>NC_069501.1:761581459-761910459 GCF_027579735.1 Bombina bombina
ACATTTTATCCCCCAGAGATTAGTAGATATACATTAAAATATAGTCTACCTTTTATATATTTATTGTTATTAATTAAATTGCAGTTTTTTGTCTTTCAACATACATTTTAGAACTCCTTTGGTTTCCCTGCATATTAACCATGGGACCGTTTCAACAAAGCGTTAATTTGATTATTAAAACCTTTATGATCCAAGTCCAATTTTTTAATTATAGACCCCCATATATTTATAGCTAGCCCAGTATTTACTAAACAAATAACACTGCTGTAGTCCTTTGATGTAATACTTGGCCCTTCAGTACACGACAGGTTAATTAGCAGTATTTTGTCTTTCAATATACATTTTAGTAATTTTTTGTTTACGGTGCATATTAATTTTGGATTCGTTTTAACAAAAATGTCAATTTGATTAACGAAACCTCTAGGATCTGAGTCCAATATTTTAACGAAAAGTTTCCAATATACTTAAGCTAGCCCAGTATTTGTTTTTAATACAAAGAACACCACTGTAATACCTTGGTGCAATTCTTAGCTCTTCAGCGCATTACAAGTATCAGCACACACATTCCCTGTAGTGTCTCTAAGTTTCCATAGCAACCAGCTTTGTGACAAATTATATGCGCACACGAAATCACGTAAACATCACACGTTTGTTAGCCGCACATCCTAGCAGGCCTGAACTTCACGCCCCCTTAGCAGCCTTTTTAAACCGGGAAAATGCCGAAGCCTGTCAGTACACTTTTTTACCTCTGAAGAAGAAGTATCGTTATTACTTCGAAACGCGTAAGGTTTTCACTACTAAGTGGGCTAACAGGTCCTGCTAGAATCGGCATCTACATTCATTCTTTCTACATTCCTCTTGCCTACTACCGGTACTGTATTGAAAATAGCATTGTATCCCTGCACTTTACTATTGTGGATTACACATTAATGCTCACTACGGCATAAACAAAATAACATTGCCGGTTGCCTCTTTTTTGGGAATTTACAGACCATAGTAGTGCTGCGAACTCCAGTGCCACTTTTATAACACCATGTTATTGCAGCTCAGCAACCAGATTCTGCAATTCTAAACTTATTCAATTTCAGCACATCCCTGAACATAAAGTGATTTTCAGGGTATTTCTATGCCATTTTAACCTCATACAATTTTGAAGGTTTTTAATGTAAGCACATTTTTTATTATCTGTCTGTAATAAATAGCTCTTCATTTTTACGGTATCACACTATGTCTTTGTCTCTGTTTCTTGTATTTTATCCCTAATCTTTTGTGAGGACACGTGACATCCCACTATCAAAAGAGAGAACAAATACTCAGAGAGCCCAGGATTTCATTGTTATAAAGGTCACCCAAGACATTCTTGAAGATACCAACAAAGAGGGGGCCTAAGGACCATCCCTGCTGGAGTAAGAGAGTCCAGGATTGCCATTCCCACTGAACGGAAAAAAGACTAGGTATTACTCTCAACATCCAAAAAACCATCTTTAACCCCTTGCTGATCACTTACCTCATAGGATTGAGGTTTGCTCTGGTAAGCACAATATACTTACTTTATACCAGGATAAACATTCAGTCTCTGCTTATATCACTTTGCAGTACTACTCTATGTTTTTGTTTTCTCTCTTTATTTCTATACATCTATGAGAATATTGGACATCCAAACTTCTGAAAGAAGAAGAAATCTATAGAGTGTCCAAGATTACCATTTCACCAACAAGTTCCTCCAAAAACTGCAGTACTTCAACAAATACCATAGAGAGAACCAAAGGATCATTCCTGCCTTCATAAGAGAGTCCAGGATCTCCATTTTTTAGGATAAACAGATACCAAGAGATTGTCAAGGGAGCATACAGTTTCCAAGGGACCATCTATACCCCATTGCTGATCACTTACCTCATAGGATTGAGGTTGGCTCTGGTAAGCGCTATCACTTACCCTATACCAGAATTTTGCTGGGAAAGAACTAACCTGTACCACCGCATTGGTTTTGAACTTTGTTTTTATGTATACACCATACAGCATATTATTATTATAATATTCATAATTGTATAGCAGTGCGCCTATTCACTATTGAGAAATTTCTCTTTCGACACCTGGTATAAAAAGACACTGGAAACACATTTAGTTTATATTAAGGTATATATTTTACAGCACATTCTCTATTTAAAGGGACATTCCGGTCAAAATTGAAATGCAATTAGAAACATATTTGCAATATACATGTATTGGCAAAAATGCTTCTAGTAAAGGTTATAACTGTTTTAGTGTTAACATTTTTCTCTACATGTGCATGTGAAGCATAGCTAGATATTCTCATCCATGTGAATTCCAATTTTGGCTGGAATGTCCCTTTAAGGTTCATGTAACATAGTGTCACACCCTATAAGAGTTAATTGGAAACTTTTTCTTTACCAATATGTTATTGTTTGCTTATTTGAAAAACTGAAAAAGAATACATAAAACACGGTCGTATTGTATGAAGAAAATGACTGCCTTTCTCTGTACAGAAATAAACAAATCTGTCATTTGAAAGGGAAAAAAACTATATAATATTTAATGAAAATACCAAAAGGATTACTGGGTTCATAAATATGTTTTTAGTTCAAATAACAAATACTAAATTGAATAAATGTGAGGTCAGTTATCACACTTTAACATTATTCAGTGCCACTGAGTACACATTTCAAATTATTTTAAAGGGATGGTAAAATTCTTGTTGTGTTGCTGTAGAATAACATATCAGCCAAGTCTTAAAGGGACACTGTACCCAAATTTTTTCTTTTGTAATTCAGAAAGAGCTTGCAATTTTAAGCAACTTTCCAATTTACTCCTATTATCAATTTTTCTTCGTTCTCTTGCTATCATTATTTGAAAAAGAAGGCATCTAAGCTTTTTTTGGTTTCAGTACTCTGGACAGCACTTTTTTATTGGTGGATGAATTTATCCACCAATCAGCAAGGACAACCCAGGTTGTTCACCAAAAATGGGCCGGCATCTAAACTTACATTCTTGCATTTCAAATAAAGATACCAAGAGAATGAAGAAAATTTGATAATAGAAGTAAATTAGAAAGTTGCTTAAAATTTCATGCTCAATGTGAATCATGAAAGAAAAATTTTGGTTACAGTGTCCCTTTAATGTTCTTAAAAACAAATTAACATATTTTTACTGCAATTATTTTTCAGTAGCCAATCTCCACCCACCAATTTGAGCTTTAGTCTGCAGACAAGGCAAGTCACGGTCATAAAGTTAGTATAAAGTTCTCTGTTTTGCAGTTATCAGTTAAAGACAATCAGTAAAAAATATGTAGCCAAGTTATCCTTGAGAAGTTAGCAAGGTGCTTCTAATGTTCTGACAAGTAGAAATTGCTCAATTTTCAGAGCTAAATTACATGAAAATAAATAATGAAAATCTATTGCAAAGTTGTTTCATTATGCATAACTAAACATTTTATTTAAAAATCTCAGTGTTTACTGTCCCTTTAAGACTATTGCAACCGTGAAACTGTGTTTTCTTACACCCTTAGGACAAACTGTCAATCTGTGATGGACATCCGGAAATGTCTTCTAGTACTGCTCCGATTCCAAAGCAGTGTTAAATGTTACTAGAGACGGCCCTTGCACAGGGAATGCTTCCTTCAACTACATTTACATCAAACGTGTCAAAAAATGATATTTTTGCAGAAAGAAAAAAGTAACAGAAGAACATGCACTGTCTTGTGCTTAAGCTAAAACATGTATATAGAAGGAAACCTTGCAATATAAACAGTAGAATAAATCAATAACAGAGAAGAAACCAGAAACGTACCTCCTTTTTATTGGAGTCCAGTTCCTTCTTTGCTTTAATAGCAACTGCTTTAATTTTGTTCAACTTCTCTTCTTTGTCTTTAGCTTCTTTCGCACGATTTTCTTTTTCAAAAATAAAAACAAGAGATTGATAACTGAAAACTTAAATCAGAGGAAAATATATGAAAATAGAAAAGGCCAGTTCATTCTGGAGAGATGTTCTATAGGAGTAATGTTTTTCATACTTGAGAGAAGATACCACCACCTTAGAAAATTAATGACAGAAAATTTAAATATATTGGTAAGAGTTTTAAATAACAAACAAAAAGAGAAAATCCAAAGCATTATTTGATACAGGTAATGATAATAGACTTGTTGAGGAAGAGGGGAAGGCTGATTGCCGAAATAGCTACAGATAATGTGATTCAAGAATCTCCTCTTTACAAAAGAAAGTTTTATTAACATTACCAAAATAAAATGTGAATATGAAAGTATGCTGCAAATTTCATACAAAGGTTTTTCTATAACATTAGCTGAGGTATGTGACCACCTCAAAAGGGGCTGTAGGAGACAATCTGTGTTCAAGGGGCAAGTTTATTAAGCCTGTTTTTGCGCAGCTTTTCCAGCTATGCAGAGCAGGTTGGCATAAGTGAGTCTGCTGCCATATATTTAAGAAGCAAAAACTGTTTTTTTCCTCTCTGCCACCTCAGAAGTGGAGAGATCAATAACACAGACACTTGCACCTTTGGGGTGATTGACATTCCCTGCTCTACCGCAATTGTTTTGAAACCAGATTCCTCTTGTAAAATGATAAATTTCCCTGTGCAATGAAACATCGCAAGTGGCGATTGCCAATGGACAGTTTCACTACTGGTGAATCAGTCTGTCTGCAGTCACTGCAAATGTACCTGCAAGTCTGATGTTGAATAATTAATGGAAATATTTAAAAGAAAAAAAACAAACAAACAATGAAACCCATTTTCAAAGCGCTTTAATTCCATGAAATCTAATGTTACGATTGCTGACCCACAATATAGCAAAACAAAAAGTAGGAGAAAAGTGCAGTTTTCTCACTACCAAAACAATGTTGTGGTGGTCAGTATTCTCAAGTATTGAGTATCTGTCTTGTATAAAACAGACTTCAACAGCCAGGAAAAGAGCCCTGTGGCGGACAATAAGTGACAATGTCAGTATTCATTGTTCACATAGAAAAACTTGCTTGATGCATTTTAACATTAAGTGGATCATCAAGGCAAAGCTTGCCAGGTTGTCTGTGAGGGCTCTGACTCCACACCTGGGGGAGAAGCACCATTAGCACTCGCCTAGGTCTTCATTTTCAAGCTCTCACTTTCATTTATGAAAAATCTTGAAGACAGAAATATGCAACAAGGTCTCCATAATAGAGCGGTTATGGTCATTAAAATCACAAAGTAAGATATGTGGGGTAACTATAATTTTGGCCCATTCAGATGTAGTCTCTCCTTTGTTACTCTAGACAATGTCTGACCCTCCCTTCTTGAATTCTATTGTGTCCGTGACATAAAAGCTAGCATTTGTAGATCAATGATTGGGTAGTAAATATACACACAAATATGTTAATAGATGTCAAACTGGCTCAAGGTCTTAAAGTGCCATAAACAGGGATAGGCATGGACCAAAGCTGTGATGAACATTTTCCAAAGTACAGACCTTAGTGAAGGACACCAAGGTCTACATTTGTCTACCAATCAGCAAGCTCTACCCAGGTGCTCAATCAAAAATGGGCCGGCTACTAAGCTTACATTCCTGCTTTTTCAAATAAAGATACCAAGAGAACAATGAGAAATTGATAATAGGAATAAATGAGAAAGTTGCTTAAAATTGCATGCTCTATCAGAATCATGAAAAAATAAAATAAAATTGGGTTTAGTGTCCCTTTAATAGAAACAAAATTTCCATCAATCTAACTGGATCATACATTATATTGTGTGTGGTGCACGAGAGGTTAAAAAGGAAATATCACCATTGTTTTGGCTTTAGTAACTAAAATTAAAAAGTATCATAGAATGCTGGCCTCTTTGTTAGTTTGTGAAACCCCACAAGTTTCTTAAAGTGAAGGTCAACTTCACTCAACTGCCCCACAGCATCAGATAAACTTTGCAAAATGGGGGTGGGTTTAATTTATCAAACTTTTTTAGATTTCATTATTTTTTAAAATCCTTACCTTTTTCTTCAAATCATACTATGATTTTATTAGCTTGTCTCCTGAACCGTTTATTTTAGGGAGGAGATTAAAGGGACATTAAACCCAATTGTTTTCTCTCAAGATTCAGATAGAGAATACCATTTTAAACAACTTTCTAATTTACTTCTATTATTTAATTTGCTTCATTCTCTTGCTATTCTTTCCTGAAAAGCATATCTAGATAGGCTTAGTAGCTGCTGATTGGTGCCTGCACATAGATGCCTCATGCGATTGGCTCACCCATGTGCATTGCTATTTCTTTAACAAAGGATATCTAAATAATTAAACAAATTAGATAATAGAAGTAAATTGGAATGTTGTTTAAAATTGTATTCTCTGTCTGAATCATGAAATACATTTTTTGGGTTTAATGTCCCTTTAAGGATAACTATTGTGGGGTTAAGGTCAAGATTGGTTCACAGGGTGCTATTAATACATGTTACAATTTGTTTCCAATAAGGTCTTATCTGTGAGCAAGACCACCTAATATGTGATATAGTACCTATCTTGCCACATTGTCTACAACAAAGAGAGAATGCCCTTGGAAATATATGGTGCAATCTATGTGGGGAGAGATACCATCTACATAGTAATTGTAGAACTCAACTAGAAAATTCTGAGGATATGGAAAATGTTGTGATAGACCTAAAGACAGAGCTCCATTGCGATTCCATCAGTTTGGTTTGAAGTTCTTTTCCCCATTTCTGGATATATGCAGGTTTGATTGGAAAGATCCTCTTAATATTTTGTAGATATGTGAAATATAAGCTTTGGTTATGCTGGGGGAAGCACAAAACTTTTCAAAGGGCGTAAGGGGTCTGGTAACAATTTTTGTAAAGACTAGCTAAAACTATGTGTCCTGCTTGGAAATAGGTGTAACAGTTGTGGAAAGGAGGGCCAATTTCAGTATTTATGTCTGCCTGTTTTTTTTAAAAACATAATTTATGCTTACCTGATAAATTTATTTATTTCTCTTGTAGTGTATCCAGTCCACGGATCATCCATTACTTATGGGATATTAACTCCTCCCCAACAGGAAGTGCAAGAGGATTCACCCAGCAGAGCTGCTATATAGCTCCTCCCCTAACTGCCATTACCAGTCATTCGACCGAAAACATGCAGAGAAAGGAAAACCATAGGGTACAGTGGTGACTGTAGTTTAATGGAAAAATTACCTGCCTTAAAGTGACAGGGCAGGCCGTGGACTGGATACACTACAAGAGAAATAAATTTATCAGGTAAGCATAAATTATGTTTTCTCTTGTTAAGTGTATCCAGTCCACGGATCATCCATTACTTATGGGATACCAATACCAAAGCTAAAGTACACGGATGACGGGAGGGACAGGCAGGCTCTTTATACGGAAGGAACCACTGCCTGAAGAACCTTTCTCCCAAAAACAGCCTCCGAAGAAGCAAAAGTGTCAAATTTGTAAAATTTGGAAAAAGTATGAAGAGAAGACCAAGTTGCAGCCTTGCAAATCTGTTCAACAGAAGCCTCATTCTTAAAGGCCCAAGTGGAAGCCACAGCTCTAGTAGAATGTGCTGTAATTCTTTCAGGAGGCTGCTGTCCAGCAGTCTCATAGGCTAACCGTATTATGCTACGAAGCCAAAAGGAGAGAGAGGTAGCCGAAGCTTTTTGACCTCTCCTCTGACCAGAATAAACGACAAACAGGGAAGACGTTTGTCGAAAATCCTTAGTTGCCTGTAGATAAAATTTCAGGGCACGGACTACATCTAGATTGTGTAGCAGACGTTCCTTTTTCGAAGAAGGATTAGGACACAAAGATGTAACCACAATCTCTTGATTGATATTCCTGTTAGTGACCACCTTAGGTAGGAACCCAGGTTTAGTACGCAGAACTACCTTGTCTGAATGAAAAATCAGATAAGGAGAATCACAATGTAAGGCAGATAACTCAGAGACTCTTCGAGCGGGGGAAATCGCCATTAAAAACAGAACTTTCCAAGATAACAACTTGATATCAATGGAATGAAGGGGTTCAAACGGAACCCCCTGTAAAACATTAAGAACTAAGTTCAAACTCCATGGTGGAGCAACAGTTTTAAACACAGGCTTGATCCTAGCTAAAGCCTGACAAAAAGCTTGAACGTCCGGAACTTCTGACAGACGTTTGTGTAAAAGAATGGACAGAGCTGAAATCTGTCCCTTTAAGGAACTAGCGGATAAACCCATTTCTAAACCTTCTTGTAGAAAAGACAATATCCTCGGAATCCTAACCTTACTCCATGAGTAACTCTTGGATTCGCACCAATATAAGCATTTGCGCCATATCTTATGGTAAATCTTTCTGGTAACAGGCTTCCTAGCCTGTATTAAGGTATCAATAACTGACTCAGAAAAACCACGTTTTGATAAAATCAAGCGTTCAATTTCCAAGCAGTCAGCTTCAGAGAAATTAGATTTTGATGTTTGAAGGGACCCTGGATCAGAAGGTCCTGTTTCAGAGGTAGCGACCAAGGTGGACAGGATGACATGTCCACTAGATCTGCATACCAAGTCCTGCGTGGCCATGCAGGCGTTATTAGAATCACTGATGCTCTCTCCTGTTTGATTCTGGCAATCAATCGAGGAAGCATCGGGAAGGGTGGAAACACATAAGCCATCCCGAAGGTCCAAGGTGCTGTCAAAGCATCTATCAGAACCGCTCCCGGATCCCTGGATCTGGACCCGTAACGAGGAAGCTTGGCGTTCTGTCGAGACGCCATGAGATCTATCTCTGGTTTGCCCCAACGTCGAAGTATTTGGGCAAAGACCTCCGGATGAAGTTCCCACTCCCCCGGATGAAAAGTCTGACGACTTAAGAAATCCGCCTCCCAGTTCTCCACTCCCGGGATGTGGATTGCAGACAGGTGGCAAGAGTGAGACTCTGCCCAGCGAATTATCTTTGATACTTCCATCATTGCTAGGGAGCTTCTTGTCCCTCCCTGATGGTTGATGTAAGCTACAGTCGTGATGTTGTCCGACTGAAACCTGATGAACCCCCGAGTTGTTAACTGGGGCCAAGCCAGAAGGGCATTGAGAACTGCTCTCAATTCCAGAATGTTTATTGGTAGGAGACTCTCCTCCTGATTCCATTGTCCCTGAGCCTTTAGAGAATTCCAGACAGCGCCCCAACCTAGTAGGCTGGCGTCTGTTGTTACAATTGTCCAGTCCGGCCTGCTGAATGGCATCCCCCTGGACAGATGTGGCCGAGAAAGCCACCATAGAAGAGAATTTCTGGTCTCTTGATCCAGATTCAGAGTAGGGGACAAGTCTGAGTATTCCCCATTCCACTGACTTAGCATGCACAATTGCAGCGGTCTGAGATGTAGACGTGCAAAGGGTACTATGTCCATTGCTGCTACCATTAAGCCGATCACCTCCATGCATTGAGCTACTGACGGGTGTTGAATGGAATGAAGGACACGGCATGCATTTTGAAGCTTTGTTAACCTGTCTTCTGTCAGGTAAATCTTCATTTCTACAGAATCTATAAGAGTCCCCAAGAAGGGAACTCTTGTGAGTGGAAAGAGAGAACTCTTCTTTTCGTTCACCTTCCATCCATGCGACCTTATAAATGCCAGTACTAACTCTGTATGAGACTTGGCAGTTTGAAAGCTTGAAGCTTGTATCAGAATGTCGTCTAGGTACGGAGCTACCGCAATTCCTCGCGGTCTTAGTACCGCCAGAAGAGCACACAGAACCTTTGTGAAGATTCTCGGAGCCGTAGCCAATCCGAATGGAAGAGCTACAAACTGGTAATGCCTGTCTAGAAAGGCAAACCTTAGATACCGGTAATGATCTTTGTGAATCGGTATGTGAAGGTAAGCATCCTTTAAATCCACTGTGGTCATGTACTGACCCTTTTGGATCATGGGTAAAATTGTCCGAATAGTTTCCATTTTGAACGATGGAACTCTTAGGAATTTGTTTAGGATCTTTAAATCCAAGATTGGCCTGAAAGTTCCCTCTTTTTTGGGAACCACAAACAGATTTGAGTAAAACCCTTGTCCTTGTTCCGACCGCGGAACCGGATGGATCACTCCCATTAATAAAAGATCTTGTACGCAGCGTAGAAACGCCTCTTTCTTTATTTGGTTTGTTGACAACCTTGACAGATGAAATCTCCCTCTTGGGGGAGAGAATTTGAAGTCTAGAAGGTATCCCTGAGATATGATCTCTAACGCTCAGGGATCCTGGACATCTCTTGCCCAAGCCTGGGCGAAGAGAGAAAGTCTGCCCCCCACTAGATCCGTTCCCGGATCGGGGGCCCTCGATTCATGCTGTCTTAGGGGCAGCAGCAGGTTTCCTGGCTTGCTTGCCCTTGTTCCAGGACTGGTTAGGTCTCCAGCCTTGTCTGTAGCGAGCAACAGCTCCTTCCTGTTTTGGTGCAGAGGAAGTTGATGCTGCTCCTGCTTTGAAATTACGAAAGGAACGAAAATTAGACTGTCTAGCCTTAGGTTTGGCTCTGTCTTGAGGCAGGGCATGGCCTTTACCTCCTGTAATGTCAGCGATAATTTTTTTCAACCCGGGCCCGAATAAGGTCTGCCCTTTGAAAGGTATATTAAGCAATTTAGATTTAGAAGTAACGTCAGCTGACCAGGATTTTAGCCACAGTGCTCTGCGTGCCTGAATGGCGAATCCGGAATTCTTAGCCGTAAGTTTAGTTAAATGTACTACGGCATCTGAAATAAATGAGTTAGCTAACTTAAGGGCTTTAAGCTTGTGTGTAATCTCATCTAATGGAGCTGATTCAAGTGTCTCTTCCAGAGACTCAAACCAAAATGCTGCTGCAGCCGTGACAGGCGCAATGCATGCAAGAGGTTGCAATATAAAACCTTGTTGAACAAACATTTTCTTAAGGTAACCCTCTAACTTTTTATCCATTGGATCTGAAAAGGCACAGCTATCCTCCACCGGGATAGTGGTACGCTTAGCTAAAGTAGAAACTGCTCCCTCCACCTTAGGGACCGTTTGCCATAAGTCCCGTGTGGTGGCGTCTATTGGAAACATCTTTCTAAATATCGGAGGGGGTGAGAACGGCACACCGGGTCTATCCCACTCCTTAGTAACAATTTCAGTAAGTCTCTTAGGTATAGGAAAAACGTCAGTACTCGCCGGTACCGCAAAATATTTATCCAACCTACACATTTTCTCTGGTATTGCAACTGTGTTACAATCATTCAGAGCCGCTAACACCTCCCCTAGTAATACACAGAGGTTTTCCAGCTTAAATTTAAAATTTGAAATATCTGAATCCAGTTTGTTTGGATCAGAACCGTCACCCGCAGAATGAAGCTCTCCGTCCTCATGTTCTGCAAATTGTGACGCAGTGTCTGACATGGCCCTAATATTATCAGCGCACTCTGTTCTCACCCCAGAGTGATCACGCTTACCTCTTAGTTCTGGTAATTTAGCCAAAACTTCAGTCATAACAGTAGCCATATCCTGTAATGTGATTTGTAATGGCCGCCCAGATGTACTCGGCGCTACAATATCACGCACCTCCCGAGCGGGAGATGCAGGTACTGACACGTGAGGCGAGTTAGTCGGCATAACTCTCCCCTCGTTGTTTGGTGAAATATGTTCAATTTGTACAGATTGACTTTTATTTAAAGTAGCATCAATACAGTTAGTACATAAATTTCTATTGGGCTCCACTTTGGCTTTAACAGATATCTTCCTCTAAATCAGACATGTTTAACACACTAGCAAATAAACTAGCAAATTGGAAATACTTTTCAAGTAATTTACTATAATATGAAAACGTACTGTGCCTATAAGAAGCACAGAAAAAGTTATGACAGTTGAAAATTAATAAACTGAAAAGTTATAGCATCAAATCTTTGTAAAAAACACAATTTTAGCAAAGGATTGCTCCCATTAGCAAAGGATAACTAACCCTGATAGCAGAAAAAAAAAAAAAATACAGAAATAAACGTTTTTTTTTTTTTTATCACAGTCAACTACAATCTCACAGCTCTGCTGTGAGTGATTACCTCCCTCAAAACAAGTTTTGAAGACCCCTGAGTTCTGTAGAGATGAACCGGATCATGCAGGGAAGACAATAAACTTCTGACTGAATTTTTGATGCGTAGCAAAAGCACCAAAAAAGGTCCCTCCCCCTCACACATAACAGTGAGAGAGATCAGTAAACTGTCATAAATTAAATAAAACGACTGCCAAGTGGAAAAAAATAGTGCCCAAAACATTTTTTCACCCAGTACCTCAGAAAATTAAACGATTTTACATGCCAGCAAAAAAGTTTAACATTAATAAATTGAGTGTTATTAAAAAGCCTGTTGCTAGTCCCTGCAAATTAGGCTAAAGTTTTATGCATACAGTATAATTCCAGTGAAGTGCCATTCCCCAGAATACTGAAGTGTAAAATATACATACATGACAGCCTGATACCAGTTGCTGCTACTGCATTTAAGGCTGAGTTTACATTATATCGGTATGGCAGAATTTTCTCATCAATTCCATTGTCAGAAAATAATAAGCTGCTACATACCTCTTTGCAGATTAATCTGCCCGCTGTCCCCTGATCTGAAGTTTACCTCTCCTCAGATGGCCGAGAAACAGCAATATGATCTTAACTACTCCGGCTAAAATCATAGAAAAACTCAGGTAGATTCTTCTTCCAATTCTACCAGAGAAGGAATAACACACTCCGGTGCTATTATAAAATAACAAACTTTTGATTGAAGGTATGAAACTAAGTATAATCACCACAGTCCTCTCACACATCCTATCTATTCGTTGGGTGCAAGAGAATGACTGGTAATGGCAGTTAGGGGAGGAGCTATATAGCAGCTCTGCTGGGTGAATCCTCTTGCACTTCCTGTTGGGGAGGAGTTAATATCCCATAAGTAATGGATGATCCGTGGACTGGATACACTTAACAAGAGAAAAGGCCATTATTTTTCAATAAATAAAGACGTTTGAAAGTTTATCTAAAGGGATGGTTTTGGTTTCCGCTTGTAAGAACAGCTCGTGATTTCGAAACAGGGTAAGTGGGGAAACAGGGCTGTACAACTCTTTAGATCCACTTAGTAATTAGTACTGCACTCCTAATATGCTTGAAATAAAGCTATTACCATTGACACTTGCTGGTCTAAAATGTATTTGGGAGCCAACAAAGGTTATTTAGATTGGGGAGATCGACAATGGATGATTCTAGAGAAAACAAAGAGTTGCAACCGCACTACACAAGTAAATAGGGACTGCCAATTTGTACCCACATTCAGTTTCAAAGTGGATATCGGCTGGAGTGCTTATGCAAGAATCAACGATTCAAACAAAATAGAGCCAAAAATATAGATTTATGGCTCAAAAAAAGAATGCATTTGTTTAGCATTTCCTATCCCATGTATATAGTATGGAACCAAGAATAAGAATGAAATGCGGGTGGGGCAATGTGTAGCTTTAATTAAAATCTAACTTTTATTTTAACACTTAAAAAACAAAAATGTCCCATACAATTTAAAAACACAATTTAGCATAGAACTTTTGGGATTGAAACTGGACTGTAAAAGTGATTGAGCACTTCTGGGAGAGTCAACAATTAAAACAGTATTGGTATGTTAATGCTAAGATACCTAATTGTAATGGTCTCTAGATATTGTATATATATATATATCCTTTATCTATCGAGTAAATATATTGCTGTATCTAGCTATACATACATATGTTGTTAATGTCAATGTTGTATCTCTTGAGCGGGATTTGTTACCAATAAATTCCCCCGTTAAGTATAAATACTAAGTGAAGGTGGTGGTGGGTTTTATTGGATTGGATTGATAGGAGAATGGGATTATATTGTTACTCTGTACATATGTAATTAGTAGGGGTATGGTGTACAGTTATACAGATGGTTCTCCTATATATCTTTAGATTGTGATATCAAAAAATAAGATTAATAATAACTGAGATCACCTGCAGAACTATCAGCCTGTAGATCAGTGCTTTCCAAACTGTGTGTCGGGACACACTAGTGTGTCGGCAGCAGTGTGTAGGTGTGTCCCTGCTTCAGCACAAATTTTTTTTAATTTATTTTTTTTGGTTTCTGACTTTCCGCCTGCCTGCTACGCATACCACATGGTTGACACGTGATTGATACCTTGTGGGTCAAGGATCATCTTAACCAATTGGCGCAGCTCTGTGAAAACTGAAACTATTCCCATTGGCGGCTTTGGCGGCACATTGGCTCCTGACTGCATGTGTAGTCTCCTTAATTGGCTTGTGACTGCATGTATAGTCATTGTATAGTCATTGAGTGGGACAGCAGTGTGTTTGCAGCGCGGGCAGTAGTCAATCGGACTCACCGAGCTCAGAGGGCGGCAACTTAAATGCTGAGCTGAAGTCAGAAGTCAGTGGGGTTTTTTTTGCAGCTAGCTCCCAGTAGTGCATTGCTGCTCCTGCTCTTGATATATGGATAGGAAGTGGAAACTTAAAAATGCTTGATGATGAAATGTGAGTATCTTTAGCTAATATTCCACCAAATATTCCAAAACTGTGTTCATCCCATCAACCTCATACATCCCATTAAAATAGTAAGTAACTATTGGTGTTATTAAACTTTTTTTAATTCTTGCACATACTTACTGTTACTTGTAAATTTCATTATTATATAATTTATGTATGTGTCCGTATCTCTTAAAACAAGTTAGTTTAACCTCTTGTTTGCTAGTACAACTGGATTAATTACTGTGTCGCGAAATGATGTAGGTCTAAAAAGTGTGTCACCAACATGAAAAGTTTGGAAAGCTCTGCTGTAGATATTACTCCCTTGTTATTTGCATTGAGTACTATACAGTATTTATTGTGACATAATAATAACTTGACAAATATTATAATCTTATTCAGAAGTGTAGAACAGTATAAGTTTTCATTATAAAAGAGTTTTATTAAATATCTCCTGTCTTTAATCCCAATAATACAAAGCAATTATTGAAAGTAGTATACACTTTGTTTTTCTAAGTTTTTTTGCTCTAGATGCTATAAAGAGTACAGGGTGAAGTAACCTTATTTCTAAGGCGCTGCTGGTATTGCGAGTGTTTTTATTTTATTGCTCTTAATGATTTTGGTATATTAGTGCCTTACTGCTGGAAGAATAAATCGAAGTATACAAAATAAAAATTGATGTGATTCACTTGTGTACTGCTGTGTATAAATACTGTCTGTATTCTCTGTCACACTAAGTCTTGATCCATGAACGATTTCACCTGGATCAATAGTATAAGATCTTAGGTTGGGGTACTACTTTGTATGAGACAAAGTTTATTATTTTTGTCATTGATACACACAATTAGTAGAGATAGTTTGGGATTATATTAGTTAATATTTATAAATGTAATCTCAATAATAGTATAGTAATATGTGTAACCTAGTTATTATTCTGCTACTTATTGAGCGTATTTTAAGATTAAGTATAAATATTTGCTGGATATTAAGATTACGATTTACAATCAAATTAAATATTGATTCCACTTTTTGTAAAATGACATTGGTATTAGGGTGGTTATTGTTATCCCCTTAATAAATATCTTAACTTAGAGTTCAGTACAGTTTGTGTGACTCAATTTAAGATTTCATATATACCAGTGTAGTTCTTACATTTTTTTTGCAATAGTCTTAACAATCTGTATTGTTTGTTCGGTTACTGTTATTTGTGTGTATATCTGATAATTTCAGCGATATATTTTATCTTTAGGTAAAATGTTTGTTGAATGTGCAATCTGAAAACTATTGACGTTAACTTCTATTCTTGGATAATACTGCTGGCTATGTTCTAGCGTAAAGGTTTTGTATACTTTAATCTTAACAGCTTGCTTGAACAATCACGCTCATATTATGCTTTGCTTGTGTTCTCAGAAACTATTGGTAGCTATATTAATATGGAGACCGTGTAAGCCTAGGTCTCAGTATATTAACTATAAAATATAACGCCTGAGATGCATTAAGGTTAGCTTATATTCTTAAAAAATTATAATTGAGAACTGATATATTGTAGCGTAACACTCTTGTATGTCTTAGTCTTGTTCACTTGTATCCGATATACTAAGATGTAATTTGATCAAACAGTAGTGATTCTTTTGTTACAACGATTGCTTTGTTAAGTTCTAAGCCCCTATCCATAAATTCACACCGCACTAATGTATTGCTAATGCAAAAACATTGACTTCTGACTCCCCAAATTATTCTAAGTTGTTTTCCAATCTCAATTCATGCATTTGTTTTATTAAATACTCATATTCAACGGTCTAAGTTCTATGTTATTTTGCAATTTAAAAAACACTAAATAGGTTGAGATTGAAGTGTCAACCTTTCCCTAACATGTTTCGCCATTTACAATTCCGGCTTGTAGGGGCTGAAGTGATTCCATGCCCCTATATGTGCCAGGCAAGCTGCTCACAAATCATTGTTGAGATTAGGAACGCTCAGCCCACCATTCATTGCTAAGATAGTGTGTCTGTTGGGTGACATGGGGACTTTGGTGGGACTAAATATAGGATTCAAATATTTTCTGTTGAGCAGCTAAATAGTGGCATGGTAAAGCTAAAGGGAGGATTTGAAATAGGTAAATATATTTGGGTATACTCATCATTTTGTTAGCATTAATGCACCTAATCCAAGAAAGGTGTCCCTGTAATGTCTCTAAGTGTTTTAGGGTTTCAGTTTGCAGTGGGATATAATTGAGGTCACATAGGTCTGATGGATTGGCTAGGATATTTAAGCCTAGTTTTTCAAGTGAGTCAACAATTGAAAAATCAGTTTTGCATTTTATATTACTAAAGTCTTCTTTAGATATCTTGATTAGCAGATTTATCCATGTTGATGGAAAAGTTGGAAACCAATTTATAGTCCTTAAGTTGTCCCAATAAAGTGGGTATTGAGGTGGAAGGGGATCTCAAAGTAAAAATGATGTCCGCAAACAACAAACATTTTTGATTAATGTGGCCAAAGGTTATACCTTCTATTTCTGGATTATTTCTAACTAGAGTTGCCAAAATCTCTACTGTAAGGGCGGATATAAAATGTGACTGGGGAAAACCCTGTTGTGTACCATTCCCAATAGGGAACTTACACAAGAGGGTACCATTAGCTTGGAGCCGCGTAGGGGTCTGTGTATAAAGCTTGGATTCGTATAATAAAACTACAGGAAAAGCAGCATTTAGACAGGGTGGGCCACATGAATTCCCAATCCACCCTGTTAAAAGCCTTCTCAGCGTCCGTTGAGAGCACAAATAATGGGGTTTTGTCATCTACTGTAGTATAAAGCATTTGTAAAACTCTAATGGTGTTGCCTTTTGCTTCTCTCCCCATTATGAAGCCAAACTGATCAGTATGTATTATTGAGGTAGTAGTCTGTTCAAGCGGGTGGCTAGTAATGAAGCATATAGTTTAATATCTACATTTAACAGTGAGATCAATGAGATGGATGCTTCCAAGACTGACTGTGAGAATTTGTAACCTTGGTCAATTGATTGAAATAGGGATAACAATTTCGGACCTAACTGTGCTTTTAACAACTTATAAAGTTTCGGGGAGGTCATCTGGGCCTGGTGATTTACAGATGGAAAAGGATTTAATAGTATCAAGTACCTCTTGCAATGTAAATGGAGAGTATAAAATGGATTTGTCTTTGTCGAAAAAGAATGGAAGATGGATTTGGGATAAATAATTATCGATCAGGTTCACCCTCAAATTGGCAGTAGAAGTCTCTAAATTATTACAAGACTGAAATCTATTGTATCCATTATCTTACTATGATTAATTAACAGGAATTGAAGTTTTTTTTTTTTATAAAATTAAGGTAGAAAATGTTCACAAGTTGAAAAGGGTGACAGGTTTAAGAGTAATTTTTTGAAAATACTTTTTAATGTAAAGAACAAGTTGATTAACAGAAAAGCAGTCTCCTGCATACAAATAAATGGGCCACATACAAAAATTACATACAAATAAAAAAAAAAACTTAAAGGGACAGTCAACACCAAAATTGTTATTGTATAAAAAGGTTAGATAAGGCCTTTATTACACATTCCCCAGATTTGCACAACCAACATTGTTAATTTATATAATTTAAACCTCTAAATTTCTGCCTGTTTCTAAGCCGCTACAGACAACCTCTTATCACATGCTTTTTTATTAGATTTTCACAACAGGAGACTGCTAGTTCATGTGGGCCATATAGATAACATTGTGCTCTCTCCATTGGGTTGTGGATGACACTGCACTAAATGGCTATTATTATTTATTATTATACTTTATTTATGAAGCGCCAACATATTCCGCAGCGCTGTCCATGGATACAATACAAGACTTGTAAGAGACAGGACAAAATTTACAAACACATACAGGAGGAATAGAGGGCCCTATTCCCGTGGGAACTTACAATCTAGAAGGGTAGGAGGTTGAGAAACAGGAGGTGAGGACTGCAAGATTGGGAAAGATGTTAATACAGAGTTAGATGAGGGAAATGTTAGGTAAGTGAAATTAATGTATTATTGAGTTGGGTGGTAGGCTTCCCTGAACAGAAAAGTCTTCAGGGAACATTTAAAGAAAGACAGACTAGGGCAAAGCCTGACAGCACGAGGGAGAGTGTTCCAGAGGGTAGGTGCTGCATACCAGAAGTCCTGCAGTCTAGCATGAGAGGAGGTGATAGTTGCGGATGCAAGGAGCAGGTCATTGTTGGATCTTAGTGGACAGGCTGGAGTATACTTGTGTATTAGAGAGGATAGGTAGAGGGGAGCGGCGTTGGTGAGAGCTTTGTATGTAAGGGTGAGAATTTTGAATTTAATTCTGCTGTGAATGGAAAGCCAATGAAGGGACTCGCAGAGAGGTGCAGCAGATACAGAGCGACGGGAAAGGTGGATCAGCCTGGCAGAGGCATTTAGGATGGATTGAAGGGGGGAGAGGCGGGAAAGAGGAAGGCCAGCGAGCAGGTTATTGCAGTAGTCAAGTCGGGAGATAACAAGGGAGTGGATTATTTGCTTTGTGGTGTCAGCGCACAGAAAAGGGCGAATTTTGGAAATATTGCGTAGATGGTTGCGGCTAAAATGCAAGTCAATAGATAATAAATAGCCATCTGATAAGAGGCCTGTCAAAAGGCTTAGATATAATGCAATCACAGAGTTTAATAGTATATTAACATAACCATGTTGGCTGTGCACAAAACTGGGGAATGGGTAATAAAGCGTTTATCTTTCTTTAAACAATAACAATTTTGGAGTTGATAACAGTATCAGACTAGAAAATGAAAGCAGATTCCAGACGCATAAAACAATTATTTATTATGAAAGTAAAGTCACTTTCAGTAAATATTTCTAGTAAAATTATCAAGCATTGTAAATGAAAAATGTTTCTTGATTTTATAAGCGGTTGTTAAATTACACAATAGATACATACCTAATTTGCTTTGTAGTTCTATTATACAACTTTGATGTTCAAGTTCAATGGCTTTTGATTCTGAAAGCATTTCCTAAAATAAAATTAAAAAAAAAGGAAAATATCTATATATATATAGACATACTTCTAACAGTCTCTTTGCTAAAAACAGTTGACATGCATGGTAGAAAATTTGAATAATTATGGCTTATAAATAACATATTAAAAGGATATCAAAGTGTAAAAAAAAAAAAAATGTTTGAATATGTTAGAGCATTTTATAATTGCACTATTGTTTGTATAAAACTGTGTTTAACCCTGCAAATGGATTAAACACATAGTTAAAGTCAGCTTTTGAGGCTTTGTTGTGCAGGCTTGCATGAGCAACCCTTCAACCACAAAATTAAGAAGTAGAGCCTGCTTCTTTAGCCTCCTCGCCACTCGTTTGTTCAGGGTGATTGACATACCCTGCCCTCACGCAAATGCTTGCAAAAGAGTAGGGGGTAGCATATGTTCTATGGTGCTGCATCACAAGTGGTGACAATGCGGACTGGTTCTCTACTAAAGAATGCTAAAAAATATATAACAAAATAGATTCTGAATCATGCAAGTTTAATTTTGCCTGTTCTATCCCTTTCAGAAGACATTCTAATGCAAAATAAAATGGTCTAATTTGTTAGAGCCTCTTATTTTTGCACTACTGTACATTAATAGGCCCCCATTACAAAAACAAAATTTATGCTTACCTGATAAATTTATTTCTCTTGTGGTGTATCCAGTCCACGGATTCATCCATTACTTGTGGGATATTCTCCTTCCCAACAGGGAGCTGCAAGAGGATCACCCACAGCAGAGCTGTCTATATAGCTCCTCCCCTAACTGCCACCTCCAGTCATTCGACCGAAGACAAGCAAGAAAAAGGAGAAACTATAGGGTGCAGTGGTGACTGTAGTTTAAAAAATAAATAACACCTGCCTTAAAATGACAGGGCGGGCCGTGGCCTGGATACACCACAAGAGAAATAAATTTATCAGGTAAGCATAAATTTTGTTTTCTCTTATAAGGTGTATCCAGTCCATGGATTCATCCATTACTTGTGGGATACCAATACCAAAGCTATAGGACACAGATGAAGGGAGGGACAAGGCAGGCGCTTAAACAGAGGGCGCCACATCTCTCTAGCTACTACCCTTGTCGAGAGCTGCAAGAGAATGACTGGAGGTGGCAGTTAGGGGAGGAGCTATATAGACAGCTCTGCTGTGGGTGATCCTCTTGCAGCTCCCTGTTGGGAAGGAGAATATCCCACAAGTAATGGATGAATCCGTGGACTGGATACACCATACAAGAGAAACATGAATGTTTTACACTAAAGTATTGTATAGCAACTTTATAGTAGGAGCAAGTCATATACCTGTTGGCCCAACTGACATTACTCCAAAAGCTCTTTCCAATATCCCAAATTCAAAAACGGGGAAAAGGATTGTACTCCAAATGGCTAAGATGCAGTCAGCTAGCACATTTTATCTCAACACATAGGTGTAATCTTCAGTTAACCCATACACACACTGCTTTTGAAATACTATGCAGCCCCTAAGCATACCATATCCCTTTTATAAGAATACACCCAAGAAATGTCAATCTGTCAACACAAATGTTGGAAATGTTGGTCTTGTCCCAAGATTGATCCGTTTTGGTGCCATGTTAGAACATATTTAAATACCCTTATGGGCTGTGGCATCTCCCTCGACCATCTCATATGATTGTTTAATGCTATTCTTAAACTTCAATCCAGAACGCATGTTAACTTTTCCAAGTTGCATTAAACAGTGAAACACAACTAAAACCAGGTTATTGGAAGCAAAACACGATTCCTACCATGCAAGAATGAATATAAACAAATCCAACTTAACCTATCCTTAGAAAGATAACCATAGATAACCCTGATGAAATAGTGCGTGGTGCGCTGGGAAACATGTTCCTAGCAACCATTTAACTTTTTAAATACATTTTTAAATCGGACAATACTACTGCGTTAATTTTTTTTTGTGTGTGTGATATATTTGGCTTGTCTGTATCCTCCTGCTTTCTCTTAATGGCTTGTTGTATCTGGAGCCTTTAATATGGAGAGTGGAGACAGATACTATATACGTGAAGTGATGCCTAATCTACTGAGATCCAGATGTGGAGGTATCCAGTGGCGTGAGGCGAGTCTGCCAGGTGATGCTGAGGACTGGTTTGCCTATTTAGCACTCTTTATGCTTAATCACGTGCACGTTGGCTTGTTCCAATACCTTATGTTGATTGTCTAGATTTACTGCCCTATAAGGCGCCAAAGCAAGCATTTGCATATCTAACCCGGAATTATGTGGCTCTCTTATCTCCACCCTAAATTAAAGGAATGTTGATTTTGCCCTTGAAATAAGCTTCCCAAAGCAGCAAATTAAATCTATCTTTTGCTGATGAGAACTAGCAAGTTCAGGGTTGTCTTTCTGGCCTTATGGCTGAGGACTTCTTTGTAGCTTTATTCATTTAAGTCACGGAGATAAAAGTTAACTAGATAATTATAAGATATCACAAAATGTATGGTTAACTTGATAAATTAACTTCTTTTAAGATGGTGATAGTCCACAAGTCATCACTTGTGAAATTCAATTTTAAATCCTACAGGAGGCTGCAAAATAACCCACACAACAGAGCTTTAATCACTCCCACTTTCCCATGATTCCTTAGTCATACAAAAGTGCAATAGAAATCAGAAAATATGAAAAGGAAAAGCAAAGTAAAAGAAGTGCAAACTGGTACTGCCACTAACTGTTATGGAAAAACAAGGGCGGGTCTTGTGGAGCCCATGAGCCATCACATGTGGGATCCTTAACCCAAGCTGTGAAGTCCATGAGACCACCATGAAATAGGGTGGGAAAAACAGTTAAGACAGGTAGAGGTACGAAAAATACATTGCAGCATGCAGAACTTTCCTACCAAAATCAGCCTAAGAAGAGGCAAATACGTCAAAAATGTTAGAAATTGGTAGACGTATGTAAAGATTACAAAGTACTTACCTTGCAAATCTGCTCAAAAGAAAACTATATTTCTAAAAGCCCAAGAAGTGGTGACTGATTTGGTAGAACAAGCAGTAATTCGTTCAGGGGAGATTTCCGTCACTACTATGTATGCTATGCAAATCAAAGTAGCTTTCTGTCCCTTGCGGGGAGCTGATAAATGGATAAACAAGGAAGAATTTCGGAATTTTCTAGTTGCTTGAAGGTAAAATTTCAAGGCCCTTACTACATCCAAGTTATGAAATAATCTCTCTTTAGTGTTCTTTAAGCACTGGACAGAGAGATGGAAAAACAATTTCCTGATGAATGCTTTCAGAAGAAACAAACTTAGGAAATAAAGAGTAGTTTGTTCTTAAAACTGCTTTATCCTGATGAAACAAAAAATAAAATTACAAAAATCACATAAGTAAAATCAAAAGACATAGCAGAAAGCACAGACACTCTTCTGGCTGAGGAAATAGCCAAGAGAAACTTTACTTTAACAGTTGAACAGTTAACAAACCCAAATTTCTTATTTCATTATACAGAACATGCAATTTTAAGCTACTTTCTAATTTACTCCTATTATCAATTTATCTTCGTTCTCATGGTATCTTTATTTGAAAAAGCAGGAATGTAAATGTAGGAGCCAGCCCATCTTTGGTTCAGCACCTGGGTAGCGCTTGCTGATTGGTGGCTAAATGCAGTCACCAATCAGCAAGCATTATCCAGGGTGCTGAACCAAAAATGGGCCAGGCTCATAAGCTTATATGCTTGCTTTTTCAAATAAGGATAGTACGAGAACAAATAAAAATTGATAATAGGAGTAAATTAGAAAGCAGCTTAAAATTGCATGCTCTGTCTGAATCATGAACGATAAAATTTGGGTTCAGTATCCCTTTAAGGTTTCATGTAAAGAAGCAGGCCTGATAACTGGTCTTTTCCTGACCAAAGCTTGAACATAGGTTTGAATATCAGTAAGTCTCAAAATCTGGCTGATAAACCCTTACCCAAACCATCAAAAATTCTAACCAGGAAAGAAAATCTTGTAATAATCTTTTTGGCCTGAATCAAAGTGCCTAACACGTGATCTGAAAAACTTCTCAGACAAAATCAAGCATTCATTTGCCATGTCATAGATTTAAGGTTTTGATGGAAGAAGGGACCTTGAGAGAGGTCTTTCTGGAGAGCAAGACGCCTAGGCTGGTTGGAGAACATTTTTACCAGATCTATCTACCAAGCCCTGTGAGGCCATACCAAAGCAATTAGAATAACATCCCTGAGACCCTTTCCTGTTCTATTCTGGCTATATTCCTGGATAGTAAAACAAAAGGAGAAAAAACATAAATCAGATTGAAAGACCATGGAATCAATAGTGCATCTATTAGTGTGTCTTGTGGATTTCAAGATCTCCCACAATATGGGGGTAAGTTGTAATACAAGAGAGAGGCCATGAGGTCTATGCCTGGCCTTCCCCAATGATTCACAATCTGGTGAAATACCTCCTCCTGATTCAAAGACCACGTGCCGGGGTGAAGGTACTGACAGCTGATGAAGTCTGCCTCCTAATTCCCAGAATGTGAGCTTCCTCTTCTATTGCCAAGGCATTTTGCATACCGCCTTGGTGATCGATGTAAGCCACTACTGTGACATTGTCTGACTGAAACCTCAGAAAACACTGCTGTCATAACAGCGGCAAACTCTGGAGAGCCTTTAAAACTGCACAAGATGTTGATTGGTAACTTTTCCTCCAAAGGAGACAAAACTCCCTGTGATTTCTGGGAACCCGAGCTTGAGTCCTAATCCAGCAGGTTGGTGTCGGTAATAATTAATACCCAATATGGATGGAGAAATTAGGTTTCCTGAATCAATGATTGTTGAATCAGCCACAAAGTTAGAGAATGTCTTGTCTTAAAGTCTAAATAGATCTTCTAAGACAGATTGTTGTAACCTCCATTCCACTGTTGCAACATTTGAAGCGGCAAAGAACATAAGTGGAATCTGGCAAACTACTTCTGTGAGAAATTGATACATAGTCTATGATGTAGCCCAGAAAGGCAGCTCTGGTTTGTTGTAGTAGAGAGCTTTTTGGGAGGTTGATTTTCGAACCATGGAAACAGAGAAACTGAAGAATTGTGTTTGTATGTTTTTCAGCCATCTAAAAAGAAGCCTGTACTGGAATGCCATCTAGGTAAGGAGCTACTGTCAAGCTCTCACTATTGACAAAAGAGCTCAGAGAATCTTTGAAAAGATTTGCGGTGCTGATGCCAGACCGAATGGTAGCTGCACACATTGGTCATAACTGTTTAGAAAAGAAATCGGATACATTTTGGTAGACCTAAATTGACCCACCTGCATTAATATAGTGTGGAAAAGTCAGCATTCATCCCATACCTCCAGTTTTTCAGGGGGTAACAGAAACATGTTTTTAATTTGGTGACGGGAACAAAAGGAATTTCTTGTTTCCATTCCTTCCTAATCAGCTCAGAAACCACATCAGGAACAAGGAAGGTATATAGCTTTAAGGGGGCTGACAAAAATAATTAATCAATCTTTTTCACAGATTGTTTGCCTGCAAGTGGAGGGTCTTCAATCTGCAAGACAAGTAAAAACTCCCTGCAATAGAGCAGGATATGCGTCCCTTCAGCTGTACCAGTTTGCTCCATAATGATTTAGAATAATGACAGGCGAGTATCTAAAATTAGATAGCAGCATAGAAATATAGTATAACAGACACAGAAAAGGTTAGCACCCTCAAAGGAACACAGAAATATGGGCACAATGTAAGACTGGAGTCCCTGTGAGGGAATTAAAAAAATGGGTACTGTATCTTTTAAGAGGGAAAAAAATAATAATCATACTTTAAAATAAAAAAAAGTTATTAAGGGTGCTTATTACTCTAAGGCTCGGGAATAGAAATTGCAGTTTGTCATCAAACATAGCCACCATCTGTGAGGGAAAGGAAAAACAGAGCGCAGTTTTGGCGTAAAAAAGTTAACTCTGAGTTTTTCACAGGAGGTGGTTTAGAAACTCCTGAAAATGAGCCAAAGCTCTGGTATATACTAAAAACTTGCACCAAGCAAATTATAGAGACAGTACCTAAGCTTTACTGTAAATGTGTAAAAGTTCCCATGAGTACCTAAAACTGTATGAAGTGTAATCTGGTGTATGTAATAATGTCCCCAGGCTATGTGAATCCTATGTAGGCGCTCTAATGGTGTATTATCTCTGGAGTAAAGTCCCCCAAACAGTACTGAATCACCCCTTAGGAAAGGTACTCACAGATTCCAAGCACTTATCTTGGAATCTGTGAGAACATTTCCTAAGGGATAATTCAGTACTGTTTGGGAGACTTTAATCCAGAGATTATACACCATTGGAGCGCCTTCTTTTTTCTTCTTTTGTTATCCAGATATCGTATTCTCTTCTGAAGAGCTGCCCTTTGGATTGTGGTTTGTCCATTGGAATTATCAGCCTGCTGTGTGGCGTCTCTGTGATTCTCACTATCACTGTTCACAGTGTGAATGGAGCATCTTTATTTTTTCATGAATCATATGTACTTGTTCATGCTAACAGCCTGTGGGCTATGTGAGTGCAAGCACCTACTAATCTGTCAGCACTCACTCTACTGTGCTTATCAAGTTGCAGGAGACCTGCTTCCAGGAAATGGAGTCCATCCTGTGTAGTACACACTAACTCAGGATCTAAGGAATAAGTACTTCAATGCACTAATAGGAGGAGGTTGCAGGACAAGTCTTAGCAACACCTGTGGCAGGCAAATGACAAACTCCCGCAGGAGAATTACAAGCCGCCCTCCCAAAGTCAGAAGGAAAATCGGATGCATCCTTCTTGGTAATGTCACTGTTGCGCCATATTTTCTCCACTTGATGATGACCGTCTTCACTGTGTTCCATGGAATATCTAATGCCTTGTAAATTATTTTGTACCGTCCTCTTGACTGATACCTTTTAACAATGAGATCCCTCTGATGTTTTGGAAGCTCTCTGCGAACCATGGCTTTTGCTGTAGGTTGCGACTAAGAAAATGTCAGGAAAGACCTACTAGAACAGCTGAACTTTATTTGGTGTTAATCAGAGGCATTTTAAATGATGACAGGTGTGTACTGACTCCTATTTAACATGATTTTGAATGTGATTGCTCAATTCTAAACACAGCTACATCCCCAGTTATAAGAGGGTGTGCACACTTATGCAACCATATTATTTTAGTTTTTATTTTTACTTCCCTCCACCTAGAAGTTTCAGTTTGTTTTTCAATCAAGTTGTACAGTTTATAGGTCACATTAAAGGTGGAAAAGGTTCTGAAATGATTTATCTTTGTCTCATTTTTTTACATCACAGAAACCTGACATTTTAACAGGGGTCTGTAGACTTTTTATATCCACTATATATATTGGCTTGCAATTCTATGAGCAGATCCATATATGAATACATACATAGTAAGATGTATGCATAACATCCAGGACAGCACACAGTATAGTCCTATAGTGTTGTTTGTTTTTAAGTGTGTATACGTGGTAACAATTTTTATTTAATTTAATTATTTTGGTGTAAAACACCATAGAGGCGGGATTCACCTTAGTGTATAGGTACAGACACCGACTAGAGCCGCACTATGTGATATCCACGGCTAGGATACTCTTTATTTTTAGTTTCTTAGTAGGGGACAAGTATAGAGATTATACATATCTAAGAGTAAGGGTACATTCCGCTATCTGTCTGATATTAGTGTTTATAGGTTTATGCTGAGCCAATTGGTGTCCTCCTTTTTTTCCAGTTCTTACACGCTGACTGGTTTCTCCATTGGCCACTACGTAGGTACTATGTAACGCAGCCTTGGTGGTGTGAGACAGTAGTGCCCACCAAGTTGCGTTGCATACGATCTATACATGGTTATCATTAATAGATTGTTCATGCAATTCACAATCCCTAATCTGGGGGTAATAGGAAAAGTGGAATGTGATCTGGGTACCTATGAATATCCCTACAGACAACATATCCCCACAAATGCATGATTCACTTGATGCTTCTGATATGCACAACTATGTTAAATGACATAGTCTAGGTGTGAAAATAAACGGATAAGGGGTTTGTTAGGAGTAATAGCGGTCACCATGGCAACGAATGAAGCCATACCGCATAATGCATTTTTTCACTAGAATTTGCTCTGACACTAGGGATTTAATATAACTAACAGTGTAAGTTTGACACAGGTCCTGTAATATCCTCACATTTTTAACCAATAGATAGTGTTATCTTGAAATTTGCATGAAATGTTACACGTATACCCGGAAGTGACGTTTTTTCACCACTTCCGGTTGCACGAGACACTGGAACGCAAACATGCGTTCCAAGCACTTGTTTGGCACCACGGACACGGTATGAGATTTGTGTTGTGTATTTTGTTCACTATAAATTGTGTGATTGTATCCACATTTGACATGCTGATGAAGGGGATATTGTACATAGGATATAAAAAGTCTCCACACCCCTGTTAAAATGTCAGGTTTCTGTGCTGTAAAAAAATGAGATAAAAGATAAATCATTTCAGAACTTTTCCGACCTTTTAATGTGACCTTTAAACTGTACAACTCAATTGAAAAACAAACGGAAATCTTTTAGGTGGTGGAGGGAAGTAAATAAAAAAACTAAAATAATGTGGTTGCATAAGTGTGCACACTGTCGATGTAGCCGTGTTTAGAATTAAGCAATCACATTCAAAATCATGTTAAATAGGAGTCAGTACACACCTGCCATCATTTAAAGTGCCTCTGATTAACCCCAAATAAAGTTCAGCTGTTCTGAATATGACAACAATCTCCCTTATTCTTCATATGTCTGGGCTATGAGGTAGAGTGGCAAGATGGAAGCCTTTTCTTATGAAGAAAAACATCCAAGCCCAGCTAAATTTAGCAAAAACACATCTGAAGTCTCCCAAAAGCATGTGAGAAAAGGTGTTCTGGTCTGATGAAACCAAGGTTGAACTTTTTGGCCATAATTCCAAAAGATATGTTTGGCACATAAACAACACTGCATATCACCAAAAGAACACCATACCCACAGTGAAGCATGGTGGTGGTAGTAGCATCATGCTTTGGGTCTGTTTTTCTTCATCTGGAACTGGGGCCTTATTCAAGGTAGAGGGAATTATGAACAGTTCCAAATACCAGTCAATATTGGCACAAAACCTTCAGGCTTCTGCTAGAAAGTTGAACATGAAGAGGAACTTCATCTTTCAGCATGACAACGACCCAAAGCATACATCCAAATTAACAAAGGAATGGCTTCACCAGAAGAAGATTAAAGTTTTGGAATGGCCCAGCCAGAGCCCAGACCTGAATCCAATCGAAAATCTGTGGGGTGATCTGAAGAGGGCTGTGCACAGGAGATGCCCTCGCAATCTGACAGATTTGGAGTGTTTTTGCAGAGAAGAGTGGGCAAATCTTGCCAAGTCAAGATGTGCCATGCTGATAGACTCATACCCAAAAAGACTGAGTGCTGTAATAAAATCAAAAGGTGCTCCAACAAAGTATTAGTTTATGCAACCATATTATTTTATTTTTACTTCCCTTCACCTAAAAGATTTCAGTTTGTTTTTCAATTAAGTTACATAGTTTATAGGTCACATTAAAGGTGGAAAAAGTTCTGAAATGATTTATCTTTGTCTCATTTTTTTACATCACAGAAACCTGCCATTTTAACACATATATATATATATATACACACATACACACAGTGTGTATATATATATACACACATACACACAGTGTGTATGTATATATATATATATATATATATATATATATATATATATATATATATATATATATATATATATATATATATATACACACACACACACACACACACACATACATATACACACATACTTTGCAATATAAATGTTTATTTTGTCCCCTTTAACTGTAATTTCAATTCTGACAGTCATGTGCTTTTCAGTTTCTGTTTTACAGTTATATTCCACACAGTCATTGGCTGCACACTCTAGTGACTTATTGGCCACAGCAGAGAAGGTGACCTTTTCTCGCTTGGCTTACCTAAGTTACATCATGGCAGCATCCATTGCTTTGAGACACTAAAACTTTACCACTTAGTTTTTCAATATTTAAACAACTAATTGAACTTAAAAAATCCATATACATGCTATTCTCAGACTAATCTTTTCTTTGAATGCTTCATTCAGTCTATGTTTAATGTCCCTTTAAGCTTTAGAATTCCGAAAACAAACACCTTGAAAGAATTAAATATAACAATACAATACATTTTTGGTGGGGGTGCTTAGTTCCAGAATTGACATGCTTTTTAATGTTTGACTGGGAAGTGGAACATAAACTATTACAGAACACACCACTTTACAACCTTACAATTTGCTTCTATTATCACATTTAATTTGTTCTCTTGGTATTCTTTGTGGAAACGTCTTTTACCTGGCTAAGCACTACACACATTTTAATCTAATTCACTTTTTTGCAGTCAGTGTTGCATAAAATTTAAAGGGATCAGTTTAATAAAGCATATGTTGTTAAGTCTTTCAATACACAAATATCAGGCTTTACAGATAAGATCACAATGTAAATTACAGTTATAGATATTACTGATCTTTAAAATTCACATTTGAGTGACACCTACATAAATAACAGCACCTGTCTACTCAAGATTAGACAGCTGCTAGACTACATGGGAATCAGAAACAAATAAAATGCAATCATAGGATGTCTTATGATAAACAAGTAGCAATACTATGTGAATACAGTGTTCTCCATAGAATGCCAGATAGGTGAGATAATAAAGTAGCCAGATGGGGGTAGTGTAAAACTTTTTAATATTATAACTTTTTATGCTATCCAAAGCACTAATTGCATAATATAACAAATTTATTTAATTATAAATTCAGTAATAAACATTAAAAATGTTTAATAGTAGCTAATTTTAGCTTGTTTTTAGCAGGGTGATCAGTAAACTCGGGTGAGTGAAGCACCCATTAAAAAAGCCCTGGTAGAACACTGGAATATAAATAAAACAACAATAGGACAAAAAAAGGCATTTATGCATCAAACAAATGTATATAAGGATATGTCCACTAATATGCTGGTATTGCAAATTATTTGAAAGTTTTCCAATGAGATAGGAATGGAAAGACAAAGCTAGTGTAGTATATTCCTTATAAATGTAGTATTAAAATAACAGCCTCTTATTAATGTGAAAAAGAGCACACTATGCTGTGTGTTAAAAGCAATTTGTGCGATTTAGACCTCACATGCTGCTCATTCAACAATAGATAGGAGGTCTAACAAACCTACAAAACTCTACTTTGAAAATTTTGAGCATTAACATTTAAAATGGACTCCTTTGGGGGGGCGGAGCTAACCGCCAAAGTGGATGGTTGCATCTTTACAGAGCTCCCAGCTCCAGATATACCAACAAGGGCTTATTTAACGATTTACATTCCCCAAATCTACTCAGAGGCAAGCCCCAGTAACATTAGCTATTCCAAGACCGAGCCCGGGAGCATACAATAACTCTACTCCACTTGATCTGATACTTCGTCAAGACCAACCATATAGGAACTAAGGTATCCGGGAAACCAAAGTTGGCGCCAACCTCATGGGATAAGAAAATCCTGAGATTACTAGACATCCACTTTTTGCAATTAAAGCAAGCACTTGTAACTATGTTTGAGAGGATGCCACCAGCTACCAACCCAGAGAAACTACAAGGCCCTTATAAAGGGCAATCTACACGATAACTCTGAGCCTTCCCTCTCTGGAACTAGATACGGCAGAGCGGCCTGGATGCAAGATGCATGAGCGCCTTTGAATATTACTGCGACCCAATATCAGCTGCGTCCTACTCAGCCGTTGAAACCTAATTGGCGCAGGGTAAAGCCGTATCCTAGATCCTATCCACAAAATGGTGATCCCTTGCTCTCACCTACTCATTTTATACCCGGTAGTTGTGCGGAAATGCAGCTCTAACAAGTGAGGATGACCCTCCCATATCTCAATGCCGAGGCTCCGGGAAGCCACTAATGAAGGAAGGGGGTCGTGTGAATGTGTCCAGAGTGATGCTCTTGGAGTGAAGATGTGGAAAAGATTCTGGCTAGCTGCTCTGGAGGGCACTTATCTAATACCGGAGAGAATGCTACTAAGGAGATCCAGCCACTGTCTTGTGGCTGTGAGTCTACATGCATGGCAGATAGATATTAGACTGTCTTGTGTGGTTCAGAGATCAGGAGTGGGCTAAGGTACACGCATCCTCAAGTCCCAGTTGATATACCTCAGGAACTGTATATTCTGTTCTTTTTCTTATATGGGACTTTGACATGAATAAGCCTGCCTTAGTAGAGGACAATATCTCTCTTCAATATAGAGAAGTATTTAATATTTGTGAATGGTCTTTATTACCCTATACCTTATACTCACTGAGAAACTTTAGAAATACCAGTTTTGGTTCCCGTTTCCTTTTTGCTACCCACTCAATATAATTGTCAGCTTATGTTCCAAGCCTGCAGTTCAAACACCTATGCCACTGTTAAGATTTTATGGGACTTTTATGGGACTTTGACATGAATAAGCCTGCCTTAGTAGAGGACAATATCTCTCTTCAATATAGAGAAGTATTTAATATTTGTGAATGGTCTTTATTACCCTATACCTTATACTCACTGAGAAACTTTAGAAATACCAGTTTTGGTTCCTGTTTCCTTTTTGCTACCCACTCAATATAATTGTCAGCTTATGTTCCAAGCCTGCAGTTCAAACACCTATGCCACTGTTAAGATTTTACAGTCTCTGTATTAACCATATATACTTTTACTATAATATTGAGAAGTTTCTCCTACTTCTTAGAACGACTCACAAGTGTAACTAAGTTAAAATATGTGTGAGGGCTGGAATTTAGGTTTTAAATTGCAGAATTATACGAAACTCTGAAAGAATCCTGTGTTGCACTCCAATATATTATACACCTAACCCATTTAGGGAATGCTAGAACATATACACCTTAGTAGATGGGGGATTAATAGTAAAATAGTAAAATTACTCTGAGATCTAGCATAGCTCCCAACACTAGTTGGGAGTAAAAGCTTAGTTTCAGATTTATTTGTGAAACAGAACTCATTCTGCTTTCAATTTTTGCGATATCGCCCTGTAAGTTCATCTGAGATAATAGAAAACCTATTGCTGCAATAATGGGCCTGAGCAAATACTTATGGCTGGTGTTTTATTCTATTTCTATATATATATATATATATATATATATATATATATATATATATATATATATATATATATATAATATACTGTCAGGTGCATGTTAATTTTATACATTTTCTTTTACACACTAAATGTTATGATGTTAATATATATTACAGTTACAGAATTATATGAAACCCTAAAGGAATTCTGTATTCTTCTGAACCCACTGGTTAATAGAATTATGATTGTGATAGATACATATATGGCTGTCTCAAGATTACTTCCCTCTAGCCCATATAACTATAGTACTATACCGCCATTTCAACTCCACCCCCCCAGATATTTTGCTTACAAGGTAAGCATAGGAAAATGCATCCATCGAAAACCATATTTATATTTTCCCTCATTTCTCCTTAAAGTGACAGTCAACACCAGAATTTTGTTGTTTAAAAAGGTAGATAATCCCTTTATTACCAATTCCCAAGTTTTGCATAACCAACACGGTTATAATAATACACTTTTTACCTCTGTAATGACCTTGTTTCTAAGCCTCTGAAAACTGCCCCCTTATTTCAATTCTTTTGACAGACTTGCATTTTTAGCCAATCAGTGCTCACTCCTAGGAGTGCCTGAGCTCAATGTTATCTGTATGAAACACATGAACTAACGCCCACTAGTGGTAATAAAATTGTCAAAATGCTTTCAGATTAGAGGCGGCCTTCAAGGTCTAAGAAATTAGCATATGAGCCTCCCAGGTTTAGTTTTCAACTAATACCAAGAGAACAAAGCAAAAAAAAATTATAAAAGTAAATTAGAAAGTTTTTAAAATGGCATGCCCTATTTAAACCATGAAAGGTTTTTTTTTTTTACTTGACTGTCCCTTTAACAGCCCTTCAACTAAAGGTATCTTATTAGAGGTCCATGTATATATACTGTATATTGTTAAAAAAAAATAACTTAAAAAAATAAATAAGGTGCTGTACTGTTTGTTCAGTCTCTATATACAGAATATATGATATATTGAGACATCTCTATAGTTCAACAACAACCTTTACAGAACACTGTATCTGTATTATGTATGTCTCTCCATAACATTTGTCCATTGTGATACATATTTAGCTTACAAATTGTATTATACTGAACATCTGTATTTCTTTATTGCCTTAAAAGGTTTTTTGTTTTTTTTAATATATACATTTTTATTAAAGGGACAGTCAAGTCCAAAAAAAACCTCATGATTCAGATAGGGCATGTAATTTTAAACAACTATCCAATTTACTTTTATCACCAATTTTGCTTTGTTCTCTTGGTATTCTTAGTTGAAAGCTAAACCTAGGAGGTTCATATGCCAATTTCTTAGACCTTGAAGGCCGCCTCTAATCTAAATGCATTTTGATAGTTTTTCACCACTAGAGGGCATTAATTCATGTGTTTCATATAGATAACATTGAGCTCATGCTCGTGAATTTACCATGGAGACATCTCTGATTGGCTAAAATGCAAGTCTGTCAAAAGAACTGAAATAAGGGGGCAGTCTGCTGAGGCTTAAATACAAGGTAATTACAGAGGTAAAATGTGTATAATTATAACTGTGTTGGTTATGCAAAACTGGGGAATTGGTAATTAAGGGATTATCTATCTTTTAAAACAACAACAATTCTGGTGTTGACTGTCCCTTTAACAAATATATGCTGCAATTTTGATACTAACCTTGACTGATGCAAGTTCAATTAGAAGAGCGTTACGTTCCGCCTCAGTATTTTCTGTAGAGCACAGTACATCTTCCTGAACTTTTTGACTGGCTTGCTGAAGTTCTTCTGCTTCTTTCTGTTTAATATTCTCCAGTTCAACATTTAAACTTTCTACATTAGAAAGCAGGTTATCATTTTCAAGCTTGACCTTCTCAAGTGCATTTTTCATCTCTAACAGGTCTTTCTGAAGAGCTTCCTTGTCTGCCACATTTTCCTCTAACTCGTGTCTTAACAGTTCCTTTTCTTTAGAGTAGTCACTCAGTACAGCTCTTAGCTCAGCACACTGAGCGTCGCTATCTTCCTGTAATCTTTGAAGTTGAACAGATTTTTCATTGTTCTGTAAAAGAGCATTCTGTTTTTCTTCTTTTATTAGAAACACTGTTTCACTAATGGCTTTTAGAATAGCACACAAGTCTTCTTCTGTTACGTTAATTAACAAAGTCTCCTTAAGAACAAAGAGCTGAGCTTTAATGGTTTCTGCTTGATTCTGTTCTCGTTCAAGCAAGTTGGTTATTTGGTCTCTCTCTTCTGTGGTCGTTTGCAATGCGTTTCTTAATTTTTCAAGCTCCTCTCTCAAAGTGAAACAATCTCTATGTTTAGACATTAGGTCATCATATTCTTTACTCATAATATCCTTTGTTTCGTTAAGCTGCAAGATGTCATCATGAAACTTCTTCAACTCAACCTCCAGTCTTTCTTTGTCATGAACTGTAGTTTCAAGCTTTTGTTTAAGAATTTCTGGTTCCTGATAAGGCTGGTCCAGGTTGTTCACAGAGACTTGTAATGTTTCTTCCATTTCTTTAAGTTTTTCCATTAGTTCATTATTAAGTTTTGCTTGTTTTTCTGCTTCTTGCTGTAAAGTCAGTGCTCGGTTTTGCTCACTTTTGCATATCTCCTGTAGTTTAGATATTTCCTCACTTGATGATTTTATAATTGCCATCAGTTCCTCATTTTGTATAGAAGTTTCACTTATTTTGACTTCTAGATCTTTTACTACATCATCTTTCTGTTGCAGAGATGCAATTACGTCTTCATTTTTCTGTTGCAATGTACTAATTTGAAGCAGAAGCTCTTCACATTCCGTTTTCTTGCAGGACAACTGCTCTGCTTCCACTTGGAGACGGTTTACAGTTTCAAGGAGGTCATTTTTCTCTCTGTAGGCTGCCCTCAGCTTCTGCTGCAGCTCACTGACATCAGTCGCTTGCTGCTGTTTCATTGCTTCAAATTCATGACTAATTTTGCCTGCAGATTCTCCTAATTCAGCCTGCAGTGTAACTAAGGTCTCCCTCAAGTTCTCATAACTGCTCACTGCTTCATCTTTCTCTTGCTGAAGTTTATTACACTGCTTCTTGAGAAGCTGTAATTCACATGCAAAGGATGATTGATCTTTTTCAAAGCTTAGAGTGATAGTTTTCTTTAGCTCAGAGATCTCTTTTTTGTTTTGTTCTCTAATGGCCTGAATTTCATCAACATGTTGCTTTTTCTGTCTTTCGTAATCTTCACTTGTAGCCTCAAGTTGAGATTTTAACTTTTCTATTAATCCATTGTAATCCTCTATAGCAAGCTGCAGTTCATTTATTTTAAATTCTAATTCCTCACGCTCATGAAAGCATTCATTCTTCAAATGTTGAACCTCCATTTCTAACTCTGCCTTCACACTGTTAGTGTAGATCAACTCGTCTTTCAAAAGACTGTGTTGAGAGTCCAGATCCTTTAAAACGCTTTCAAAATGCGCAACTTTATCATCACTTGCCGCTGCTTTGCTAGACATTTCAGAGACGTTGCTATTTCTTTCTAATTTTTCTCTTAGTAACCTCATTTCGAGTTCATGCTTCTGGTTATTCACCTCTATCTCCGCGATAAGTACCTTTTCTTTTTCTACATACTGGTTAACCAAGATTTGCATTGCATCTTTCTCTTGCTCATTCTCCTTTGTTAAAACTTCCAGCTTTTGCATTAAGTCTGATACTTCTTCTTGGTATAAAGATTTGACCTTCAGAAGCTCTGAATGAAGATTCTGGATCTCACTGCTATGTTGCTTAGAGCAGTCTTCTTGTTCATCTACCAGTTTTGCTATTTCTAGGTTTTTCTCTTCAGTAATATTTATTAAAGCCTTTTGCAAGTTAGAAATCTGTTCCTCATATGCAAGTTGTACAAGCTGAACTTCTTCTGTTAGTTTTCTCATCTGTGCTTCTTGGCTTTCCTTCAAACTCAGTATATCTGTAAGATCACTCTGTTTATCTATTGCATTTTTCAACTCACTTGCCATAACTTCAATTTCTTCTTTGTGTTTGCAATGTGACTGCAACAATTCACCCTTCAATTCCTCAATTTCTTTGGCAAAACTATTACTAGATAATTCATACTGTTCCTGTAATTCAGCAATTTTCATTGCAGACTCCTACAAAACAGATAAAAAGGCATAGATCAATAAAAATGCATTAGAAACTATGTAAAAAATAAATAAAGATTATTCTATGAATTAACCTAGTTATTTTATTTAAAGGGAAAACAGATTTGATATGGTTCTCTATATCAGAGTTTCATAATAAGGTTTGAATTGCACGTTACCTCTGCATCATGTTTTGATTTAGCATATTCTTTCTTGAGAGTAACCAGCTGCTGATGAGTTTCTGCTTTTTCCAAAAGTACTGAATCAAGCCTTTCACTAAGTGCCTAGAAAAAAGGTGACATATCACAGGTGACAGCAAGTCTCATCACAATAAAAGGCACACAAATGTTATAAGTCACAAATAAAACACCCAGGACTGCATTTATAATTGTAATTACAAAATATCTACAAAGTGTAAGAATAATTACAATAAATAAGCTAAAGTTGTAAACAGTTACTAAAAAAAAAGTTAGCTTTATTTAGCACATGTGTAAGACGAACACAAGAGACCAACAACTGTATTTACCTGTACAACATCTGCTTCATCTGTGAGAGGATTTGATTTAAGGACTTCAATCTCTTTTTCTAGCTCTGAAAATTAGGTATAAATCATGAAAATACATTTCTTACGTAACATAATAAAAATAGTACTATTTTATTTACAATGCAGCTGAAGTTAAACAGGCTAATCCTTTCACAATTGTCCATACTTGCGATATATATATATCCACTCTGCAGCCCGGCCTAGGTGCAATGATATAGCGCTATATTCCAAAGAAAGATTGCACTCACAGGACTTTTCAAACAGTTAAATCACTTTAATGTAATGCTTTCGGGGATATTATCCCCTTCATCAGCATAACAAATGACACAATTTATAGTGACAAAATCAAAATACAAATCTCATACCTGCCTATCGTGTCAGTGGCGCCAACCACTAGTGCTGGAACGCATGTTTGCGTTCCAATGTCTCGTGTAACCGGAAGTATAATTACATCACTTACGGTATATGTAACATATTATCTTTAAAAAAATAAATAAACTTTCACATATAACCTCGTATGTGTGTTGATTCTACGACCATACTATTCATGTGTAATTGTGATGTGCTAAAATGTAATTAGGAGATTAATTAAACATCTTTTAAAATTCTAACCTGTACATCTTGCTTTAACTTTCTGGATAAGCATCATCTGTTTCTTTGCAAATTTGATGAGATCCTCCTTTGGTAATGTGTCCAGCTATAAAATAATTACAAAGGTTTCAATCATACTATGGTTAAATGCAGGACACCTATTTATTTTCAGTGCTTTAAATTAAAACTTGAAAAAGGCTAATGAAACAGTATACTAAACATTGTTCAAAAGATTAAAACACAGAACCAAATAAAAATAGTTTTCCTGTTGCATTATATCTGGCATTCAGTACCAACTTTCCTACAAGAATAAATATAATATATACATTTATATTGCAAATTACCTGATACAAATAGTTTCAAACATGCCACCTTTCTCAGATCTTTTTTTGTAATTGTGTTTGAAATCATAATGTTCTATTGAGTGCAATATTAAATATTTAAAAGGGACAGTAAAACACTGAAATTGTCATATACAATGCTTAATTATGTGTAGCAATACAACTTTCAAATATACTTTTATTGTTTATTTTGCCCCATATTCTTTAATTTAAGTCTGACATGTGTGGGATTTCCATTTCTGAGAATTGTAAAAACATGGCATCACAATGCTAACCCTGCTACATTTCTGCGTCTAATTGGCCTTGTCAAATAAACTGCAAAACAATAATAGTTTGCTAAGATATTGACAGTGGTAAGCCCCATATACTCCAGTAATAAGTCTGAATTGGCTCTTCAAAATATGGCAAGTGGTAGGGAGAGTTTGGCTATTGAAGCACAAAAGAAAAAGGTACTATGTTTTAAATACATTACAAACCCACCAAGACAGCAGAAAAAAAAGTGTATATTGTCACTTTAACAATTAAATATGTTAAATAAAAAGTATTGACTGCAGAATTATCAAGCACCATTGGTAGCCACCAATCAGCAAGCGCTATCCAGGTGCAAAATCAAAAATTGGTCAGCTCCTAAACTTATATTCCTGCTTTTTCAAATAAAGATATCAAGAGAACGAAGAAAAATTAATAGGAGTAAATTGAAAAGTTGCTTAAACTTGCATGCTCTATCTGAATCATGAAAAAAAAAATGTTGATTTCATATCCCTTTAAATTACGAAACCTATACACCAATTAAATATGATCACTAAAATATACATTTAGGAATGGCATTAAGTGTTTGGAGGTTTAAACATGTCATAATCAATTGAAAGTATCATGAGGTCTAACTTTTCGAAAGAAAAAAAAAAATCTGTTTCTTCGTTACATTTTAAAGATTTTATTTTTTGAGTCACGTATACATTTGGTAAGAAAATGGCTCATTGCTGCATTGGTCATAGAGAGAATAATGGGTTTAGCAGGCTGTAATGTCTTTAATTATTCAGCATATTCATAGAGGATGATAGCAAACTGCATATATAAAAAATAAAGAAATAAATCAGAACATCTTTCTAATTTACCAAAAAAAGGTTAAAGGACAGGAAGGATCTAAAAGGCTGAATTTAGGTTACTTAAGCACCTTTATGAATTTTTTCACCTTCTTATGTTAGTAATGCCACACTAGCACATGCTCTCACCAAAATATGATATGAGCATAAAATCAGGCTAAATACTGGGACATTAAGAATCTATTTTATATTTCTAAAACTTAATATATAATAAAAGGTGCTCAGTTAAGAAATAAAGTGATACTGGAGTCTCAACACAGATCTTTCAGAGTAATTATTACACTGAGTCATTGAACCTTGGAGCACGGTTTTCTTAAAAGGGATATAAAACCTAAAAATGTTCTTTTGTGATTTAGACAGAACATACAATTTACTTCTATTATCAAATTTGCTTAGTTCTCATGGTATTCTTTGTTGAAGAGATATCTAGGTAGTAGGCATGTGTCTGGAACAATACATGGCAGTAAAGTAAATAGTGCTGCTGCAAATGGATAACATTCTTTCAAAATTCCTGGCATATAGTGCTCGGTCTGGAGCTTACAGCTTAGCTTTTCAACAAAAGATACTAAGAGAATAAATAAATACTAATAATGGAAGGAAATTAGAAAGTTGTTTAAAATCACATGCTCTATCTGAATAATAAAATAAATATTTTAGATTTGACATCCCTTTAATTTGAAATTTCCTTGGGACCACTGAATAACGATTCCTAAGTGGACAAATCATTTATAGTGATTCAATAAACTTCAATTATTGTTGGATTAATATATAGTGTAAGTGAAGTACAAAAATGTAATAGCCGTGGCTGTATGCAGTAGAAGTACAACTATATACAACTTCCCATACTCTTGTTGCTCTTATGACCTATCAGCTAAAGGTCATGAGCTACAGTTTGAAAAATCCCTCTATATGTCTTATGTACACCCAGCTTTGGAACTTAAATGGCTTACTTTTGATTTACTTGCTCCTGGTGTGGCTGGAGAAGAGACTCCATCTTGCACAGAGTCCTGTGAAAATATTAATTTGAGTTAAAAAAGTGATTAAGTAAATGTAAAACGCTTTATTATAGTGTATCATTTCTTTCATAACAACAACAAAACAGTATTGGCATTGGATTGGCCCTCTAAAATCTTTATTCCTGCATACATTGGCATACAAATTTTGGATAGCAACAAGTATATAGATATTGGTGTTATTATTCTGCAATACATTTTCATTAGTTATTTTGCCAATGTCATTTAGCTCTGAAAACTGAGCAATTTTTAATTCTCAGAATTTGAAATGTACCCACTGACTTCTAAATGCTAACCTTGTTACATCCTAATTGGTTTTATCAGATAACAACTGCATCTTATACTAACTTTATGACAGTGTGTCTCATCTCTGGACTAAAGCCCAGATTGACTCCTCCTCCAAATAGGGCAAATGTTGGGTGGAGTTTGGCTATTGAAAAAAAATTGCAGTAAAAAGGATGTGAATTTGTTTTAAAAATGTTTATTCTATAGCGACACATAATAAATGTTTTGTAATTACAAGATGCTTTCTGTCCCTTTAACAATTTGCAGGGCTTTTGAATCTCCAACTGTAGACCGGTCCCGCTTACCATGTTACAGGAAACAAGACAAGAACACTCAATGAATCACACTGGCAGCAGGAGATACAGTGATGATTCTGCAGTTTCTGGGCAGAGAAACTGACAGAAACTCGAAGCGAGGGAAACACAAAGCGTGACTATATTAAGTGAGGGATAGTGACTGGCTGGGGTTATGCAGAGTTAGGGAGTGTGGATGAGTGGGGCTGTACTGGCTTAACGGAGAGCAGGAGAAACCGTGCAAACACACCTCACCATACCCAGGTTTGTACCACTTAGCAGCCTCCTATCAGTCACTCACAGCTTCTATATGCCCATTCCAAGCTGCATTTTTCAGGTCTATTCTTTGCACAGGTAAAATCCTGCTCAGGAGCCACAAGCACTGCAATTCTGGTGACTGGCATGGTTGTAATTAACCCATTGCAAGTAGTGGAAACATCACAAATAAAATTTGCAGAATCCAAAAGCATAACTTTAAAAGACAATCTTTATTCAAATCTTGATAAAAACATATCCAAAAGTACTGTGGGTATGAGGTCTGACGTGTTTCAGCCATGCAGACTATGACTACAGTTGCAGGGCTGAAATGCATCAGTTATCACGCACACAGTACTTTTGGATATGTTTTTATGAAGATTTGAATAAAGATTGAGCTTTAAAGTTACGCCATTGGGTTCTTCAAATTATATTTCAATACTGCAAGTCAGGCAACACTGCAGACAGGAGAAATAACGAGGGGTGTTCCCAAAGAAAATCTGGGGCTTACATCACAGATTAAGCAGGTGTATGAGAAGCACACTGAAGGGGTGATTACCTTGTGGGAACCAAGAAAACTGCTGAATAACGAGACCCCAACAAGGTGGAGACAGCGATTACAAGTTCCAGCTGTGCAACTATCTGGTTGAAGTGGCTCCGGCATAAAATCAGACGCAGAGAGGTAATCATAACCACTCTCCTGCACATTGATGAGACTACACTGCATAGATTAAAATGACTTGGAGAGTCAGCTATTTATTTGTTTAAACAGTATTTTTAAACAAACTGATTTATATTAACTTATGTTTATAAACATTTAAATATCAGGGTGGCCCCAGCTTATTTCTTGGATGTATTTTTCCACTACAAATATCCCTTTAAAAACCTTCAATAAAAAGGTTTTCTTTTCATTATTAAATAGGTCACACGGAGTCAGCTAGTAGTTGAACAAGGTGTTCTTTGGGTGTGTTTAATATTTTCGCACAACTATGAATGGAATGCAACAAAGCTCTCTCATGCATTTGTTACCACCTATTAAAAAGCCAACTTCCACAATTTGTGTCTCCTTTCCTACTTTAATATTTCTCCCAAATCCCATATATTGTATAATGCAAGGCTCGACAAACCCAGGTCTAACGCCCCTAAAATACCCTTGGGTTCCCCTCATTTGCACCCCCGTCAATCGCTTGCATCTAAAATTCCGCCCGGTGTGGCTCGATACTTTCTAGGCCCTGCGGCTGAGAACTTTAAATCCCAGAATGCCACTCCGGTCTATTGGAAGGAAGTTTAAAATACATCCATTGCAAGGGGACCCTCAGCATGTGCCTCTTCCAATAACTGAGCACCATGAGTGGGAGAAAGCCTAGCACATTGCCCAAGCTTGGAGTTGGATAGACAAGACACCATGGGTAGTTTAGCTATCTGGACATATATGCCAGGAGAGGAGTGGCTCCGACCCAGTGATGATCAGCAGTCACAAAGTTCTGCACTTTGCAACATTACATCAAATAATGTTAAAATTATCGAATTTATCTGTGCTTTGGATAGCTTAAGTAACATTTATAAATAACAGAAAATGTTACAATATTGCAAAATATAACATTGCTCCTGTTAGCTATTTTATAATGCCACCTGGCTGGTAAAGTTTTTGTGGAGAACACAGATATAAAGATGTCGCCGAAAGTATTGGTACCCTTCCACTTTTAAAGTAAAACACACAGTTTACTCTAAACTAAGCAAAAATTGACAAAGGTATTAGGTGTCCACCATTTTTTATTTCAAACATAATACAACAGAAACTTCACATATTAATTTAAATAGAAAACAAAAGAGAAAGGCACAGAGGAAAAAATATTTGTATGCTTAACCTAATATTTCGTAGCACAGCCTTTGGAGACAATAAGTGCAATCAAGTGCGTTTTGTAGCTCTGAATAAGATTTCTACACTTTGATTGGGATTTTGGCCCCTCTTCTTGAGCAAATTGCTCAAGCTCTCTCAGGTTTGTTGTGTGCCTTTTCCCAACAGAGTTTCAGCTCTTTCCACAACTGTTCAATTGCATTCAGTCAGATTTGGACTCACAAAAGGGCACTTTTGAACAGTCCAATGTTTCCTTCTTACCCACCCTTGGATGATTTTTGTGGGTCATTATCCGACTGGAAGACCCATGACCTGCGGCTGAGACAGCTTTCTGTCATGGGCAGTAGGTTTCCCTATAGAATGCCTAGATATACTTCTGATTTCATTGTGCCCTTGACAGATTCTAGGCACCCAGTGCCAGAGGTCGCACAGCAACCCCAAAACATCACTGAACCATTTTTCAAGGGATGGTGTTTTTATTTTCTTTTAAAGCTTCCCTTTTCCTTCTGTAAACACAGAGTTGTGATTTTTTTTAAATTAAGGTTTAAAAGTTAATACAAAACAAACAAAAAAGCAGATGATATCTTGTTTATACAGTACAGAATACACAACAAGCTTCAAACAATACAAAGTACTGGTCACAATTTCAAAAGCTCCAAACATAAACAAGTCTCAATTTTAATAAACAATGTTATTCTATATATAGATACCACATACATACATTATATATATATATATATATATATATATATATATATATATATATATATATATATATATATATATATATATATATATATATATATATATATATATATATATATATATATATATATATATATATTTTAGGGCTGGGCGATATGGGCAAAAAAAAATTATGATTTTTTTAAAAAAAAAACCCCAGCAATTGCGATTTAATCGCGATTTTCTTATAAATGACTATAACACCTTTTTGCATTATAAAGTTTATTTAACACTACAGAATCTTAATGTACATGTTTCTCAATGTCCAATACACTCTTGGAGCATAAAAATACAAACCACAAAATAGTTAAAATAAAATTTGCTGCCTGAGATGTGATTAAATAGTAGCCACTAGCCAGTTATTAGGTCTTATGACAGACAACATTGTCATGTTTTCTTGGACAGTGGTATGATTAACAAATGAAGCAGTGTAAGCCACATATATACACACACACACATTATATATATATATATATATATATATATATATATATATATATATATATATACATATATATATATACACATATATATATATATATATATATATATATATATATATATATATATATATATATATATATATATATATATACATATATATATATACACACACACACACACACACACACTATACACTATATTATTTTTCTTCTTTTTTAAATTTTATTTTTAAATTTTAATTTGACTGAAAATGAGCCCTGCTCCTGTCCAGGAATCCATTACAGGCATATAGCAGTAGGGGTGGGGGGCTGCTCCTTTCAGAAATGCTGTGCCTTGCTGATATAAAATACATTGTAGATGCAGTTAAGTTAACCCAGCAGCTAATAGCAGAGGGGACTGCAGTTTTAGCCTTTTTGGGAGCCGTGGGGTTAACTGCATCATCTATGTATTTAAGCCGTTTCTCAGAGAGCAGGAGATTGTGTGGGAGGTTCCATAATGTTTACATACCCTAAGTTTCAGACTGCAGACGTCCCTTGGGGGAAATATAAGTAAGTGGCTTTCTCTGCTCTTCATTCCTGCATGGGCTCCTTTTAGATTTCTAGATTGATCGGCTGCTTCTCAGAACAGAAAGTGAAATTAAAAGAGCCATTTTACAAATGTGTGCTAAAAGCAACCACTAGATAGAGCGGATTTGCAAGAAATCACAAATAAATGAATGCATTACAGCCACTTCTAAAGGATTTTTTTATAGTTTTAAAATCTCGGCGATTGATAGCGGATTTAAAATCACATATGCGATTAATCGTGCAGCCCTAATAAATAAATATATATATATATATATATATATACACACACACACACACACATACATATACACATATACACACACACACACACAATGCCTTGCAAAAGTTTTCACACATAAACCCCCCCCCCCCACTGGCATTTTTTGTGTTTTGTTGCCTCACAACCTGGAATTAAAATGGAATGTTTGAGGATTTGCATCATCATGCCCACAACTTTGAAGGAAACAACAAATAGGACAAAATAACAGAAAAAGTCAATGTGCATAACTATTCACCCCCCTAAAGTCAATACTTTGTAGAGTCACCTTTTGCGGCAATCACACCTCCAAGTCGCTTTGGATAAGTCTCCATGAGCTTGCCATATCTTACCACTGGGATTTTTGCCCATTCCTCCTTGCAAAACTGCTCCAGTTCCTTTAAGTTGGATGGTTTGCGCTTGTGAACAGCAATCTTCAAGTCTGACCACAGATTTTCTATTGGATTGAGGTCTGGGCTTTGACTAGGCCATTCCAACACATTTACATGTTTCCCCTTAAACCACTCAAGTGTTGCTTTAGCAGTGTGTTTGGGATCATTGTCCTGCTGGAAGGTGAACCTCCGTCCTAGCCTCAAATCACGCACAGAGTGGTACATGTTTTGCTCAAGAATATCCCTGTATTTAGCACCATCCATCTTTCCCTCAACTCTGACCAGTTTCCCAGTCCCGGCTGCTGAAAAACATCCCCACAGCATGATGTTGCCACCACCATGTTTCACTGTGGGGATGGTGTTCTTTGAGTGATTTGATGTGTTGGGTTTGCGCCAGACATAGCGTTTTCTTTGATGGCCGAAAAGTTAAATTTTAGTCTCATCAGACCAGAGCACCTTCCTCCATACATTTTTGGAGTCTCCCACATGCCTTTTCGCAAACTCAAAACATGCCATTTTGTTTTTTGCTGAAAGTAATAGCTTTCTTCTGGCCACTCTGCCATAAAGCCCAACTCTATGGAGCGTACGGCTTATTGTCGTCCTATGTACAGATACTCCAGTCTCTGCTGTTGAATTCTGCAGCTCCTCCAGGGTTACCCTAGGTCTCTGTGCTGCCTCTCCGATTCATGCCCTCCTTGCCCGGTCCGCGAGTTTTGGTGGGCGGCAGTCTCTTGGCAGGTTTGCTGTTGTGCAATGTTCTTTCCATTTGGGTATGATAGATTTGATGGTGCTCCTGGGGATCATCAAAGATTTGGATATTTTTTTTTATAACCTAACCCTGACTTGTACTTCTCAACAACATTGTCCCTTACTTGTTTGGAGAGTTCCTTGGTCTTCATGGCAGTGTTTGGTTAGTGGTGCCTCTTGCTTAGGTGTTGAAGCCCCTGGGGCATTTCAAAAAAGTTGTGTATATGCAATGACAGATCATGTGACACTTAGATTGCACCAGGTGGACATCATTTCACTAATTATGTGACTTCTGAAGGTAAATGGTTGCACCAGAACTTTTTATGGGCTTCATAACAAAGGGGGTGAATACATATATATATATATATATATATATATGAGCAGCTGGAGAGAACTCGCACTTCTAGGTCAGCCTGCCAGGGTGCATGCAAAAACATGAACAGAAATAGACAAATGGCTTGCACTCACTGGACTTTTTCAACATATTTTGTCAAGCACTGGTATAATGTTTGTTTGTTTTTTAATAATTTTGTTCTTTATAATGACAGTAATAAACTCATTCTTATGCTGTCCATAATCCTAAAGCTACATGCAAGAGAAGAGTCAGTTTGAGTTAAAAAAAAAAAAAAAAACGAAATTAAAACAAACATTGTATTGCAATAACATTGCATTTCTAAAATTCTTTGAGGAACCTCACAGTACTGAAAATACTTCTTAGATAATCTTGCCAGAACAGAGAGCTGTAGATGATTGGGCCTACATCTTGCTGAAAAGCCCAGTATCAATACAACAGGCTGTCTACTAAAGCTGGTGTTGGGTAAGTCAGCCATTCCGTTCTGTGCCCAGATAAAAACTGTGTGTAATGGAATTTAAGACAGAACAGCAGACTGCATTCCCTTTTTAGCTTGCAGAGCTCACTTTTGCTTATAGAAGCAGAAATTGTTTACTATTTTGGAATTTTGAAATGGACATAGTTTTTATTTTGTTTGCTCTTTCCATAAACTTAAATCTGAAGAAGAAAAAAAAAATCTCACTCCCCAGTCTGGCATTAATGTTTTTTTTATTTTGTTTGTTTGTTTAAATGTATATATTATATAAAACACACACACATACTTACATCTTTCCTATCTATATGTAAGCAGTATATAACCAGCTGATATCTATTTTTTTCAGATTTCATTTCAAACATCTTTTACAAAAATCCCATTACGAAGAATGAATACCTTTTACACAGTTCAGGATACATGCAATTAGAAACTGGGCACTGCTCCCAAGCACATAAGTAATCTCTCTTTGTTAGAATGTGGTGGGGGTAAAACATATTATAAATGTGTTAAAGTATATATGATGTAATATTTATTATATGAATGTGGGTAACCAATATAAATGACTTTCCATACTTTAAAAGTATTTTCTTTTAACTATTACTATTAACCCTGAGTTTTAGGTATGTCTCCCGGATACCTTAGACACTAGCATGATGTTTTGAAGTCCCAAATGACAATTTAATCAGAATCCTCATTGGATAATTCACAAGCGTTGAGGAAGATAATAGTTCAAAAGAAAAAAAAAGAAAAATACTATACAGAAATTTAGATGACACAAAGAATCATATCTGAAGTCAGGGAATGTCCCCTTTCAGAAGAATGGTCACCTGGCCCCATGTTAGGTGAAAGAATAAAAGAAAATAGGAAAATTATTTCCAGATTTCCAAATGGGGAAAAGTTTTGGTTTTAAGGATTCTTATCTCCGCCCCCTCAAACAGTAATAACATTTTGTAAGAAAGAGACCACATTTTTAACCCCAGTTAGGGGACTCATGTCCAGTTAAAGGGGGATTTCGGTCAAAATTGAAATGCACACAGATGAATTACATATTTGCATAAAAACCATTTATGCAATATACATGTATTGGCAAAAATGCTTCTAGTAAAAGTTATCACTGTTTTAGTGTTACCATTTCTTTCGGTACGTGCATGTGAAGCATAGCTAGATATTCTCAATGCATCAGCATTTTAAATACTGCAGCTGCTCATAGCACCAGTGGGGCTTGTATCATGTCAGTAATTACAAAATCTAGTCATTACCAGATGGTAAAAGCACCTTATGCTCACTGAGCATGTGCTGTGTTTAAAATGCTGGTGCACAGTGCATACTTAAATACACTTTTGAAACAGCTATAGCTTTTATTATTAGAAGCATTTTTGTTAATACATGTATGTTACAAAACTGCTTCTATTCAAAGCTGAAATTAATCCATGTGGATTCCAATTTTGGCTGGAATGTCGCTTTAAGTGACTGATGTGAAAATTGATTACCTGACCATAAGAAGACAAAGATGTAATTGTTTATGTATTCCCTTCTACTTTTTTTTTTTTTTTTTAAAGTCCCATAGAGGTCACATGCTAATGAGTATAGTTATTTCCATGACAACTGAAGCCATATTAAACCTTAACCACTGATAGTGACAAATTAAGTTTTATATCAGGAGTCTATTACCCTTAAGCTATTATGTAACTGATATGGCAATATAATTTACAAAAGTACTAAAACTAATGTTAAAATTCTGGGAACAAAAAACATGCATCAAATTGATACTAGTCCAGTTTTTGTTTTTTGCTTTAATATTTTATGAGCTTTATTTGCATCAAATGACTAGTTCCGTGAACCCACTGAACGATTTAATAAGAACTTATTTGGAAGGAAAATATTGGCAGAACAGTATGGCGCTTCAACCACATGACTATGTAGTACCAGTGGTGCCCAAAAAGTCGACCGCAGTCTACCAATTGACCACCTTGCCCTTTAAAGTAATTAGGATATTACTAAAGTGCGCTGGTTGATACTTCACAACTAATAATTTAGTTGTGAAGTATCGCCAAACTAAAGTAATTCTGCAATGAAAAGGATAGAGGAGCCATGCTATCCTAATTACTTCCTTTCAAAGATATGGCTGTCAAAAGTAAAGTTTAACAATTCTAAGCAAAGCACAATGTTTTCTTATTATTTTTAATTGTGGATTTTGGGTAAGCTCATTGTTAGCTTTTATTTACTGTGTGGAATGGCTGGTGTTTTAGAAGGCTAGCCTGCTTCTAGTGCCTTCCTCATATGCAGTTGTCTTCAACACTTAATGATCACTTAGGACTTGGTAGGACTAGAAATGTCAAAAAATAATTCTCTCAAGGCTGCTTCTAGTGCACAGTTGTCTCTTATTGCATGTTTTTATGTTAAAAAAATAATTTTCAGATATTTGTGGATGAGCAAAAAAAAAAATGTCAAGCTTTGAAAGTAAAAGATAGGGGCTCAGTACTGGTTGGATGTCTTGGAGCAGGTAAACATCAGACGAAGGGTAAAACCATAGTCCTTTATAAATACTTGTTGGCCATAAAGACAAAATGATTAGTTGTGAAGTATCAACCAGCAAGTTAAAAGCCAGAAGATGTATTTGTAACTGCTAAATGTGTGTACCACATATGTGAACACCCTGACTTTCCCTAACAGTTGAAGCATGCTACATGCACAATTTTACAAAAAAGAAGTTTACAACTCATTAAAGTCCAGGCACCTCTGATCTAGTACATTTAACCCCTTAAGGGCGTTTCCCCAAAAGACCAGAGTATTTTTACCATCACTCCATTGAAACAGAAATAGAGCCTTGTTTTTTGTTTTGTTTTTTTATTTACCTTTCAAAACTATATTTTTTTTTTTAGTAGACAACCCAAAGTATTGATCTAGGCTGATTTTGGTATTTTTCATGTCACTATTTCACCGCCAAATGCAATCAAAGGTTTCTCACTGGAATTATTTACAAACCGCTTTTGCAAATCATGGCACAAATGGTTGTAAAATCTTCTATGGAATCCCTTTTGTTCAAAAATAGCAGACATATATGGCTTTGCCATTGCTTTTTGGCAAATAGAAGGCAGCTTAATTGGAGCTGTGCATCACACATTATTCCCGGCAGTAAAGGGGTTAATCGGGTAGCTTGTAAGGTTCATTTTAGCTTTAGTGTAGAGATTACCCTCCCACCCCCTGATCCCTACCCGATCCCTCTCAAACAGCTTTCTTCCCTCCCATCTTAGGTACTGCAGTCTGCCAGTATGCAGTTTTAGACCTTTTTTTTTATTTTTATTATTATTTTGTTCCGTGTAGGACTACCCCCTTACCTTCCCACCTCTCTAACCCTACCCCGTCTATCTAATTCCTGCCACAGAGTGGCCCTCTCTGCATCAGTGGGTAAAAAAAAGGTATTGTAGCGATGCCTCAACATTGAGGCATCACTGCAATACCCTGAAAGCATCTGGAAGCGATCACGATCGCTTCCAGCACTTGAAACCCCAGAAGATGTGTCAGACATGTCCTTGGTCACTAACTGACACTTTTTGTAGGACGTGCCTGACACGTCCTTGGTAAATAAGGGGTTAAAAGCTCATCATTTACACAATAAATTTTTTCATATATTTCAAATTATTTAAAATATAAAACATAACTTTTACATTATGTGGTAATTAATACTCAATTCGCTCTTCAACTTTTATTTTAACTTGCAAAAGGAAAACTGGTTTCACCACACAATTGCCAACAAAGTATATAATACTGAACAAGCCATGAATGGTTAGGCCAAATAAAATGATATTACAAAATTGGGAAAAAAATGAAGTCACTGAACAGTGCAGTCACTATGCTCTGTCTGAATCGCAAAAGAAAATGAATAGAAAACCATAATATTATATTTGTTACAGATTAATACAAAAGGACTAAAACAACATGTGAGATACAATTGTATTTAAGCATCCTAGAGAAACATCCTTCTTATTTTCCGGTTACTAAGAGTCACAAAGTAAATTTTACTTCAGTGTGCAAACAGTGATGTCACTGTTCATGCACGCAGTGTCAAAAACCTTCCTGCACCAAAATTCTACATATATTACTATCTTCTACAGATAATTTAAATGGCTGTGATGATAAATAGTGCCATGAAGCTTAATCTCAAAACAAGAAACTGAGGATTGAGTGTGGTGTCACTATGTCTTATTAAGGGGAATGTCACTGGCTTAAAAGGACACGTCAAAATGCTGTGTTCTCCCCAGATCATCTGGTTGATTTTTCTGCCCACCCAGATAAAATTTAAACCAATATTAAAAGGGACATTAAACTGCTGAGTACAACTACATTAGCAAGGTTACTATTCACCATGCCATCGTTTTTTTCTCCTGTGTCTGCAGCTGTCTTCAAAGTCATTCTCTTATTTTAACCCTTTACAAATATTAGTTAGTGAAGCTCTGCATCTTCACACTGGGCACCGCCATCTAGGAGCTTATATTTGTTATGTAACTTTTAAACTGAACGAGAAAACTGCAAAAATGTAATGATTCCACTCTTTTTTATGCAAGATTAACTGAAGTGTAAGGTACAGCTGTCAAAAAGCAGATCTGTGAAAGTGCACTGCTCCTATTACAGGATGCAGCAGTATAAAATGCAGAGCTTTACCAACTGGATTCTGTAATGAGTTAAAATCAGAGAACAGCTTTAAAAAGCCGCAGGTACAGGAGGGAAAACAATAGCATTATATTTGTTGCACAAATGATCATTACATCAATTTATGTTAAATTATCTGCCTTGTGAAGCTTAAGTAACATTTATAAAAACAGAACATTTTATAATAGTGCAAAGTATAGCACTGCTCCCACCCGGCTACTTCATAATACTACCCAACTATTTTCTGTGGAGAACAAAGAAATGTATTATTTATTAATATTATTTATTTTTAACAAACAATTAAATAGTTTTAAAATAAAGATTTTTGCTTTGAAATGTAAGAGCAATGGTCATATTTTTAAAGAGCCAGACAAAGCCATCTGCATGTAGATATGTAAAATAACACCCAAAAATTATAATCCAGAACATCTAGAAGTAATACTCTTGGAAACATTAACATGTCAAGTTTTGATATAACAGATTCTCCCTTCTATGATAAGTTAGGTCAAAATGCATTTTATGTTGCTGAAACAGATCCTCCTGAAGAAGACACATAGGGGTCGATTTATCATGCTAAGGCAGACAGGGGCATACATACGCGCCCCTGTCCGCCAAAGCTCGGCTTACGTGCGTGCATGAGCTGTCAACCTCCCCGGTCGGACGAGACCGGGAAGATTTAAATTCGCCACCTCAGAGGTTAGGGAAGCAGCGGTTTAATGACCGCTGCTTCATAAATACAGACTGCAGATTCTCTTGTGAGAACCTGCAGTCGTAGGGAGCGAAGGCTGGCGTTGCCTTTGATAAATCGACCCCATATAGTAGTACTTCTCAACCAGAATGTCAGGGAACATTGCTGTGTTATAATGCATGCTTTGGGCAATGATAATTAACAAAAATGTAGCTAAGATATCCTTTTTTATTTCAAAATACGTGTGTTTGTCAAAAATGTCTAGTTGTAAATGTTACTGTTGATTCACAATACTTTTTAAACATTTATGTGACCCCATAACGTGCACATGCTTTAACCCCTTAACGACCAAGGACGTGCAGGGTACGTCCTCAAAAAAAAGGCAGTTAATGCCTGAGGACGTACCCTGCACGTCCTCGGTGTGGAAAGCAGCTGGAAGCGATCCTGCTCGCTTCCAGCTGCTTTCCGGTTATTGCAGTGATGCCTCGATATGGAGGCATCCTGCAATAACCCTGCATGGCCATCCGATGCAGAGAGAGCCACTCTGTGGCCCTCTCTGCACCGGACATCGATGGCCGGTATCGTTGGTGGGTGGGAGCTGACTTGGGAGGCGGGTGGGCGGCCATCGATGGGCCGTGTAAGGTGGAGGGGGGCGGGATCGGGGGCGTAGCTGACGGGGGCGCGCACGGGCGCGCGCGCGTGCACATAGGGCGGCGGGCGGGCGCGTGCACGGGGCGGGAGCGGGTGGGAACCGCTATACTACAGAAAATAAATGTAAGTATGTGGGGGAAAAGGGCAAAATTAAAAAAAAATAAACACCAGTCAAAGGGATCTTGGAGGGGTGGGGGGTTGGTATTGGGTGGGGGGGGGAGCTACACTACAGAAAAAGGGATTTTTTCTTAAAAAAAGCAAATTTTTTCCAAACTGGGTACTGGCAGACAGCTGCCAGTACCCAAGATGGCGCCCATTAAGGCAGAGGGGGAGGGTTAGAGAGCTGTTTGGTGGGGGATCTGTGAGGTTGGGGGCTAAGGGGGGATCCTACACAGCAGCATATGTAAATATGCTAAAAAAAAACTCAAAAAAGCCCAAATATACCTTTTATTTTAGTACTGGCAGAGTTTCTGCCAGTACTTAAGATGGCGGGGACAATTGTGGGGTGGGGGAGGGAAGAGAGCTATTTGGGAGGCATCAGGGGGTCTGATGTTTCAGGTGGGAGGCTGAGCTCTACACTAAAGCTAAAATTAACCCTGCAAGTTCCCTACAAGCTACATAATTAACCCCTTCACTGCTAGCCATAATACACACTTGATGCGCAGCAGCATTTAGCGGCCTTCTAATTACCAAAAAGCATCGCCAAAGCCATATATGTCTGCTATTTCTGAACAAAGGGGATCCCAGAGAAGCATTTACAACCATTTGTGCCATAATTGCACAAGCTGTTTGTAAATAATTTCAGTGAGAAACCTAAAGTTTGTAAAAAAGTTTGTGAAAAAGGGAACGTTTTTTTTAAATTGATCGCATTTGGCGGTGAAATGGTGGCATGAAATATACCAAAATGGGCCTAGATCAATACTTTGGGTTGTCTACTACACTACACTAAAGCTAAATTTAACCCTACAAGCTCCCTACAAGCTCCCTAATTAACCCCTGCACTGCTGGGCATAATACACGTGTGGTGCGCAGTGGCATTTAGCGGCCTTCTAATTACCAAAAAGCAACGCCAAAGCCATATATGTCTGCTATTTCTGAACAAAGGGGATCCCAGAGAAGCATTTACAACCATGTGTGCCATAATTGCACAAGCGGTTTGTAAATAATTTCAGTGAGAAACCAAAAGTTTGTGAAAAAATTTGTGAAAAAGTGAACGATTTTTTGTATTTGATCGCATTTGGCGGTAAAATGGTGGCATGAAATATACCAAAATGGGCCTAGATCAATACTTTGGGTTGTCTACTAAAAAAAAATATATACATGTCAATGGATATTCAGAGATTCCTGAAAGATATCAGTGTTCTAATGTAACTAGCGCTAATTTTGAAAAAAAATGGTTTTTAAATAGCAAAGTGCTATTTGTATTTATGGCCCTATAACTTACAAAAAAAGCAAAGAACATGTAAACATTGGGTATTTCTAAACTCAGGACAAAATTTAGAAACTATTTAGCATGGGTGTTTTTTGGTGGTTGTAGATGTATAACAGATTTTGGGGGTCAAAGTTAGAAAAAGTGTGTTTTTTTCGATTTTTTCCTCATATTTTATAAATTTTTTTATAGTAAATTATAAGATATGATGAAAATAATGGTATCTTTAGAAAGTCCATTTAATGGCGAGAAAAACGATATATAATATGTGTGGGTACAGTAAATGAGTAAGAGGAAAATTACAGCTAAACATAAACACTGCAAAAATGTAAAAATAGCCTTGGTCCCAAACGGACAGAAAATGGAAAAGTGCTGTGGTCATTAAGGGGTTAAGCACGTATGGTGACATGCCGCCGCATTGAGCAATGATACTTTTTTTATTGGACTAACTATACATTTATAAGTTCACAAGCTTTCGGAAGAGTTCCTACCTTTATCAAGTCTAAAGCAATACTGACCAATTCAATGGAATTTACAGATTATATCTTAAAACACAGAATAGCTAAGAAGACAGTGCAGGGAGAGGAGGAGGTGTCGTAAAAATCATTGCGCGTGCAATTTCTGTCCGAGGACTGGATTCTGATTTGATGATGATTTGAAGAAGAAGGCAGCTACGTAACGGTGGGGGGAGTCCGGCTGCCATATTTACCCGGTATTACACAAGTTACCAAAAGTGATTACTACAGAAGCAAGGCGGCATGGCAGGAGGGATATACTGCAGGCGGATCTTCGGTTCTTAGATTTCTAGCGCAAATAATGTTAAGGGAAGTGTTGAATGTCCCTTTAAAATAAGAAATATTAATAGCATATATCTCTTTACTTGTATATAAAAATATACAAGTAAAGCAAATTCATTAGAAAACATGATTATTGTGTGATTGAGATATTTCCAAGTTGCTTTGCATCATATAAACTGCAGCTATATTTGCATTGAGACAAATAGCCAGCCATATAATAAAAACTATTTTCAATCAGATTTTAATAGGACTACAATTAAACAATGGTTTGAAAATCCATTCTGACACGTCAAAAAAAACCTGACAATCTGATCAATCATCTTTCTATTTGCTTCTGACATTTTGGCTGATTCTAAAAGCATTGTTTCTATTGGCCTGGAGTAGTTACAATTAGAGAATGTAAAGGCACCGTTGACAGTGCATGAAGAATGCATTTTAAATTATTTTTGTAGAAGGCTCTCAAATACTTGCAGTTTTTTGGATATTAAACTAAATGTTAATATCAGTTTCCCTACTAGAACAAAGATTCCAGCTTGTTAATTAGCACACAAAAAAACTTTCAAAATTAACATAAGAAAAAACAAAATTACATACAGAAACAAAGCTACTGAGCCCTATTATATGCCCTCAAAGCAGGACAGCAAATGTGTCAAACGACTGTATGATGTAGAAAGAAACCTATATAATTATCTATATATCTATAAATCAGTTTGTCAAAGTTTCCAAGAAAAAGCAAGGCAGAAAACATGTGATGTTCTTCACTAAAAACATTAATTTAGTACAGAAGAAAAAAAAAAGTCAGTCTTTGTTAATGTAGGTAAACCACTTTTAAGGGGGTACATTATCAGGCACCAACACAAACTGATCAAAGCCTAAAAATATCTTTCAAAAACAGGTTTAACTGGCATTTTCTAGATACTTGTGTGCTGACCTCAAACTGACAAAACAATGCATAACAAAGAGAAAATGCTGCACTTATATACTTTTTAAAGGGACATCCCAGCCAAAACTATACTGTTGCCATGCATATTACATTTAAACATACAACAACAAAATTAAATCAGAGAATGACAAAAATAATCTTAGTATTAATATTTGAACAGGAAGTGTTAAAGTGTAAATTGTAAAACTGTATGAGTAAAAAAAAAAAGTGGGTAAAATAAATTTTGTTTGAGGAAAAACAAAGTCACAGTAAAAGAAAAACCTTCAAAGAATAAGAACAGCAGGCAATGACATTATGTGGATATAAAATAACACTTTAAGTTTATTTGACGTGTTTAACTTTATAAAACATAAAACATTGTAGGCAAATTATGTTTAACACACACTTGACACATCACGATACAGTAATATTGTAGTTTTGCTGTCATTAAAAATCCCTAAAGCTCTGACATGTGCCTTGCAAAAATACATTTTCCTTTCAGTAACATAAAAAGCGATGACTCCTGCGCGCACAATATTACACACACTCATAAAGGGTAGTTGAAACCAATAAAATAGACAAGCATATCCAATTATTACCTCCATAACAGCAACAGGACAGTAACACTCCACTTCCGCCTCCGTCAGCGCTGACGTCAAAGACGTAGCCCACAATCTGCGTCACCACGTATAGCTCTTTCTCCAATCCAGATGCAGAATTAAATAAACTATTAAGATTGGGTGGATTGTGCTCAATCAGCAGCCGAGGGATGGGTTAAGGAATAGAAACAGTTACTCTTAATCGTTTATTTTACATTACAAGTACGGTAGAGAATGAGATGTGGATTTTTTTTTAAGTAAATAAATACATGATATATGTCTGATTTACATGTAATTTAAAAATTAAAATTGTATTTTTCCACTAATTAAGAGACTGTAGCGTGTTTCTTGCACAGTACAGTGATTGAACAGTGTAGGGATAATTTAATCATATAAACAGCACTAAAGAGGAATTTTCAAGTGGCATATCATCGGACTGCAAAACATCACACATTTTGCTAACTTGACACATAAATAATTGTTTTTGTATACATTGATAAAGTTCATTTTTATGAACTGTAACAATGTATAGAAACATTTTTATTTAAATCTAGCAAGTTAGCAAAATGTGTGATATTTTGCAGTACGACGCCTCTTATCTGAATGCATTTGACAGTTTTTCTCAGCTAGAGGGCGTTAGTTTATGTGTTTCATATAAATAACGTGCTCATGCACACATAGTTATTTAAGAGTCAGCACTAATTGCCTGAAATGCCAGTCTGTCAAAAGATCTGAGATAAGGAGGCAGTCTGCAGAAGCTTAGATACAAGGTAATTGCAGTATATTTCTATAACAGTGTTGATTATGCAAAACTGGGGAATGGTGAAAAAAGGGATTATCTGTCTTTTTAAACAATAACATTTTTGGTGTTTACTATTCCTTTAAATATACAGGTGGCCCTCGGTTTACGCCGGTTCAATTTGCGCCGTTTCAGAATAACAACCTTTTTTTCATTTATGGGAATGCTATTGAAATGCATTAAAAATCAGTGCACTAATTAAAATAGACAGTAGGTTGAGCTGTCCGCTTGTGTTTCAGCAAAGTTAAGCTAGTTTAACAGCCTGAAATTGATCTGTGTACACAGATCAGACAAAACCTATCGAGCAAGATCTTGCAGCCACTTCCCTATTATCTTCCTGTCCAGCAGCTTGAGGTGAGAGTGCCTAACTTCCAAAAAATGTATAACAGGAGCACCAGGTAAAGTGATAAAAATTATAAATTTTATTGAAATACAAAGGGTATATTAACCCAGGGTAAGAACACACAAAAAGGAAAAGTTTGAACCAACAAACTGATGAACAAAGGCTATTTGTTCATCAGTTTGTTGGTTCAAACTTTTCCTTTTTGTGTGTTCTTACCCTGGGTTAATATACCCTTTGTATTTCAATAACATTTATAATTTTTATCACTTTACCTGGTGCTCCTGTTATACATTTTTTTGAAGTTCATATAAAGGCCTGACAGAGAGCACAGGTAATGGATAAACACTGCGAGAGGTTAGCTAACAGCATGCTGCAATAGACTGTATTTCAAAAGGGCTAGCTGGTAATAACGGATGCCATAAAGGAGAAAAAAACAGCACCTGTCCAGCTAAAGCAATTGGCTAAACTAAATGTTAAGCAGCCAGAGGTGAGAAGAATAGGATTAACATCCCCAACACATGGGATACAGCACCTGAAACCAAGGAAGCCCTTTCCAAGGAGGCAGTGAGTGGTGAGTCACCTTCATAAAAGTAACTTTAATTCACAGTTGACTGTAATTGCTTCCCTGGAATTTTGAATGGTGGGGGGTGTTGGGGGAACACCGCCACCACTATATATATACATACATACAGCAGCTTTTCACTAGATATCATTGATAAGAAACTTTCAACTTTTTATCTATCCTTTTTACTTATAAGGATAGTACACACACCCTAACTGTTCCCCTTCCTTTCATGAGAGTGCCTAACTGCCTATTAATCACTGCAGATTGAAATGCATAGAATAGGTGCAGAACCAATATTATCTAACATGCTAACAATGCAGAGAACTGTTTGCAGAAAAATGCAAGTAAAAAAAATGTTTCTGTTCATTAAACTTAGTTTGATTATGATGCGATCTGTTGTGTAATTATTTATTAGGTGATGTTTAGCAAATGTTTTTGTTCATTAACCCCTTAATGACCACAGCACTTTTCCATTTTCTGTCCATTTGGGACCAAGGATATTTTTAAATTTTTGCGGTGTTTGTGTTTAGCTGTAATTTTCCTCTTACTCATTTACTGTACCCACACATATTATATACCGTTTTTCTCGCCATTAAATGGACTTTCTAGAGATACCATTATTTTCATCATATCTTATAATTTACTATAAAAAAATTATAAAATATGAGAAAAAAATGGAAAAAACACACTTTTTCTAACTTTGACCCCCAAAATCTGTTACACATCTACAACCACCAAAAAACACCCATGCTAAATAGTTTCTAAATTTTGTCCTGAGTTTAGAAATACCCAATGTTTACATGTTCTTTGCTTTTTTTGCAAGTTATAGGGCCTTAAATACAAGTAGCACTTTGCTATTTCCAAACCATTTTTTTTCAAAATTAGCGCTAGTTACATTAGAACACTAATATCTTTCAGGAATCCCTGAATATCCATTGACATGTATATATTTTTTTTTAGTAGACACCCCAAAGTATTAATCTAGGCCAATTTTGGTATATTTCATGCCTTTATGTCACCACCAAATGTGATCAAATACAAAAAATAGTTCACTTTTTCACAAATTTTTTCACAAACTTTCGGTTTCTCACTGAAATTATTTACAAACAGCTTGTGCAATTATGGCATAAATTGTTGTAAATGCTTCTCTGGGATCCCCTTTGTTCAGAAATAGCAGACTTATATGGCTTTGGCGTTGCTTTTTGGTAATTAGAAGGCTGCTAAATGCCACTGTGCACCACACGTGTTTTATGCCCAGCAGTGAAGGGTTTAATTAGGGAGCATGTAGGGAGCTTGTAGAGTTAATTTTAGCTTTAGTGTAGTGTAGTAGACAACCCAAAGTATTGATCTAGGCCCATTTTGGTATATTTCATGCCACCATTTCACCGCCAAATGCGTTCAAATTAAAAAAAACATTACATTTTTCACAATTTTAGGTTTCTCACTGAAATCATTTACAAACAGCTTGTGCAATTATGGCACAAATGGTTGTAAATGCTTCTCTGTGATCCCCTTTATTCAGAAATAGCAGACATATATGGCTTTGGCTTTGCTTTTTGGTACTTAGAAGGGCGCTAAATGCCGCTGCGCATCACACGTGTATTATGGCTAGCAGTGAAGGGGTTAATTAGGTAGCTTGTAGGGAGCTTGCAGGGTTAATTTTAGCTTTAGTGTAGAGCTCAGCCTCCCACCTGAAACATCAGACCCCCTGATCCCTCCCAAACAGCTCTCTTCCCTCCCCCACCCCACAATTGTCCCCGCCATCTTAAGTACTGGCAGCAACTCTGCCAGTACTAAAATAAAAGGTATATTTAGGCTTTTTAAAAAAAAAAAAAAAAAAAAAAACCATATTTACATATTTACATATTTACATATGCTGATGTAATTTACAACCTGACTGATCCCCCACCAAACAGCTCTCTAACCCTCCCCCTCTGCCTTAATGGGCGCCATCTTGGGTACTGGCAGCTGTCTGCCAGTACCCAGTTTAGAATAAAATTATGTTTTTTTTTATAAATGTTCCCATTTTCTGTAGTGTAGCTCCCCCCCACCAAAGACCAACCCCCCACCCCCTCCTAGATACCTTCGATTGTTTTTTTTAAAACATTAAAATACCCCTTTCTCCCACTTATACAAACAAAACTTTTCTGTAGTGTAGCGGTTCCCACCCGCTCCCGCCCCGTGCACGCGCCCACCCGCCACCCCCGTGCACGTACGCACCCGTGCGCACCCCCATCGGCCACACCCCCCCGCCCCCCTCTACATTACCCGGCCCATCGATGGCCGCCCACCCGCCTCCCAAGTCGGCTCCCACCCACCAACGATACCAGCCATCGATGTCCGGTGCAGAGAGGGCCACAGAGTGGCTCTCTCTGCATCGGATGGCCCAGGGGTGTTATTGCAGGATGCCTCGATATCGAGGCATCCTGCAATAACCGGAAAGCGGCTGGAAGCGAGCAGGATCGCTTCCAGTCGCTTTAAACCCCTAATGTCGTACAGGGTACGTCGCTGGTCTTTTAAGACCAGGTTGTGTGCGACGTACCCTGTACGACATGCGTCGTTAAGGGGTTAAACTTTGATGATGATACAATCTATATTATTAGGTTTATAATGCTGTTTAGCATTTAAAGTCTTCATTTCAAAACTTTAAAAATAATGTATTAGGTGTTACTTATGACAATTTTGAGAGGGGCCTGGAACCTAACTCCCTCACTTCCCATTGACTTACATTATAAACTGGGTTTCAATTTACAACGGTTTCAATTTACAACCATTCCTCCTGGAACCTAACCCCGGCGTAAACTGAGTGCTGCCTGAGTACATGGATGACTCTTAACTTTTTTAATTATTCCTCATTAAAGTGAGCATACACACGAATCAAGTAAGTATGCTTTGGTCTCAGGAGCGATGTAAGCAAGGTAGGTAAAGCAATAACTCAGCCCAGAGCGATGGGCTGCGTGAGTTTTTTTGGAACTCCCAAACTTTAGTCCTCCAGGTGGGAGTTCCTATAATTGGAACATGGCCCCTTTAAATCTAGGCAACTTGCAGGCTGCGCGTGCCTAGAGAGCTGCAGCCGAATCTGAAAACAGGCTGGAGTCTCTGCGTCCCTCCATCTCTGTGGGACGCTGAAAAGGAGAGAAGCACTCTCAGTGTTCTTCGAGACTGGGTCCCTTCTACCCAGTAAGTATTCTTACACATAGAAAGATGAGAGAAGTCTTTCATAGAAAGTAATTAAGCATATGAAATCTCACAAGGGAGAGTGAAGTTGATAGGTGAGCACCTGACACTGATATAAATTCTCAGTTTGCATCAAATACAAATTAAATTGAAATGTTTTCACTACAGTTTCACTTGTGTTTGCTTCTATATTAGTATACATTACTGTTCTGTTAGTTAAATAAGTGTATTGCGATTTTTGGGCAAACTTCAGCATACAGCTGGCAAGATAAATCAATGAGACCTGTTAGTGTAAATGCTTAGAGCATATCCTGAGAATTGTGAGAGATTCAGACATACATTCGGAACTGTCTCCAAATTTATTGGAAGTGCAACAAAGTTAAAACAGCAACGTTACAGACACACTAGTCCTTAACCATGCATGATTAAAGGGACATAAAACAAGTTGAGATAGAGACAAAATATAATAATATGTACATTAATTTTTCCTACAAATTTATACTGCAGTGCCTCACCATTAACCCTTTCTTTTAGCTGTAGCTATATACATTGTTGTTTTGGTAAAATGCACAAATGACTGTAGCTATATACATTGTTGTTTTGGTAAAATGCACAAATGAATAGGGATTATCTGATGGAGCATGCCTAGAAGCTGTGAACTCAGGTGAAATATAATGCCTGAGTCTAAACACTGATAAGAGGGGTGGAGCACAGTGTCCAGACAGCATGGCTATTTTAAGCATTTTTGCTTATTTTTGAAAATTATTTTAAAATACTTCCCAACAATTTAAAAAAATGTTTTTATGCAAACTATTTTTACTTAATTAGCCCTTTTAGGATATGCACAGATCTCAACCTCTTTTATGGCACTTTAAGGACTAGTGTGTCCAAAACGTTGCTGTTTTAACTTTGTTGCACTTCCAATAAATTTGGAAATTATTCCAAGTGGTGCTGCTGCCTCTGTTTTTCATGTATGTTTTTGGGTCTTTGGTGTGAGGCTGTCAGGGTTTTTTCCTGTTTTGTTTGCCATGTGCTGCTGGCAGCCATTTTACTCACTTCTCTTGCTGACTTGGTGCATTGTGGGGGATGCTGCTCATTTCCTGCACTTCCTTTTATGGCCAGACTGGTGTGCATCATCCGTGTGAGACAGAATGCAGTCTCAGAATTGTGATGTCATCACTTATTATTTAAAGGGCCTCTGTTCAGTATGCTTTGCCTTTGCGTTGTCTCAGACCTGTTTGTGAGACTTCCTGTGTATTACCTGGCTGCCTGACGTCCTTCCTGGTTCCTGATCCCTGGCTTGTTCCTGACTCTGCTGTTTTCCTTGTTCCTGATTCCGGCTCGTCTGACTATTCGCTTTGTCTCCTGACTCGGCTTGTCTGACTACCAGCTCTGTTTTTGACTCCTGGCTTGTTTTTTGACTTGTGGACTTTTTATTATTTTTTAATAATAAAGGTGTGATTATTTTTGCACTTCTCGTCTCAGTCTGATTCTTGGCACCCTGACATTACACAAAGGCCATGAATCCTGATGGTGCCAATAATCCACCTTTACCTGCCATCATTTCCAGGATGGATGTACAGGATCACCCCTTGGATCAATTTTCACTAGCCCTGCAAACCCTGCTGACTCGCACTGCACATTTGGACCAAAGTGTCCCGCAAGTTATGGCTGCTCCTGTTTCCGCTGCTGCACCTATGCCTACCAGGAGCATGTCCGGTTCTGCACCTCTACCTCAGCGATTATGGAGGCGATCCTATTCAGTGCAGAGGGTTTTTGAACCAGGTGGGCATTTACTTTGAGATGTTACCTCAGGCGTTTCCCTCTGACAGAGCTAAGGTGGGATTTCTCATCTCGTTACTCTCTGACACAGCTCTTGCCTGGGCTAATCCCTTGTGGGAGACTAATAAACCTGTGATTTCTAATTACCCTGAATTTGTGGCCTCCTTTCGAAGGGTATTTGATGTTCCGGCTCGCTCCTCCTCTGCTGCTAAACGACTCATGTCCATTCAGCAAGGTACAAGATCTGTTGCTCAGTATGCTATTGAGTTCCATACACTTGCCGCAGAGGTAGGTTGGAACAATGAAGACCTTGTTGCCGCCTTCTTTCATGGGCTCTCTGATGCGATTAAAGATGAAGTTGCTTCCAGAGATTTACCAGAGGATCTCGAGGCATTGGTGTCTTTTTTTATCCTAATTGATATCAGACTCAGAGAGAGGCCCTCTTTCAAGGAGCGCTTGCAGAAGCCTCCTGTTCCGTTGTCTCCTACGTGTTTGTTCCCACCCATGCCTCCCTTTCCTCCCATGCCTCCTGGTCCCGAGTCACCAGATACTGCTGAGCCGATGCAGTTGGAATTCATGCGTCTCTCCACGGCGGAGAGGGCCTTTAGGAGGAGGGAGGGGCTCTGCCTCTATTGTGGGTTACAGGGCCACCTTTTGAAGTCTTGTCCTACACTGCCAGGAAAAGCTCACACCTAAGGTCCTGTCGGGGGCAGACCTTGGGTGGTTTATCCTCGTCCCCGGAACTGCTTAAGGAGAAACCTTTGGTCACGGTTGTCCTTTCCTGGGTGGACTCCTCCATAGTCACTCAGGCTCTTGTTGACGCCGGTGCTGCGGGCTATTTCATTGACAGTGCTTTTGTATCAAAGCACTCCATTCCTGTTTTGCCTCGGTCCGTTCCGCTTGCTATTGAGGCCATTGATGGCAGGCCCCTTCAGCCCGCATTCGTTACTCACGAAACTGCTCCGTTGTCCATGGCTGTTAGGGCTCTCCATTTTGAAACCCTCCAGTTCCAGGTGATAAACTCTCTGCATTTTCCGGTTGTTCTGGGTTATCCCTGGCTCCAAAAGCACAATCCCAGTCTCGACTGGCGCAGGTCCGAAATTTTGTCGTGGTCCCCACAATGTATTTCCACTTGTCTTTGGAAACCAGTTAAAGTCTTGTGCACTTCTTCGGTATCTCAATTGCCAGAGGAGTACTGAGAGTTCCTAGACGTTTTTGACAAGGTGCGTGCCGGTACGTTGCCTCCTCACCGGTCTTACGATTGTGCCATAGACCTGCAACCCGGAGCCATTCCTCCTCGGGGCCAGGTGTACCCTCTGTCTGTTGCAGAGAATTGTGCTATGGAGGAGTATGTTGCCGATGCTCTGTCACGGGGAATCATCCGCAAATCCTGCTCTCCTCCAGGGGCTGGCTTCTTCTTTGTGAAGAAAAAGGGTGGCGAGTTAAGACCATGCATCGATTATAGGGGTCTTATTCGTCTAACCATTAAGAATGCTTACCCTATTCCGCTCATTACGGAACTCTTTGACCGCCTCAAGGGAGATACGGTCTTTTCTAAACTTGATTTGAGAGGAGCGTACAATCTCGTTAGGATTAAGGAGGGCCACGAATGGTAAACCGCAATTAACACCAGGAGCGGGCATTATGAGTATCTTTTAATTCCCTTTGGCCTATGTAATGCTCCTGCTGTTTTTCAGGAATTTATTAATGATGTCCTACGAGATATGTTGCAACAGTGTGTTGTGGTATACTTAGACGACATCCTCATACACTCACCCACACTTGAGGCTCATCGTTCTGATGTTACACGGGTTCTTCAAAGACTACGTGAGAACGGCTTGTTTTGTAAACTTGAGAAATGTGAGTTCCATCAGACTCAAGTAACCTTCCTAGGTTATGTTATCTCCGTTACAGGGTTCTCCATGGATCCTGACAAGTTATCTGCAGTTCTGCAGTGGCCTCGCCCAGTTGGTCTTCGGTCTATTCAACGTTTTGTGGGGTTCGCCAATTACTATAGAAAGTTTATTAAAAATTTCTTTATAGGATGTCTTGTGTTTACCCTCATTGTTGGAATGTGTTATTTTAAAGGACTTCAATAAAGTGACTTTTATTTTTTCCTATGAGTGCTGCTCTAACGTGGTCTTTTAAAAACTTTTCTTCCTTGGGCAAACCTATCACAGACATGACACGTAAAGAGAATGATCCACTCCATTGGTCACCTACTGCCATTAAGGCCTTTGATAGTCTTAAGACTGCCTTTGCTGCCGCTCCAGTTCTGGCTCATCCTAAACCTGTCCTGCCTTTCATTCTTGAGGTTGATGCGTCTGAGACTGGAGTAGGTGCCCTCTTGTCTCAACGTCCTACGCCTGACAGTTCCTTGCATCCGTGTGGTTTCTTCTCTAAGAAATTGTCTCCAGCGGAGTGCAATTATGAAATTGGCAACAGGGAATTACTGGCCATAATTTTGGCACTCAAGGAATGGAGGCATCTTCTTCGAGGGTACTAGCGTGCCAGTGCTCATTCTTACTGACCACAAGAATTTAACTTATCTATCTGAAGCAAAACGTTTGTCGCCCGACAGGCCAGATGGGCGCTAATTTTGTCTCAGTTTAATTATGTGGTTTCCTACCTGCCTGGTAGTAAGAATGTTAGGGCTGATGCCCTCTCTTGACAATTTTTGCCTCTGTCCAAGGAGGAGTCTGTACCTACTCCTGTTATACCTCCTGACCATATTTTGGCTACCATACATACTAATTTGTCTTCTCCCTTGGGGAGGAGATCCTGGCTGCACAAACCAATGCACCTCCTGAGAAACCTAGTGGTAAGTGTTTTGTTCCTGAGAATCTTCGAACTAAACTTTTGCACACTTACCACTATCCTAAAGCCGCAGGTCACCCAGGCAAGAACCAAATTATTTGGTCTGTTACTCGACAATTCTGGTGGCCAGGTCTTCGTTCTGATGTTGCTGCGTATGTTGCCTTGTGCTCAGTTTGTGCACAGAATAAGACTCCTCGACGTCTTCCTGTGGGTCTTCTTCAACCTATTGCTAATGGTGAGGGTCCTTGTACACATCTTTCCATGGACTTCATTATCGAGCTCCCTGTTTCCAATGGCAATACTGTTATCCTTACGGTGGTTGAACATTTTTCTAAAATGTCACATTGCATTCCCTTGATGAAGCTGCATACCGCTCAGGAGCTTGCTTTAATTTTTGCCCGGGAGGTCTTCCTTTTACATGGGTTACCCCAGGAGATAGTGTCGGACCGGGGTAGCCAGTTTGTCTCCAGATTTTGGTGTTCCTTTTGTGCTCAAATGGGGATCCAGCTTTCCTTCTCCTCGGCATATCACCTTCAATCCAATGGGGCTGCGGAACGGTCTAATCAAGCTCTGGAACAGTTCCTCCGTTGTTATGTCTCAGATCACCACAATAATTGGTCTGAACTGTTACCTTGGGCAGAGTTTGCTCGTAATAGTGCTATTAATGCTTCCTCCAAGTTATCCCCGTTCATGGCGAATTATGGGTTTCAACCATCCTTGTTGCCCGATTCATTCATGTCTCAGGGTATTCCGGCTTTGGAGGGGCATCTTCGGCAACTCCGTTCCACGTGGGTGCAGATTCAGGATTGCCTTCATCGTTCTATGCAGCGCCAAAAGTTCCAGGCTGATCGTAGGCGTCTGCCCGCACCTTCCTACCAGGTTGGTGAGAGAGTTTGGCTGTCCTCCCGCAACTTGAACCTTTGTGTGCCTTCCAATAAATTGGCTCCCCGTTATGTTGGTCCTTTTCGAATACTCCGACGGGTTAATCCTGTGGCCTACGCTCTTGACCTTCCTCCTGCTATGCGCATCTCCAATGTTTTTTATGTCTCCCTCTTGAAACCATTGGTTTGTAATCGGTTTACCACTGTGTTGCCTCGTCCCCGTCCTATCTTTGTTGACAATCATGAGGAGTATGAGGTCAGCAGCATTATTGACTCTTGTATGTCCAGGGGCTGTGTACAGTATTTGGTTCACTGGAGGGGCTACGGTCCGGAGGAGCGTTCTTGGGTTCCCTCCTCTGATGTTCATGCTCCCGCCCTCCTCCGTGCCTTGCATGCCCGTTTCCCCAATAAGCCTTTTGTCCTCCCGCGGGGGAGGGGTCGTTGAGGGGAGGGTACTGTCAGAGTTTTTTCCTGTTTTGTTTGCCATGTGCTGCTGGCAGCCATTTTACTCACCTCTCTTGCTGACTTGGTGCATTGTGGGGGATGCTGCTCACTTCCTGCACTTCCTTTTATTGCCAGACTGGTATGCATCATCCGTGTGAGACAGGATGCAGTCTCAGAATTGTGATGTCATCACTTATTATTTAAAGGGCCTCTGTTCAGTATGCTTTGCCTTTGCGTTGTCTCAGACCTGTTTGTTAGAGTTCCTGTGTATTACCTGGCTGCCTGACGTCCTTCCTGGTTCCTGATCCCTGGCTTGTTCCTGACTCTGCTGTTTTCCTTGTTCCTGATTCCGGCTCGTCTGACTATTCGCTTTGTCTCCTGACTCGGCTCGTCTGACTACCAGCTCTGGTTTTGACTCCTGGCTTGTTTTTTGACTTGTGGACTTTTTATTTTTGCACTTCTCGTCTGAGTCTGATTCCTGGCACCCTGACAGAGGCCTTGCAGTAAGCACACTACACTGTTGCTGAATTAATTTGGATATTTATACATTCGGAACTCCACTTTTCAGTCCAGGGAACTCCATTGTCCCTTCCACTTTCTGAAACTGTCATTTTTTTTTTATTTTTTTTTTACATAATACACATACAAAGTGCAATGTAATTTGTAAAGTATACACAGACATATACACAGTATGATCCTTATTTGTTAAAGTAGCACGAAAACATTCAAAACACAATTAGAATTTGTAGAATGACTGCTATATCTAAATGCATTCAAATACAAGGCAAAAGGGGTCTAAAACGTAAATCACCTAATCTGAAGTGTAAAGTAATATAAAATACAAAGCACAAAGTATATTGCACTAGGGTTATCTTCCCATCACCTACAAAAATACAGGGAATAATCTGTATAGTAGTATAGCAAAATCTTCCTTTCTAGATTCTTGTGAATGATCTTGCAGTACTGGAGGATCATTAGATCATCTTAACTGAGAGCAGAGCTTTACGGAAGGCATCTCTAATCTCTCTGTGACTTCCAGGTTCCATACTTTTTCTACTAGTATTCAATTAGTTCAGCACCTGTGAAGTCTCTACTATAAGTACTCTCCAAGCTAGAGAATCTTTTATCATCAGGTCATAAATGGTACCTTACCTTAAAGAGTCAATTTCCCCATACCTCCGGCATATACTGGACGGGATATAATAAGAAGGCAACCATGACATGTGTGTGGTGGAGTTGCCCTCAAATATAGCTCTTTTGTGCTTCCATAAAGACGTGCATTAATATCTTAATGGGTATGGGTCCCAACTACCGCCTTGCTAAGCCTATTACCTAAAGTGTTTGTGTAATTTATACAGTAGATTTTCAACTCAGGTAGCTCTTTAACCCTTTCATGCTGGGTCTAATTTGTCTACATCGTAGCAATTTTCTGATGGAAACAAATTGAAATCACACGATCGTGCATACGATCATGAGATTTCAATGATGGGATTGGGTCAGGGGTGCTTACATATGACGCTAGGCACGCCCTCCAGGCCGGGATCCTATTCTTAAAGCACCGTAGGCTTCAGTACAGCTAAATGTCTAGGACGTTCCATGCCATCCTACCGGCGCTAAAGCCCAGCGCAATTAGGAAGTCATGGAACGTCCTAACATCAGGAAAGTGTTAATAGCCAAAAGTGGATAGAGCATGTGACAGAAATAATGACCCTAGATAAATATAGACAGTATATATGGAAACTTTTTGCTACATTAAATTCCACTGGGACTCCAGTAGACAGACGTTTGTACCATTTTTGGAAGTCTACACTGAGGGATGTCGACTAAGGGAGAGGTGACATTCTGAAAGTATGGGGTTCGGGAAGGGACAGTTTTGGAACATCTAACCTACCTCTCCCTCGGTTAGGTTTGCCACCTGTCCTGATATTATTATTATTATCAGGTATTTGTAGAGCACCAACAGATTCTGCAGCACTATAAACATAGGTGTCCCGCCGCTCTGTTTCTGATCACCGCTCCCCTCACTTGTTATGGCCGTTGCTATGGACGCGGCAGCAGTTGCCGTGGATGCAGCGGCTGTCTCTCGTGCTCGGCAATGACGTCATTGCTGCATGCCAGCTCTCTCTGATGCCGGGCCTGATTACAGCTGAGTGCTCCCTCTGGAGCGAATTTACGTCTATGTAAGTACCTCTATTGCCTGTAATCATTGCCCAAGTATAGGTGTTACTGTTTGTGCTCCTGGGTGCTTATTTTCTAAACTACTGCTGATTTCCTTAATGTTGCTGAACTCTGCCTGTCTCAAGACCTCTCTACTGATTAACCTCTGAACTGCTGATTGCCTTATTGTTGCTGAACTCTGCCTGTCTCAAGACCTCTCTACTGATTAACCCCTGAACTGCTGATTGCCTTAGTGTTGCTGAACTCTGCCTGATTCGTGACCTCTCTACTGATTAACCCATAAACTGCTGATTGCCTTATTGTTGCTGAACTCTGCCTGTTTCAAGACCTCTCTATTGATTAACCCCTGTACTGCTGGTAATCTGGATTGCCTTGTTGTTGCCGAACTCTGCTTGCATGACTACTCTCCAATTATCCTCTATAGTGCCATTAAGGATTGCCCTCTCTACTGTGAGTACTGCTTACCTCATTTACTTACCTGTTCTCTTGTTCTGGGATATTTCCTTATCCTTTTACTTGACGCCGGGATAAGAAGACTACTGGCCAAGTTTGGTCTGATAGGGAAATGTCCCACAAGCATTACAATAGGTAGTATACAAGATAACATTTATAGGGATCATTTGGGTAAAGGGACTTGCCGAGAGTTGCACTGTTGTAGACGGATCTACAAACAGCTGGGCTCATAGGCTCACATGCTAAGGGGTTCAAGGGGGTAGCAATGGACTTTAGAAGGTTAGTGTAGGTTGTATGCATCCCTGAATATTAGAGTCTTTAGGAAGCGCTTGAAGCTTTCAAAACTAGGGGAGAGTCTTGCGGAGTGAGGCAGAGAGTTCCATATGATGGGAGCCAGTCTGGAGAAGTCTTGTAAATGGGAATTGAGGAGGTAACAAGAGTGGAGGAGGGTAGGAGATTGTGAGCAGAGCGAAGGGTACGGGAGGGAGAGTATCTGGAGACAAGGTCTGAGATGTAGGGGGGAGCAGTGCAGTTGAGGGCATTGTATGTCAGAGGGAGAATTTTGTGTTTAATCCTGGAGGCAAGAGGAAGCTAGTGAAGGGATTGGCAGAGAGGTGCAGCAGATGAAGAGTGACGTGTAAGGAAGATGAGCCTGGCAGTGGCATTCATTATGGATTGTAAAGGAGCTAGGCGACAGCTAGGGAGACCAGAGAGGATGGAGTTGCAGTAGTCGAGACGGGAAAGGATGAGAGAGTGGATTAAATCTTAGTTGTGTCTTGTGTAAGGAAATGTCTAATTTTAGAAATGTCTTTAAGGTGGAAGTGGCAGGCTTTAGCCAAGAACTGAATGTAAGGAGTGAAAGAAAGATCTGAGTCAAGTGTGACCCCAAGACATCGAGCATGTGGGGTAGGGGTAATGATGGAGTTATCGATAGTTATAGAGAAATGGGGGGTGGAGATTTTGTAAGAAGGGGGGAAAATAAGGAGCTCAGTTTTGGAGAGATTTAGCTTGAGGTAGTTAGAGGATATCCAAGATGAGATATGAAAGAGACAGTTAGTGACACAGGTTAGCAAGGAATGAGATAGGTCTGGTGCAGAGAGGTAGATTTGGGTGTCATCGGCATACAAATGATATTGAAACCTGTGGGACTTTATTAAGGAACCTAATGATGACGTTTAAATCGAGAAGAGAAGGGGACCGAGGACAGAGACCTGCGGTACCTCAACAGAAAGTGGTAATGGGGCAGCCTCAGAGAAGGCTACACTAAAGGTATGGTTAGACAGATAAGAAAAGAACCATAAGAGAGCTGTATTGCAAATGTCGAAGGTTTGGAGGGTTTGGAGCAAAAGAGGGTGGTTGACAGTTTCAAAGGCTGCAGACAGATCAAGGAGGATAAGCAGAGAAATGGCCTTTGGATTTTGCTGTAAGTGGTTCTTTGGTAACCTTAACAATTACTGTCTCTGTGGAGTGATGGGGGGGGGGGAATCCAGATTGCAGTGGGTCAAGGAGGGAGTTTAATATAAGGAAATAGGATAGACGTGCATATACTAGCTTTTCAAGAAGCTTTGAGGCAAGAGGAAGTAGGGAAATAAGGCCATAGTTGGATGGGGAGGTTGGATTGAGAGAAGGTTTTTTGAGGATAGGTGTGACCAGTGCATGTTTAAGAGATAAGGCAAATATACCAGTGCTGAGGGAGACGTTGAAGATGTGTGTGAGTATAGGGGTAAGGGTAGAAGAGAGGGAGGGGAGTAGCTGTGAGGGGATGGGTGGAGGGGACAGGTAGTGAGGTGAGAGGACAGTATATGGGCAGAAACTTCTTCCTCTGTAACAGGGGCAAAAGAGCTCAATTTAAGGCTATGTGGATTTTGGATGATTGTGAGCTTTTGAGGGGGTGGGAGACTGGTAGTATGTTGAGAGCTGATTTCATTTCTGATGGAGTTAATTTTGTTATTGAAGTATCAGGCAAAATCTTGAGCTGAAATAGAAGTTGTAGTAGGAGGTGGGGGTGGGAGGAGAAGAGTATAGAATGTGGAGAACAGATATTTTGGGTTTGAAGAAAGAGTAAAGATAAGAGTAGAGAAGTAATGTTGTTTATATAGATTAAGCAGAATAGTAAGAGTTCAAGATGATCTTGTAGTGAAGAAAGTCAGCTGAACTCTGAGATTTTCTCCAGTGCCACTCAGCAGTACGGGAACATCTGCGTAGGTACCGTGTCAGAGGAGTATGCCAGGGCTGAGGATGAGTGTATGATTTCCGAGCTATGGTAGGTGGGGCAAGATTGTCAAGGATCGATGTAAGGGTGGAGTTATAGTGGCAGATAGATTCATCAGGGCATAAAAAGGAGGGGATGGAAAAGAGGAGAGGTTTGAGAGAGCTAGTGAGCTGTTGCTGATCGAATGACTTGATGCTTCTGTGAAGTTTGGTGTGAGGGGTAGAAGGAGGGAGGGTTGTAGGGAGGGATGTGATGTTACAAGTGAGAAGATGATGGTCAGAAAGAGGAAAAGGGGAATTTGTGAAGTTTGAGATAGTGCATTGATAGCTGAAAACCAAATCAAGGGAGTGACCATCTTTGTGAGAGGGACAGTCAGTCCATTGTAACAGGTCAAAAGAGGAAGTGAGTTGCAGAAGTTGTTTTGCAGAGGAGGCAGTGGGATTGTCAACAGGGAGGTTGAAGTCGCCAAGAATGAGGACAGGAGTATCCGAGGAAAGGAAATAAGGTAGCCAGGTGGCAAAGTGATCTAGAAATAGAGTTGAGGAGCCAAGGGGGCGGTATATGACTGCAATACGTATAGAGAGGGGAGAGAATAATCGAATCGTGTGTTTCGAATGAAGCAAATGTGAGGGAAGAGAAGAACTGTATTTGTTGAAAGGTGCAACTAGAGGAAAGTAAAATACCAACACCACCTCCTTGTCTATTATCAGATCTAGGAGTGTGGCTGAAGTAGAGACCCTCATGTGACAGTGCAGCAGATGATGTTTATGTGAGAGCCAGAAGGTTGAGAGAGTGGGAGATAAAGAGGTCATGGATAGAATTAAGCTTGTTTCAAAAAGAGCGAGAGTTCCAGAGTAGACACGTGAATGAGGTGCTGCAAGAGGAATGAGATTAAGGTCACCAGAATTTTGTTTTTGAAGTCTATTGAAAGGTACACCTGGGTGTGCAAGGCTAGGAAGTTGTGGGGGACCAGGATTAGGGGAGATGTCACCAGCAGCTAGTATGAGCAAGAGGTAGAGTGACACAAGATGAGATGCAGATTTGCAGTAATGAGACTGTTTTTAGGATGAGGTGCAGGGTGGAGAGAGAGTCTTTAGGAATGTGTGGAGTTCATGAATACAAAAGTAAGGTGAGATTAAAAGAGATGGGCTAATCGACAGTGCAGGTGGTGAGGGGGAAGGAGTAATTGAATAAAGTAGTTTGTTATAGAGACAAAAGGTAGCAAAAAGGAGTATGAAGATATTGAGCATTTTTGCAAAAAAGGCAAGCAGTAAAACACAGTATTACAACAGAACTTGCCATGCCCCTTGTCCAATCCTTGTTCAATTCTTGTATAATTCTTTTGCCCAATTCTTAGTGCCTCACTTATAAATGTTTACTTAATTCTTGTATATGTTTTTGCCCAATTCTTAGTGCCTCACTTATAAATGTTCACTTAAGAGATGTGAACAGATGATGTTACAATACTGCTCTCAAAAACCTGCAATGCTAACCCCTGCAATGCTACCCCATAGCAGTGTTACATATATAGGACAGAGAGTTCAGCTAATTACAATAAATTAGTATGGTATACTGGTATGACTGAGGCAGCCCCGTATTCAGGAGATATGTCCCAGGCCATCCTCTCAATCCCTCTCCATCTACTTTTTATAATCAGTGCACTTCTCTGAGTTTCAGGCCCTGGTTTCTGTGTCTGTAAGTGGGGGCATGTCGGAAAGATACAGAATGCATTGTGAGAGTGACACCAAGTAGCAGCTGGAAAAGCAGAATATTTATCTTGCATAAAGGGATATAAAACCCATTTTTTTCATAAATTGATTCAGATAGAGCAGGTAATTTTAAACAACTTTCTATTTTACTTCTATTATCTATTTTTCTTTGTTCTCTTGGTATTTTTTGTTGAAAAGCAGGTACGTATGCTTAGGAGTTGGTCCATTTTTGGAGCACTATATGGCAGCAGTTTTGCAAGAATGCTATCCATTTGCAAGAGCACTAGATGGCAACACTATTTCCTGCCATATAGCGCACCAGATGCCTACCTAAGTATTGTTTCAACACAGATTATCATGGAAACAAAGCAAATTTGATAATGGAAGTAAATTTTAAACTTTTTGAAAACTTTTTAAAAAAGGTATGCTCTGTTTGAATCACAAAATAAAACTTTGAGGTTTCATATCCCTTTAATTGTGCAAACTGCATGCCAGACCTTTACAGCCAGGTCTTGTTTAAAAAGATTCCGAGGGACTCACTACTTCTACTGTACTGCTTCCAGTGCCCTTTCCTACAGCTGCCTGGAGTTGGAATCAGCCAATCAGATTGAGCTTGCATTCTATTGGCTGATCGGAACAGCCAATAGAATGTGAGCTCAATCTGATTGGCTGATTGGATCAGCCAATCCGATTGAACTTGAATCGGATTGGCTGATTCAATCAGCCAATCAGATTTTTCCTACCTTAATTCCGATTGGCTGATAGAATCCTATCAGCCAATCGGAATTCGAGGGACGCCATCTTGGATGACGTCCCTTAAAGGAACCTTCATTCGTCGTTAGTCCGTCGGTGAAGAAGGATGGCTCCGCGTCGGCTGCTTGAATATGGTCCTGCTCCGTGCCGGATGGAAGAAGATAGAAGATGCCGCCTGGATGAAGATGTCTGCCGATCCGGATGTCCTCTTCTGCCCGGATAGGAGGAAGACTTTGGACCCTCTGGAGGAGCTCTTCTTGCCGGATAGGATGAAGACTTCGGATCCTCTTCTGGACGGATCGGTGATACCCGGCGTGGTGAAGACAAGGTAGGGAGATCTTCAGGGGCTTAGTGTTAGGTTTATTTAAGGGGGGTTTGGGTTAGATTAGGGGTATGTGGGTGGTGTGTTTTTTTTTACAGGCAAAAGAGCTGTTTACTTTGGGGCATGCCCCGCAAAAGGCCCTTTTAAGGGCTGGTAAGGTAAAAGAGCTTTACAATTTTTATTTTAGAATAGGGTAGGGCATTTTTTTATTTTGGGGGGCTTTGTTATTTTTTTAGGAGGCTTAGAGTAGGTGTAATTAGTTTAAAATTCTTGTAATCTTTTTTATTTTTTGTAATTTAGTGTTTTTTTTTGTAATTTAGTTTAGTTGATATAATTGTAGATAATTGTAGATAGTTTATTTAATTTATTTATTGATAGTGTAGTGTTAGGTTTAATTGTAACTTAGGTTAGGATTTATTTTACAGGTAATTTTGTAATTATTTTAACTAGGTAACTATTAAATAGTTATTAACTATTTAATAGCTATTGTACCTGGTTAAAATAAATACAAAGTTGCCTGTAAAATAAATATTAATCCTAAAATAGCTACAATATAATTATTATTTATATTGTAGCTATATTAGGGTTTATTTTACAGGTAAGTATTTAGCTTTAAATAGGAATAATTTATTTAATAAGATTTATTTTATTTCTTTAGATTAAAATTATATTTAATTTAGGGGGGTGTTAGGGTTAGGGTTAGACTTAGCTTTAGGGGTTAATACATTTATTAGAGTAGAGGCGAGGTCCGGTCGGCAGATTAGGGGTTAATACTTGAAGTTAGGTGTCGGCGATGTTAGGGAGGGCAGATTAGGGGTTAATACTATTTATTATAGGGTTTTTGAGGCGGGAGTGAGGCGGATTAGGGGTTAATAACTTTATTATAATAGCGGTGAGGTCCGGTCGGCAGATTAGGGGTTAATAATTGTAGGTAGGTAGCGGTGACGTGGGGGGGGGGGGCAGATTAGGGATTAATAAATATTATGTAGGGGTCGGCGATGTTAGGGGCAGCAGATTAGGGGTACATAGGGATAATGTAGGTGGCGGCGGTGTGCGGTCGGCAGATTAGGGGTGAAAATTTTTTATAGAGTGGCGGCGATGTGGGGGGGCCTCGGTTTAGGGGTACATAGGTAGTTTATGAGTGTTAGTGTACTTTAGAGCACAGTAGTTAAGAGCTTTATGAACCGGCGTTAGCCCAGAAAGCTCTTAACTCCTGGCTTTTCTCTGCGGCTGGAGTCTTGTCGTTAGATTTCTAACGCTCACTTCAGCCAAGACTCTAAATACCAGCGTTAGAAAGATCTCATTGAAAAGATAGGATACGCAATTGGCATAGGGGGATCTGCGGTATGGAAAAGTTGCGGCTGGAAAGTGAGCGTTAGACCCTTTCCTGACTGACTCTAAATACCAGCGGGCGGTAAAAACCAGCGTTAGTTTTAATGCTATGTTTCCATATGAACTCATTTATTTTTTACCTTAAAGTGTCAGTAAACCTAAAAAATAATGTTATATAATTCTGCACATAGTGCAGAATTATATAACATTATTATAGTGCTATCGATATAAAACCTGTTTTTCCCTTTTAATTTTTTTAAAATATGCCTGTTCTACAGACTCGCTCTCTGCTCTCTGCTGAGCGGGTCTGTTTTTTTTACACAGCGCATCAGGCCAGCTGTATAGTCACAGCCCGGCCCGACCGCACCATAACATTAAGTGCAGCTTGCTCCTGCTGTGTAAAAAAATTAAAAGGGAAAAACAGGTTTTATATCGATAGCACTAAAATAATGTTATATAATTCTGCACTATGTGCAGAATTATATAACATTATTTTTTAGGTTTACTGTCCCTTTAAAGTCTATAAAACATTTAAGGCCATTTAGAGATAATAATCTGCTGCATGATCTACTGATCATATAACCAAAGCTAAATATCTGTATTTTTTCTCTTAAAGACAAATGGTGGTCAAATTTAAATTTTCATGATTCAGATACAGAGTATAATTAAAATAAGAAAAAGCTATCCAATTTTCATCTATTATCAAATTTACCACTTTTTTATGGTATCTTTTTTATTGAAAAATAGTTACTTTCTATGTGAACGTAAGAGATATTTATAACATTATTGTGTGTGTGTGTGTTTTTATAAATTCATGGAAAAATATATACAGTAAATATATATATGGAATGGTCTAGTTGTGACAGAGGCATTGATATACTCACTGTACGCAAAAAATAAAAATACATTTGCAAATATGCTCATTGCTTTGATGGCACTTTATGTAAGACTGGTTCTATCTCTTACAAAAAAAAAAAAAAAAATTAAAAGGCCATGATACCAACATGTTGAAACACTTAAAAGTGATGCAACATAGCTGTAAAAAGATGACAGGAAAATATCACCTGGACATCTCTATGTAAAAAAGAAAGATATTTTACCTCAAAAATTCCTCAGTAGCCACATCCCATTGTAAAGGACTTCTAAGCAGCAAATCAGTATGTCTGTCCCAGAACAGCGGAAGGAGCACACTTTCATGCACTCTCATGTTATTTCCCTATTAAGTTTGAGGAAGTTTACTATCAAATCTAATGAGATCACAGTAAAAGAGTTAATGACCTCAGCACAGTTGATGCTGATTGGCTGCTGGTCATTTCTTAATTTTTTATTTTTTTTTACCTGCAGCTGGGCAGCAGCTAAGTATAACTTTTTACACAGAACTTACTCTGCTGAGCTGAAAAAATTGTGAGGTAAAATATCTTCCTTTTTTACATAGAGATGCTCAGGTGATATTTTCCGGTCAGCTTTTTACAGTTATACTGCATCAGTTTCAAGGGATTTAGCATATGAGTATTATGTCCCTTTAAGGAATCAGTGCAAACTGGCCATATAGAATGAATATCTTTTGCCCTCAATTTTTCCATTTTGATATTTATTCCTGCATAAAGTTTGCCTTGTTTTAAGAATCATAATCCTAAAATGAATTGCTCCACTCAGAAAGCTACATACCCTTACAATGTCTGTAAGCAGAATTTTTGCCATCTATCTTTTGGTTTGATATCAACTTGTCCTGTATAGCAAACTATTTTCTTTGCTCTGACACATTGCTAAAAAAACATGCTTATTTATCTCTTGTAAATCTTTCTTAATATATTACTGTGGAAATTTTGTTAGGCTATCCAGTCAAGTACTGGTAAACATCTGTGCCCTCTAAATGTGTTTATTATTTTTTCTTGTTCCTCCTTTGTCTCCTCCAGTTCTGATGGATAATGTTGATGACCTTGAGGTAAATTCAGACCTTCCATAACCATGTGGTAGATTCCAGTCTTTCTTCCCCCCTCCCCCACCTCGGATGTTGGAAAAATGGTCATGTATGTTAACAAAGTGATCACAATCTTTCCATGTCAAACACAGCCAACATTGTTAACCCACATGAGATTTGATCTCCATGTTTTCACAACTGCACTAGGAACTGCCAATAATGGAGGACAATAAAAAAACAAATAATTTAAGGGGTTAATGGAGTCTATTTGTGTGCTTAGCAAATGGATAAAGTGGTGTTAAGAGCCATCTAATAAAAACTATTCCTATAAATATTAAAATAAAAAAGTTATAAGGATGAAACGGTATATGGTTTATGGTATATGACAAGGTAATGGACTGGGAAGGCCTAAAATTTTTAAATACATGTATATGAATGCATATATGTGTGCATACACACACACATACTATATATATATATATATGTGTGTGTGTGTGTTGCAAGCGAGGGTACAGCGATATGTTAGAAAACATCTTATGATAAATTGATTTAACGAAAACCCATATGTCTATTGTCTATATATGAGAAAAAATAGTAGTTAGTGTTAGCTAACGAATAAATGCCCCTAACATAAAGTCACTAGTACTTGTAATCAAGGTACTACTAGTACCAAGTATATCTAACGTAATATATAGGGGGGTGCTGACTGTCCAATGTACAAAGGAATAAACAGAAAAAAGATGACAGTCCCTCAGCACTCACAAAGTAGTTACTATCAAGGGAATCTAAGTATAGGGAATGGGGAGAAGTCAGACAGTGGCTATGTGTTAAAACGTAACTTTTACTATTATGTTAATAAAGATAGTGAATGTAGCACATAAACTATGTGAAAAGACAAAACATTTAAAACTGAGATTAAAAGATTATATACAATATGCGTGTGAGACCCCATAATCATATGCAGAAAATTAATAGGTAATCACCAAAAGTGCTCAGCCTAGACTCCAGAGGGTTAACGGATTGCAGTCACAACTATCTGAAAAGGGGATTGACCCCTGCAACAATTTAACTGCACTATGCAATACTGTAACCAGAGTGAAGGGCTGAGCAGTTTGGTAGATAAATGAGAAATATCCCACCCATGAACTGACAATAGGAGATTCAAAATTACTGCAAGAGTCTCACACACATAGAAAAATACGCCTGATGCGCATTTTGCCGCTAGCACGGCTTTTTCAGAGGCTAACCAGAGTCTAACTGCTGCCCCAGTATTTGTAAGGCTCTCAGCCAATCGTAGATGGCTGAGAGACACACCTCTACCAATTGACTTATCATAAAAGACCTGCCGTCATTGGACAGTAAATCATCACGTGTGAGGAATGGGGGTGTTAACAGCACATTGTCATGGAAACAAAGAATTTTAAATATAACTCCGTAATCGAGTGCCGACATGTATGCGCAATGATAAGTTCCACAATGCGCTATGCTTACAACTGTGTTAAGACAAACAGGTGTCTGATGATATATATTCATTACGTAGCTAACTGTGAATAGCTATGACCGGCTAGTAATGCGTTGTTATTATCGAACATATAGGAGCCAGCAAGACTCCTTTGTAACAGGCTCAGTAGTATGTTATTAAGTATCACTGAGACACACTTAAAATAAATGATCTCAATTCATGAGAACATAGTGACAGCTGCTATTTTATCATCCATATCAAGACAGTGTCATAGTTCATGCTGCAACCGCTGTAAGCAAAAGCATGAAGAAAAGACCATAAATCTGGTAAAGATAACTATATTCATAGGAAAGCCACAAACCCATCTTGTTAATTTAAACCGTGGGGTGCTAGTGTGTTGAGCCAAAAAATCCAACGGCATTCGGATTGTAATAACAACTGTTCAACATCACCTCCTCTTATACCAGGTTTAATCACCTGCAGTACAGACACTTTCAAACGTGGTTTAGTGCCATGTTTTTTCAGGTAATGTTTAGCAACAGGGGTTAATGTCTTTTTCTTACCCATATCCGTTACGCAGTTTTTTATACTATTGATGTGTTCACCTATTCTGATGCGTAATTCTCGTGTCGTGATACCCACGTATCTCATACTACATTTGCATAGTATACAGCAAACTACAATTTGCAAAACCAAGCATACGTTTAGTTCCTGTCTCAGTTGTGAATTCTCTCTCATCATGGATATATTCGCAGAAACTGCACGTTCCACATGCGTAAGTTCCACATAATCTTTTGTTACCTGGCTTTTTCTTAATGAAGTGACTTTGCACCAATTTGTTCCCTATAGTAGGGGCTCTACGCCAACTGGTGCTGATTTTATCACCTATACTCTGAGCCAATGTCTCATCTGATTTCAGAATACCCGCATGTTTATTAAGTATTTATTTTATAATTTGATGTTCCTCATTAAAGGTTGTTACAAAACGAACTAAGTTTTCAGAAATTTTCTGTTTCTTTTTTGGTATAAGTAAAGTATCTCTTGGTGTCCTCTTAGCTCGTTGAAATGCTTTTCTGATTATTTTCCGCGTATATCCCCTCTCTCTTAGACGTGATTTTAGTTCTTTTGCTCTTTTTATAAAAACCAAGTCATCTGTACAGTTTCTCCTAATGCGCAGAAATTCTCCGGTAGGGATAGCTTTTTTGGTTTGTGTAGTATGGCAGCTATCGTATTGCAACAATGAATTTGTTGCCGTTTCTTTCCTGAACAAGTCAGTTTTTAGTGTATTTGTCACATCTTTATAAATTATAACATCAAGGAATTCTACTTTTGATTCACTTATGTTATATGTTAATTTAAGGTTAAGGTCATTCTGATTTAAACGTGAAATGAATTCTTTGAATTCATTCACACCCCCTGTCCAGATGATAAACAGGTCATCTATGTAGCGGCTCCACATACCGATATATTTTGTGTATTCAGACAGATCATCACCAAAAACTCCCGCTCCCACCATCCCAAATAGATATTGGCGTATGTGGGAGCACAACTTGAGCCCATTGCGGTCCCCTGTATCTGTAGATAAAATCTATCATTAAATACAAAGTAGTTGTGTTTCAGTACAAAGTGTAGTAGCTTCAATATAAATTCATTACGGTCTTTTCTTTCACTAGATTCCATGTCTAGGAAATACTTAATTGCCTCACATCCCTTGTCATGTTTTATAGATGTGTCTAGTGATTCGATATCACAAGTTATCAGTAGGGTTCCTGCATCTACTGTAACGTCATTAATTTTACCAAGTATGTCCATGGTGTCCCTAGTGTATGATGGTAAAGATAATACAATGTCATGCAAGTAAAGATCTAGAAACCTACTGGCTTGTTCGCATAGACTGCCTATGCTTGAGACTATCGGTCTGCTTGGGGGTTTGTTCTTGTTTTTGTGTACCTTGGGGAGAAGGTACAGAGTTGCAATTTTAGGGTTTTTTGTGTCTAGAAAGCGAAGCTCTTTTTGGCTAATGACTCCATTGAGTTTGGCTTCATTTATTAATTTGTTGTAAGTAGTACAGAATTGGGAAGTTGGGTTTGAGAAAAGTTGCTTATAGCACTTTTTATCATTAAGTTGCCTATTGGCTTCCTGAATGTAGTCATCCTTGTCCCAAATAACTACATTACCCCCTTTGTCGGACGCCTTAACCACCACATCCTCCCATGTTCCAATTTCCATTAAAGCCTCATTCTCTTCCTTACTTAGGTTAAAAGTTTTTTTGTGGTCTTTTATCTTTAGAAAGTCAGTCATAACCATTTGTAAAAACACCTCTAGTTGTGGTATCTTGCTGATAGTAGGCATGAACTTAGATTTGATTTTAAGTTTATTATCCAAGGAAGGGTCAATAGTTTGTGAACTGCCCCCCTCACTCTCATTCCACAACTCAACTAATATATCTAGTGTTCTTAAATCGTCAGTAGCAGCATTGTTTTGTGTTGAAAACATTTTTTTAAGAGCCAGTTTTCGACAAAATAAGTGAAGATCCTTAATTAGTTCAAATTTATCTAAATGAGGGGTTGGTGAAAAGGAGCGCCCTCTAGCCAAAACATTAATATGACCTTGTGTAAGGATTCTTTTAGATAAATTTATCACTTGTAATTTCTTATCAGTTTCTACCATTTCGGTCTCCTGCCCCAATCGTCCCTCCTCCTTTGTTGGTTGTCTTTGGTGTATCCCCACCCTGATCTGTCCCGAAGTGTGCGATCCCCCCCCTTTGCCCCTTCTTGTTGTTCTTTTGAATCTGTTTTCAACTGATCGGATTTGCGGCCTAAAAAAATAGTGTTTGTTGTATTACTGGTTTCTGTGTCGCTATCTTCAACATTAGACGATTCGTAATCGGATTGTGGTGGTAGGCTATTCACTGGTCTACGTCGGGGCATTTTTTCATCCTACGTAAAGATTCGTCCCTTTTCACACGCATATTGTATATAATCTTTTAATCTCAGTTTTAAATGTTTTGTCTTTTCACATAGTTTATGTGCTACATTCACTATCTTTTATTAACATAATAGTAAAAGTTACGTTTTAACACATAGCCACTGTCTGACTTCTCCCCATTCCCTATACTTAGATTCCCTTGATAGTAACTACTTTGTGAGTGCTGAGGGACTGTCATCTTTTTTCTGTTTATTCCTATTGTCTATATATCCTGTTTTATAGGCAAATATTGTCTAGACAAAAATGTGTATATAAATGTATACACCGAAATAATATTAGAAAAACTCTTATAAGAGATGGTTAACCTCCTTATAGTTAAAAAATTATCCAATAATTTTGCAAAACACCAAATCTGATATTGAAATGTTATTATGATGTACAGTTCATTGTAATAATCCAAAGTCGAATAGGAGTGAAGAGTGATAGTCCCCGTCGGGGTTCCTACTTACATTCCTTGACCCCAATCTTATGAGGTAAGTGTCGCACAATTAGAAGGATAAATCCTGAGGAATTCTAAAAGTCCTTGTTCTGCTTCTTGGAGGATGGTAGAATCTTCTTCCAATTGTATGTTCCCAATCACATGCACCTCCATGGGTAAGTCATCAGACCATTCCAATGTTGCTGTGTGATATATCCAGGTTCCTGAGTTGTTCGACAACCACTGTCAAGTGGGGTATGGGTTTATCTGTTCTAGCCCTATTCCTTATTATATTGCATAAGAAAAGGGAGCATTATGATATGCCCCATGTCTACCTCGTTAATACTATGTTGTAATTTTTCAAATGATTGGGGCGAAACAGCAGTACATAATTTAATGGGCCACATTCATATGAACAGTCTCACAATAAGCAGACTTGCGGGCAGTAAAGATCGTGTCCATTTTTAGGATTGGGCTACTTCTTTTTATATCAGATGGAGATACACAAGAAAGGATCCATACTGATGTGTGTGTATATATATATCCGCATAGGTTGCTATTATTTTGTGACTCCTAAATGTTCATGTGGATTTAGTGGTTCATCATATTAACTGACTTACTAATGATATTCTCTGAAGCATTTATTAACGCATGTTTAGCGTTACATTGTTAGAAACATGTGTCTCCTAATAACTTCAGACTGTACGTAACTATATCACCAAGACATCAGATTAATAGAATATCTCCTGAACAGAATGGTCGCGGAATTGGGATCATAGTTTAAGGTGTGATCATGCTCTGTATGTGATGAGATTACGTACAATACACATTTGAGAATCCTGTCATTAGTACGATGCAGAATTTTAAGGACTCTGTATGTTTGCCATATAGCTACGACACATAGTACGTCAACCACTTATTAGATTGCGGAAAGGCTTACACTCCCATTTAGTATCCTATTGGAAGGAGAGGGGTGTGTTGAATCACTGACCAACCAATTAGGAGGAGATTAGAGAGGTATGACGTTCCATTATGCGATAGGTTGTTATCTTTACCAATGGATATTTAAGGTGTGCCCAAGAGTGGCTCGGTTTGTCCACATTCTGTAAATAACAGTGACATTGATAAAGGCGTATTACACGCCGAAACGCGTTTGTTTGTGTAATTTATTGGTTCTCACACCTCTGTCACCTGATGCCGATGTATGCCCTGCATTGAAATCCTGTTATTCCCTGCTTTTCTGTCATTTTACACCTAGTCTCTCTTTTTGGTACTTGAATTAAGGCCCTGCATTGAAATCCTGTTATTCCCTGCTTTTCTGTCATTTTACACCAAGTCTCTCTTTTTGGTACGTGAATTTAGGCCCTGCATTGAAATCCTGTTATTCGCTGCTTTTCTGTCATTTTACACCAAGTCTCTCTTTTTGGTACGTGAATTAAGGCCCTGCATTGAAATCCTGTTATTCCCTTCTTTTCTGTCATTTTACACCAAGTCTCTCTTTTTGGTACGTGAATTAAGGCCCTGCATTGAAATCCTGTTATTCCCTGCTTTTCTGTCATTTTACACCAAGTCTCTCTTTTTGGTACGTGAATTAAGGCCTTGCATTGAAATCCTGTTATTCCCTGCTTTTCTGTCATTTTACTCCAAGTCTCTCTGTGTATATATATATTGAGCACATGAATTTAGGCTGTTAAAATTAAGTCCTGCATTTTTTGTAATGATTTTTCCCAAGTCTCAATTCTAATGTCTAGTTAATTGCCATGTGATGCTCAATCCTTATCAATACTTGCTATAATTCTAAAATGTATTGTTTTCTTATGTCACAGTTTTAACCCCCTCCAAATTTTATTGTCTGTTTACTTAACTCATCTCACCCTGACCAGATTCTAACATTACAATTGGCCTTACCAACTGTCTTTGATTAGCAATTAACTAAATTTAGTGGACTCAGCTGACTGCCCTACCTGTATATATTTCAGACTAGTTTGGGGATGTGCACTGCACAGGGGTGTGCACTGCTTACAGGGCAGTGTACTTTTTAACAATAGCATATGTTCACATTTTCAAAGTGAACATTTTATAAGTGAGGCACTAATTTTTAAGAATTATACAAGAATTCAACAAGGATTGGGCAAAGGGCAAGACACAAGGCAAGTACTCTTGTAATACTATGTTTTATGTATCTCATTGTATCCTTTTGCAAGTGCTGCTGTAACACTGTGTCTTATGTGTTTACTTGGTTCCCACTTTCATAATAATGCTCAATATCTTCGTATTCCTTTTTGCTACCTCTTGTCTCTATAACTAACTACATTACTCACTTACTCCTTCTCCCTCTCCACCTGCACTGTTCATTAGCCAATCTCTCTTATACTCACCTTACTTTTGTACTCATGAACTTTACCTATTCCAAAACACTCTCTCTCCCCCTGCACTTCAGCCAAACAACAGTTTCATTACTGCAAATCTGCTTTTCATCTCATGTCACTCTCCCTCTTGCTCATACTAGCTGCTGGAGACATCTCCCCTAATCCTGGTCCCTCACAACCTCCTTGCCTTTCACATCCTTGTGTTCCTTTCAATAGACTTCATAAACTAAACTCTGGTAACCTTAATCGCATTCCTCTTACATCTAAAAACCCCTCCCCCTTCACTTGTGCACTCTGGAACTCTCGCTCTGTTTGCAACAAGCTCACTTCTATCCATGATCTCTTTATCTCCCACTCTCTTAACCTTCTGGCTCTTATAGAAACCTGGCTCTCTGCTTCAGACACAGCATCCACTGCTGCATTGTCACATGGGGGGTCTCCATTTCAGCCACACTCCTAGGTCTGGCAATAGACAGGGAGGTGGTGTCGGTATTTTACTTTCCTCTCGTTGCACCTTCCAACAAATACAGCCCTTCTCTTCACTCACATTTTCTTCATTTGAAGCACACATGATTCGGTTATTCTCTCCCCTCTCTATACGTGTTGCAGTCATATACAGCCCCCCTGGCTCCCCAACTCAATTTTTAGATAACTTTTCTGCCTGGCTTCCTTATTTCCTTTCCTCAGACACCCCTGCCCTCATTCTTGGCGACTTTAACATCCCTCTTGACAATCCCAATGCCTCCTCTGCAATACAACTTCTTCAACTGACTTCCTCTTTCGGCCTGTCACAATGGACTGACTCTCCCACTCACAAAGATGATCATTCCCTTGATCTGATTTTCACCTATCGATGCCCTCTTTCAAATTTAACAAACTCCCCTTTTCCTCTCTCTGACCATCATCTCCTAACTTTCAACATCACTTCCCTACCTACAACTCCCCCTCCCTCTACCCCTCACACCAAACTTCACAGAAGCACTAAGTCACTAGATCTGCATCAGCTTGCTAGCTCTCTCAAACCTCTCCTCTCATCCATCACCTCTTTTCCCTGCCCTGACCAATCTATCTGCCAGTATAATTCCACCCTTACATCGGTCATTGACACTCTGGCCCCTCCAACCTTAGCTCAGAAACCACACTCCCATCCTCAGCCCTGGCATACTCCTCTGACACGATACCTACGCAGATGCTCCCGTACTGCTGAGCGACACTGGAGGAAATCTCGGAGTTCAGCTGACTTTCTTCACTACAAGTTGATCCTGAACTCCCACTATTCTACCCTTAATCTTTATAAGCAACAATATTTTTTAATCTCATCTCTACTCTTTCCTCTAACCCTAAACATCTGTTCTCCACGTTCAACACTCTTCTCTGCCCACCCCCACCTCCTAACACAACCTCTCTCTCAGCTCAAGATTTTTCAAGCCACTTCAACAACAAAATTGACTCAGCTCTCAACATACTTCCAATCTCCCACCCCCTCAAAAGCTCACGATCACCCAAAACCCAAATATCCAAAAATGCAGCTCTTTTGCCCCTGTTAATGAGGATGAAGTTTCTGCCCTTATACTGTCCTCCCACCTCACTACCTGTCCCCTCGACCCCATCCCCTCACAGCTACTCCCCTCCCTCTCTTCTACCCTCACCCCCATACTCACACACATTTTCAACCTCTCCCTCAGCACTGGTATATTTCCCTCATCTCTAAAACATGCACTGGTCACACCTATCTTCAAAAAAACCTTCCCTTGATCCAACCTCCCCTTCCAATTACCGCTCTATTTCCCTACTCCCTCTTGCCTCAAAGCTCCTCGAAAAGCTAGTTTACGCACGTCTATCCCATTTCCTTACACTAAACGCTCTTCTTGACCCACTGCAATCTGGATTTCGTTCCCATCACTCTACAGAGACAGCAATTGTCAAGGTTACCAATGACCTACTTACAGCAAAATCCAAAGGCCACTTCTCTCTGCTTATCCTCCTTGACCTGTCTGCAGCCTTTGACACTGTTGACCACCCTCTTCTGCTCCAAACCCTCCAATCCTTCGGCATCTGTGACACAGCTCTCTCGTGGTTCTCTTCCTATCTGACTAACCGTACATTTAGTGTAGCCTTCTCTGGAGCATCCTCTGCCCCGTTACCACTTTCTGTTGGGGTACCTCAAGGCTCTGTCCTTGGTCCCCTTCTCTTTTCAATCTACACGTCGTCACTAGGTTCCTTAATAAAGTCCCATGGGTTTCAATACCATTTGTATGCCGATGACACCCAAATCTACCTCTCTGCACCAGACCTACCTCCTTCCTTACTAACCCGTGTCACTAACTGTCTTTCTCACATCTCATCTTGGATGTCCTCTCACTACCTTAAGCTAAATCTCTCCAAAACTGAACTCCTTATTTTTCCCCCTTCTTCCAATGTCTCAACCCCCAAAATTTCTATAACTGTTGATTATTCCATCATTACCCCTACCCCGCATGCCCGATGTCTTGGGGTCACACTTGACTCAGATCTTTCCTTCACTTCTCACATTCAGTCCTTGGCTAAAGCCTGCCGCTTCCACCTTAAAAACATTGCTAAAATTAGACATTTCCTTACACAAGATAAAACCAAGATTTTAATCCACTCTCTCATCCTTTCCCGCCTCGACTACTGCAATTCCGTCCTCTCTGGTCTACCTAGCTGCCGCATAGCTCCTTTAAAATCCATTATGAATGCCTCTGCCAGGCTCATCTTCCTTACTCATCGCTCTTCATCTGCTGCACCTCTCTGCCAATCCCTTCACTGGCTTCCTCTTGCCTCTAGGATTAAACATAAAATCCTCACGCTGACATATAAAGCTCTCAACTGCACTGCTCCCCCCTACATCTCAGAACTTGTCTCTAGATACTCTCCCTCCCATCCCCTTCGATCAGCTCAGGATCTCCTCCTCTCCTCCTCTATTGTTACTTCCTCACATTCACGTTTACAGGACTTCTCTAGACTGGCTCCCATCTTGTGGAATTCCCTGCCTCGCTCCATAAGACTCTCCCCTAGTTTTAACAGCTTCAAGCACTTCCTAAAAACTCTACTATTCAGGGATGCATACAACCAACACTAACCTTTCCTAACGCCATTGCTTTCCCCTTGAACCCCTTAGATTGTAAGCCTATGGGCCCAGCTGTTTACAGATCGCTTCATAAGAGCCGACTACAACAGTGAAACTCTCGGCAGGGCTCTCTACCCACTTGACCCCTACAAAAGCTATCCTGTACACCGACTATGTTTACAGCGCTGCAGAATCTGTTGGCGCTCTACAAATACCTGATAATAATAATAATGTCGTTATCGGCCAGGAAACAGGGAGGTGTGGAACCATTTGAATGAGTGGTTTGTGTGGTGGGGTTGTGTAACAGGTGTTCCTGTACATATTTTACTCTTGTTATTATTAAAAGTTAAATTTTAATGTTACACATAAGTTAGAGGGTGAGTGCTACAATCCCTATCTTTGCCTTGTTTACTTTCAACTGGTAATAGAAGTGGTAAGTCAAATGATCGCAAACCCTCGCAATATTCCCCGCTCCACTTGTAATCTGGCCCAATATAAATATATATAGTGCTAGATTATGGGTGGAGCCTGCACACTTCTGTCCACTTTAAGAACAGTTCATACTCTTCTCGGTGGTATACGCTGCAGTGCTGGGCTAACAAAGACTTGGTTGGTTCCGGTGGAGCAGAACAGAACCAGAAACAATAACATGCCTGCAGGCTGCATGCTGCTCAGGTCCCTTTATCAGATAACCTCCTCGACAATGCTGCTATACGGTGTGAAATTTTGTGTGGAAACTCTGTCTCCTATCTGGAGAGCTCAGGTGGGTGCTTTCCCAGGCCTGGAGGTCACTGTCTGACCGGTGCTTAGTGCTAGCTGGCTTAGCAGAGCATTAGATTTTCCACCGCTGTGTTTTGTGTCCTTTTAGTGTATTACCAGCAGCTGTGTGTTACCCCTTAGCCTGCAGTCCTGGACACAGAGCTAGTTGGTGCATTTAGCAGTAGTTCCTTGTGGTATTTATACATCCTGTGGGTATTGCACACTAATTACATATACTGTAGAGTGTTAGCTCTTCAGATCAGCTTTGTCCTCCTCCTATATTAATCTGTTTTATTTATGTGTTTGGCATTATGTACCCATTCACATACCTGGCACTTTACAAACAAATGTTACTAATTTAAACCTACAGATCAGGAAGTTCCTTGTGCTATAAATTTACATGTGCTGCTGCTGCTGCAAGGAAAAACCAACATAAATAATGCTGCTGCTGCAAGGGAAAACCAACATAAATATCTGTACATGACACACTCACCCTTACCCCACTAACCCTGCACCTGCATTGTTCCTGCATGGGGGGGGGGGGGCTGGGCCGACCTTTGGACCTGACAATGCCTTAATTGTATTATTCTGTCACACCGCAGTCTCAGTGACCCTGCAACATGTACGCACCCTGACCTATTTAACCCACTGGCTGCCAGACACAGCTTAAGTGCTGTAACACACTGATGTCAATGTCCATGTAATTCCTATGTTGTATGTGTTGTCTGGGTTTTCATCCTTCGAAAAATTTGGCCATTTAGTTGGCACATAATGCGTAAACAATGTGAGATTCACTAATATGATTTTATTTGAATAGACCGAAATGGATCAACATTATAAAAACCCACTGCGCATATATATGCACTTACAAGAGGGCAGATTTAAAAATGCAGTTCAGAATAATCTTTGGCTTTCTCCAATCACTGATGTCCTTCGTGGTGTAATAGCAATAGCCTTCTGTTAGATATACCAATAAAAAGTACTGGCCTGAATCACTAGCATGGATCAGGCAAACAGGAGGACTGTCTCTCCAGCTGATAAAACCGGCTTCTTATTACTCTACGCGTTTCCTCTGAACTAAGCAGACTTTCTCAAGAGTGTTTTGAAAAGAGTGTGCATACAACATTCGAAAACATTCGATAACCGGAAATAACATTCGATTCAATTACCGAGTTTTAATGGATTTTCATTCTTATCAACATTTATTTGATAGTTCAAAATAAATGTCCACAGGACTATTCATTCTACCAACCAAATTACACTTTCAGCACATTCTCCCTTTTTATGCGATATCAGTTTGGATAATCATATTTTTATACATTTTAACATTATGACAGTGCCTAGCATTCTTGTCTGCGGACTAAACTTCAAATTGGTTCCTCTAAATGAGGCAAATGGAGTTTGGCTATTGTAAAACAAATGCAGTAAAAAGGATGTCAATGCTTTTAAAAAACATTAAGACGTGGCTAATATGTTATTCTATAGCAACACAATAGAAATGTGTTGTAATTACAAGGTGTTTACTGTCCCTACCACAGATGCACATTGCACTATTCTTAGCACATACAGCCTCTGAAGTGGGGCTACCCTTAGTGCTAATTTCCACAACTCCTTCATGCACCAAACTGTCTATAATGCACCTTAATACGCACATAGCTCTACCACCCACAATTCTCTTTATGCGTGCTGAATTACGGAATGGCAGATGCCTTGGGGCCTGACAGCTTGTTGCTTTAAGGGGAATGTTGGTAATATAAGATCAAATAACTGATCCTGGTTCAGACACTCACAGATAAAATACTTTAGAAGATATGACCACCAGGCCATTTGTTGAATTGCAATAAAGAATTTTAGAATGTTCTGAAATCCACAATTTTTCTTTCATGATTCATATAGAGCATTGCATTTTAAACAACTTTCCAATGTATTTCTATTATCTAATTTTCTTTGTTATGATAGTATCCTTTAATGGAAAGCATATAGGTAGTCTCAGGAGCAGCAATCACTACTGGGAGCTAGCTGTTCACTGCACATATATGACTGTTGTCATTGGCTCATTCAATGCATAAAGATAGGTCCCAGTAGGGCATTGCTGTTCCTTCAACATAGGATTACAAAATAATAAAGCAAATTTAAAAATAGAATTAAATTGGAAAGTTGTTAAAATAGTATGCTCTGTCTCAATCATGAAATAAACCAAAACCTATATGCAATGCTTGCTCTAAAATGCTAAATATCACAAGACATCCAATAAATCTTATCACATAGATATTTAATAAATAAAAAATAATTAGGATTGCTTTCTGAGGGTATTCTTTTTAGTGCTTGCTAATATCCCAGCAGCTCACAGGAGATTACCCCTTATTTTTTATTAATAATGACTGAATTCTGACTCATTAGCCACATGACTAATTTCACTGTAATGATTACTAGTACATTTCCGTTGGAGTCATCTTAGTTTCAGCATTTTTATTAAATCATGAAAAAGCAGCATACTTTATCCAGGTAAATATTTACAGTAAAAATCTGAAACCAGTGTATATTCTTCTATTCTACCAAAAAGGTATATGGCATAACTGCTAAAATTCACTAATATTAATATTTCTGATCTTATAATAATATTAGAAGACAGCTTACAATAGAATCTACAATATGTCTGTCATGTTCTGCATGCACTGACCTTCAGTATGTGATTACTCATTCTGCTGGATGGATAGTTATGATGAAATTCATCTACAGACAAGAATGCAGAATTTCTAATTAATGGGATTGTTCTTAATTTGGAACATGTCCTAGTCTCAGAAGATTTTTTTTTTCAAATTCATGTTTGCAGATTATATAGTTTTGTTTAGCTGGAACTGGCTCAGTGAGAAAGATTGTCATGACAAAAGTTGCCTTATTTTAGTCATTCTGATAAAGGTTATAAACCTTGTCTAGGACTAGGATATCTTTTTATCAGTGATAAAATAGTTCCATTATGTCATGCTCTGTACATTAAAAAATGGAAAAATGTCTTATGGAGCTGTCTGAAGATTCAAAAATTCTGATGTTAAATAAGATTCTGAATTATAGGGTTAACAAACAAAACGACAAATTTTCTTTTTTTTTTATATGGTCATTGACAAATTTATTAATACAACAATTATATGTAGTAGGCAGCTGATTTTTAAAAGAATATTAAAGTGATGGTAAATCCTAGCGTTTAAAAAACGCTAGGATTTACCATTACTAAAAATAAATAGGACTTTTAGTGATCACTTTATAAAACAGTGTGCTAAACTTACCTTTTCTGTGCCGTGGCCTCCTCGCTGAACTCAGCAGCTCCATCCGCTCATGGCACAACACTCTGAGGTGATGTTTCCACCTCTAATCTGATAGCCGTGCTAGCATACAGAACAATGCCATATGACTAACACGGCTATTGGTTTAGAGGTGGAAATGTCACCTAGTTGAAAAAGAGTGCAGTGCTGTGGGTGGCAGTAGCTGCTGAGTTCGAGGAGGCCGCAGCACAGAAAGGTAAGTTTAGCACACTTTGTGATATTGACAAACTAAGTTTTTGTTGCAAATTATCAGGAGGAATGTGGTCTAAACACTTCAATCTGAGCTTTTCCTCATCCATCTAAACTGTGCTGTAGACAAGTGTTTCAAGCTATTAGATAATATATAGCTATTTCTGTGAGTAATTTTTATTTCGTCCAAAAACACATTTTTCTTTTAGAATACATTTAAAAATCTAGTTTGCTGGTACTATCTTTAGGTTTATTAATTAGTGTGCACTAGATGAACTGCTATTTTACACAAGGTGGACTTGCATTTCATTATAATTATGGTCAGTTTTGAATTTGGTATTAAGATTTCCTGATTTATATACTGGTTTCGGGGACAAAAGCTTACATTAGGTGAGATCTACTTGTGCTGGGGTTCCATTAAACAATCTGGGCAATCTAATTTAAAGGGACAGTGTAGGCCAAAAAAAACTTATATGATTCAGATAGAGCATGTAATTTTAAACAATTTTCCAATTTACTTTTATCACCAATTTTGCTTTGTTCTCTTGGTATTCTTAGTTGAAAGCTTAACCTAGTAGGTTCATATGCTAATTTCTTAGACCTTGAAGGACACCTCTTTTCAGAATGCATTTTAACAGTTTTTCACCACTAGAGGGTGTTAGTTCATGTATTTCATATAGATAACACTGTGCTCACGCACGTGGAGTTAATCTGGGAGCAGGCACTGATTGGCTAAACTGCAAGTCTGTCAAAAGAACTGATATAAAGGGGCAGTTTGCAGAGGCTTAGATACAAGGTAATCACAGAGGTTAAAAGTATATTAATATAACTGTGTTGGTTATGCAAAACTGGGGAATGGATAATAAAGGGATTATCTATCTTTTAAAACAATAAAAATTCTGGTGTAGACTGTCCCTTTAATGTACTGGAGCTGAGTGATAAATCTCTACTCATTTAATAACACTTAAAAGTTCTAGTGCTTTATCAAATTTCGGTAATAGTAACCAAATAACAAAGCTATAAAAAAGACAGAAATTAAAACATGGACAAAAAAGTCAAGAAAAGACTGATGTTGCCTAATACAGTTTCACAAAGTGGATGCTATAGATTTGTTAATTTCATGTAAGTTATTTAGTAAATGCAGCTGACTCCAAGCTATAAAGGTAGCTTTTGAGTTCATATTTTCCAGAACACACTGGCTGCAATATGAAGTGATCTTTGTGTAGGTAATATGTGCTTTGAATAACCTTTATTTATTTGTTTTCCTATAAAAGGGCATTTCTGCTTCTATAGGCCAATGTATATAAGGTACATTTTATTTTTTAGATAGCCATGTATTCAGAAAATTAGGATCTGTTAGTTGCAATGTGAATTACCAAAATTTCACAAATTCCTTGACACTGCATACATGTACTAAAGTAGATATACAGAAGGGTCAGGGTGATCAAAATAAAATGTATTTAAAGGGAGGGACATGAAACCCAATTTATTTGGCATGGATTGTATGTGAGCCTACATGCTACTCTATCTGTTTTTAATTTTTTTTACAATTTGGCTGTCAGCCGCATACTACAGTTTGGAGTTGATTACTTTGGCAGAGTAACTTTAGTAATGCAGTGAGTTGCAGTTCTGAAGCTGTGGAGCAGTTAGCTGAAACACTGATATTAATCAGCACACCTGATTAAGCACATTTGAGTGCCAGCTCCCTTGTAAGTATAATTCTATAGGGTGCATATTGCTGGAGGGAAGCTACTGTTAGTTATCAGGTTATAAGGAGGCCCCCTCTCTCTTTGTTTCATTTTCCTAGTGGTCCAGTGGAAAAACGTGGAGCAGTGATTTCAGCACGTTTGTTAAAGCAAACATGAGTGCTAACTGCTAACACCTTTGTGAGTACGCTTCTATAGGGGTGTATTGGTGCAGGATATCTGCTGTTTCTACACTAGGAGGTGCCCTTTCTTTCTGTTTATATTTTTCCAGTGGTCCCTTTGAGGTGAAGATCATGAAAGTAGCTGCCGCTCCACTCGCCAACATCTATAGGCAGAGGAGTGGAGATAATTGTGTGACTATCCTATAGGACTTGTGAACATTTCTATTTAAAGGGGTATCTGTACCTCCTGACACTGTATGGTGAATTTATGTCACCAAGTGTCATCTGTAGCTTGTAGTATTGGCACCCTCTAGTTATTATTTCACTTACTTTTGTAAGTGATATTGTGTTTCATGATTCAGATAGATCATACAATTTTAAATAACTTTCCAATTTACTTATATTACTTAATTTCTCTTGGTATCCTGTGTTGAAGGAGCAGTAATGCACTACTGGGAGCTAGCTGCAAGCCAATGACAAAAGCCATATATGTGCAGCCACCAATAAGCAGCTTCTGAGCCTACCTAGGTATACTTTTCAACAAATGATGCAAAGAGAATGAAGCAAAATAGGTAATTTTTATTTATTTAAAATTACACAATCTATCTGAATCACATAAGAAAATATTTTGATTTTGTATCCCTTTAACAGTTGCAAGACAAAATATTACAAATTAAATAGTTAAAGGTTAGTTAGTTAGCTGGTAGCCTTTGTTGAAAAGCATACATAGTTAGGCTCAGGAACTGGGAGCTAGCTGCCGATTGGTGGCTGCATATATATGCCTCTTGTTGACTTACCAATATGTTCAGCTAGCTCCCAGTAGTGCTTTGTTTCTTCTTTAACAAAGGATACCAAGAAAATGAAGCAAATTTGATAATAGCAGTAAATTGGAAAGTTGTTTCATGTCCCTTTAATAAATTTTGTTTGCCTATTAACTTTGTATGCAATTGATTATATCACAAACTATCACTTTTCTCAAATTAATTTTTCTTAAGGAGTTTGTTTTACAGTTAATATGTGACCCTTAAGCTCTTTTATTTGTGTCATAAACCATATTTACTACTTCAGATAAGGCTGATTACTGTTGAAAAATGACAGCTGTCAATGCTTCTTAGTAGTTTACTGACATGATGTAGTGACTTCATTTTCTTGTCTGTAGCATAAGAACTGAAAGAAAATGATCTACATGCCTGTTTTCTGTCTGCGGTCCAGATAATGAGTAAATTACATACCTCCAGAAGCAGCTAATCAGATGAAGTATAACCCATGCACCTAAATTAAGACACAGTAGATGAGACAAACAAGAATAATTCCATATCCAATTAGCTTTGTTATTGTATTATATTAGCAAGATATTATATGTTACAGCAAATAGTTTAATTGTTTGTATGGTATATAAAGCCTATTTCTTCTATGGCAGAGCATTCTTGGCTTTCATTTGGTTTTGGTTTTAAGATTTTAAGAACACAGTACACAGTTTTAGTCACGTATCTACTTTATGGAATATTAAAATATATGGCATTTTAGGTTAATAATAATGTAAGAGCTGCTCATTATTGGTTAGGGAGAGAAAGCACTCGTTTGTGATATATTAAGTCCTCACCGTTTAAACTTGATTAGTTAAATACTTAAAGGGACATTTCGGTCAAAATTGAAATGCACATAGATGAATTACATCTTTGAATAGGAACACATTTACAATATACATGTGTTGGCAAACATGTTTCAAGTAAAAGATATCACTGTTTTAGTGCTAGCATTTTTCTCTGCACGTGCATATGAAGCATAGCTAGATATTCTCAGTGTGCTAGCATTTTAAATACTGCAGCTGCTCAGATCATCAGTGAGGCTTGTATCATGTCAGCAATTAACAAATTGAGTCATTGCCAGATTGTACAAGCACCTTAGGCTCTGTGAGCAAGTGATTTGTTTAAAATGCTGGTGCACGGTGCATACTTAAATATACTTTTGAAACAGCTATAGCTTTTATTAGAAGCATTTTTGCTAATACATGCATATACCAAAAATGCTTCTATTCAAAACTGAAATGTATCCCTGTGGATTACAATTTTGGGTGGAATTGGAAGGAGATACCACAAAATAAGGTAAATCTCTTGATATTAGACTGTGCCAAGCAGGAAATCAAAGAGAACAGACTAAAGATAATATACTGTAAAACATTCTAAATAATCTATAGAATATGTACTGTATATATTTTAAAGAATCTATAATAATTTAAAATTATTACTATTTTTTTATATTTAATATTTGAAGAACGCACTTTAAGATTACTAATTATTCATGTTCGCTAACCCAACACAGCATAAGACTAATTTTCTGTGCAAATAGAGGCTCTTTTTCGACTATATCATGTCAGACTGACTCTATCAGGGTGAGGATATTCTTTACTTGGGGTACCTGAACCCGTTGTGGAACTCTTTGATCCATACTGGGTCGCGGCTTGCGGCCTATACTCCAGCTACCTACTTCTACAAGGGCTGTGTCACACTCCAGTTGCGGGGGACCTGGCTAGACTCCGGAGGGTCAGGGATCCGCTCCGGAGCTGCGGTCCCAGGACCCGAAGATAAATTACTACTTTGCCGCCCGCCCCAGGACACCGGGTGACTGCTCTTCCATCGTGGTGTCCATAAAACAAGCGGTGTATCGCCTGCTATCTGGCCCCAAAGTTAAGGCTGTTAGACATAGGCCGCCTGGGAAGGTGGCTGAAGAAACCCACATACATGTGTATTCTTAGAAAGTGCTGAGTCCTTCTTCCACGAAGTGGCGTGAACGGAGGCCATTTTTCTTTTGGCCTGCTCCGGCTGCTGAGGGACCCGGACGTCTAAGGAATTCTAGGCTCACTCACCCCTGCAGTGCAAGGAGGTTCTGGAGGCCGGTATGACTAATCCACCCCTTAGCTCTAACCTGCTTGCAACCTTGGGCCCCTGAGTGTCTCACACAGATCTATACCCCAACGCTATAGCCTCCACATCAGGGCGGCCCTCACACACAGCCCACTGCCTCCTATCACGTAATTCCCTACTTGTCACCTGGATGGGACCCGGGAAGTGAGGGTGACAGCAGTGGTCATCATCAAGGGTGCCAGAAGGTGTAGGGCTTGGGGAAGGGAGTTTGCAGGTGTCAGACAGGAAGAAATTCTGTGTTTGGAGCCAGGCATCCGTATTCTGTCCATTGCAAAGCATCACCCCACACTTTGAGCTGGCCTCAGACATTTGGATGAGACTGTGTCAACTTCTATCCCTGTCTCCCACAGGCTTATTTTGGCCATTTGTTGTTGCAGCTACCTAGGTGTCCTTTGCTTATCCACTGCCCTACACCATTGTCACTTATACAGGGGTCCTTTTGTACAAATGTCCATGCTCCCTGAGTTGCTATCAAAGGAACTCTTGAGAAAGGAACCTCTTGAGATACTGTAATAAGTGTGACCCCCTCAAGACTCTCCCTTTCCGACCCAGCTAGTCTGGGTTGGTCACTTCCACTTCCCCTTTCCTCTTCCTTTGGGTCGTATCCCCTGCTCCCTGAGTCGAGAGGGGTTCTATTGGCCCATTATGAGTGACAAGCTTTATACGCTGATAGGGATTTGAATCATAATATCCTTAGCTGCCCATCTTTGCCAGCTCCGTGTCAGCTCACTCACCAAGTTCCTTTACCTTCTGCGTTGTTTGTATGACAATGGTAGACTGTTAAAATTGTGATGTAGCTCTTATATTAACACGCTGCCCAGCCCCGCTCTAAAGGTATTTGTGTAGATCTAGGAATGTCAATACATATATGCACACCCGCTTATTCCTTATACAGTGGTGTGTATATCTCTTGGTTGCATAACGGTCTGATATTAGTTAACTCCATGGGTGTCTGAGCACCATATACAATGCCTCATTCTGCTAGGAAGCACACCAAGTCTAATTCTAAATCCAAAAAACAGTTTTTGACCATTTTTCAAAGGCAGGAATCGGCTCTGGAACCTAGCAGAGAGATGAGCAAAACAGATTCTCTGGATGAGGAGTCCCTGTCTAGTTCACACTCTATTGCTACTTCACAACACTTCATCACAAAGTCTACACTCAAGAAGCTGCTGGCCACTCAGACCCACTCCATTACCCAGGAGATCCAACGAAGCTCTGCCGAGTTGAAGAAGGAAATCTCAGAAATTGGAGAGAGAGTAGATGCGCTGGAGCGCAAACAGGATGATATCGCTGTTGATCAATCCAATCTATTGGCCTACTCTGAGAACCTTGCTGGGCAAATTTTGCAACTGGAGTTCAAACTTGCAGACGTGGAGGACAGGTCTAGGCGCAACAACATAAGGTTCCGAGGCATTCCAGAATCTGTCTCACCCTCTGATCTACAGGAATATCTACAGGCTCTTTTCCAGAAACTAGTTGGCTCTCTTGAAGGGCTAACGAGTACGATGGAGCGAGCACACAGAGCCCTCCATTCCAGGATGATGGCCCCGGACAAGCCAAGAGACGTTATAGTGTGCTTTTATAGCTTCCTGTATAAGGATCGGCTGATGCAAGCCGCCTTGAAAAAGCCAACCCTAAGCACTAGATTTGGTGAAGCCCAGCTACTTCCTGACCTGTCTGCCCATACTCTCCAACAAAGGGCTCGCTTCCATTGAGTCGTTATTCAGTTTGCGTGCAGTCGCAAACCGTTAAATATGCTGTCGAAAGCAATATCGTTTATCGACTGTTTCCAATGGCGCGTTATACCTCAATATCGGCAGCTGGACTCCGGCTGCCGAAAAAATCTTTGCGTCCCATAGAAAGTAATAGAAGTCGTTAATCGATAAATTATACCAGGTTTCCAATGAAAGCGCAAACAGTTAATATACTGTCGGAGGCTGTCGATACATTGAGAAATATTACACCTAGCTCAACTAGGTGTAAAAGAGGAAAATTGTGCTTTTGAGACCTATTTTCTATTGAAATTATAAAAGTGTTTTAATGTGGAAATAAATTGTTATAAGTAATATTTATTGTTGTCTCATGTATAAGAATATTTGAACTTATATTCTAATAGAAATATAAGTATATAATTACATATAATAATATATGCAAGAACATATCTACAGAATGCAAACTAGACCTATGCCTAGGGCAGCAATACATATTACTTATATTTATGAAGTGGTAAATATAATTATATTAAAAAATAGTATTTGATTATTAAAAATATGGATAAGTGTATCTTTATTTTTCTTGAGAGGTGATCACCGGTAAGGAGCACGGACGTTAAACGTAAATTCTATAGCGTAAGGTCGGGTTACCTTAGCAACTAATTGATTTTCAAGAAATCCGACATCAGATGGAAGCGTTAATTTTCAGTTACACGAAAAGAGCGACTACACGCTATCTGCAAAATATTTAAATGGAAACCTGGTACTAAAATGGAGCCGTAAATTACTTTTAGTTGTCGGCCACTTCGGTAGCTTACGGCTCCATTTTTAACGACTCAATGGAAGCGAGGCCAAAGACGGCAGCTCCAACCTGTCACTTCTGCATTACGTAAATCCAACATCAGGTACAGATGGGGTTATCCCACTAGACTTTTTTTTTTTTTTTAAATTTTTTATTGAGACAACTTATTAAACAACAATATTGCCAACAAATGCAGAATTGAAGGTACATTGAAATGTCATTGAATTATACAATTAGATGTAAGGAATTGAATACTTTTATAAAAAAGTGAGCGAAGATAAATGAAAATAAGGATGAGAGCAAATCTATGTATTAGATGGGTCTCTTTTCTGGAAGTAACGTCTTGCAGATATGGGTTTTGATATTGAGTTTGTGTCTAAAGATGATATTGGTACTCAGTATCGTTCAGATATGAAATGTTGGAATTTACATAAGATGGACATAAAGGGTAAGAGGAAAAAAGAAAAAAAAAAAAAGGGGGGGGGAGGAGAGAGGGGGTGGAGGAACAAGAGAGTGGGAGATGATTAATAGGTCTATGGTGTGGTTTGAGGACTTGAGGACCAGTTGGGAAACTTTGTGAGCCATGGGAGCCAAATTTCATGGAAGGCATTAGTGTTATCAAGTACCCTGTACGAGTATTGTTCCATTTGGCCGATGTAATGTGTACATGCGATTACCTGGGAGAGAGTCGGCGACTTCTCCTCTCTCCAAGCCCTAGCCAGGGTCAGTTTTGTGGCCATGAGGACATACATCGTGAGTGCTTCTCCAGAGGTAGCAAGGTTGGGCATCTGCATGTGTAAGAGGGTAACTTCAGGGGTGAATGGGGGGGCGAAGCCCAGTGCCCGGAGAAGTGCAAATACTTTCTTCCATAATGGCTGAATTACTGGGCATGTCCACCATATGTGGAGCGGAGAGCCAAGCATCTTACATCCTCTCCAGCACTCTGGGGATTGTGAGTGATAAATCTTGTGTAGGATAGTTGGTACATGGTGCCAGCGGACCAAGATCTTATAATGTAGTTCCCACAGTGTGGCACAATGGAGTATCTTTTTGGTTATTTTTATTCTGGCATGCCAATCCTCTAGAGTAAGAGTGAGACCAATTTCTCTCTCCCAAGCCTGATGTTGTGAGATTTTATGTGGGGGAGTCGGGTTGATAAGTATATTGTAGTGAAGGGACAGGAGATGTCGGAGAGCGTGAGCTCCCCGCCACACTCTCTCCCAAATGGTTAAAGGGCGCAGTGTTTGTTTGGGGTAACCCCATGTACGTAAGCGGGTGCTCAGTCGGAATCCCTCAAAATGCAACTTGGGTGGGAGTTGGAATTTAGCGCACATTGCTGGGTGCGAGAGCCATATGTCCTCTTAATAAAGGTCAAAGACCTGTAGTGTGTGTGCCTGTGGCCATAGGTCATAGTGGGAGTCTGGGAGGCAGAAGAGAGCAGCAGGGATTGTCATGGTGGGAGAGGGATGGGGGGATATGTCTGGGTGGTGTCTGATCTGATCCCAAAATCGAAGTGTATGTCTGAAGATAGGGTGTAGGCCGTCAACGTCTCGTCTATGGTGGGGGGGGGATCCAGATTATGTCGGAGAGGGTTATATTTGAGGGCAGCAGTGAGGACTCTAGAGAGTACTAAGATGTCTCTCAGGATCATTCCAACGAAGAATGTGTGAGAGTCTTGCGGCATTGTAATATGAAATCATATTCGGGAGAGCCAGGCCTCCCTGTGAGATCGGTTTTTAGAGTGTGCGACCCGATGTCCTCGGTCGGCGGTCTCTCCAGGCATATGAAGTGATTAGACTTTGGAATCTATTAAGGAGTGGTCTCGGGATGTTGTAAGGGATAGATCTAAAGAGATATGTAACCTTGGGAAGAAAGGACATCTTTATCGCGGCAATGCGGCCTGTCCAAGAGATCTCCCGAAACTCCCACGAATCAAGAAGTTTCCCGAATTCCGGGAGTCTATCGGTATAATTCTGCGATATGGTGGTCTGGGCTAAGGTGCACTCCTAGAATCTTGAGCGAGGAAGATTTCCATTGGAAATGATAAGTGGACTGTAGTATGGAAAGAGTTTGTGGAGGAATGTTTATGGGGAGGGCCTCAGTTTTAGTTACATTCAGTTTATAGAAACATAGTGAGCCGAATTTCTCCAGAAGAGCAAAGACTGCAGGGAGAGAAGTGTCAGGAGAGGTGAGGAAGAGAGTGATGTCATCTGCATAGAGGGAGATTTTATGGGCATGCGGTCCTATGGTCAATCCTATGGCCTGAGGGTCTAATCTGATAGATTGAGCTAAGGGCTCTATAGTGAGGGCAAACAATAGTGGGGAAAGGGGACACCCCTGTCGGGCACCATTTGCAATGGTGAATTTGGGAGACTGGAACCCCACCCCACGAACAGTGGCCGTTGGATGATTATAGAGGGTTTGGACTGCACCTATAAAGGAGGTAGGAAAGCCAAAGGTGGTCATGGCCTCCCATAGGAACTCCCACCTAACCCTGTCGAACGCTTTTTCTGCGTCTAGTGACAGGGCCAGGAAGGGGATTTTTCAGCAATCTGCAAGATGGAGGACATCTAGAATTCGCCTGGTTGCATCAACTCCTTCTCTATTCGGGATAAAACCAACTTGGTCGTTCGCTATAAGGGAGGGAATCACTCTTGCGACCCTATTAGCAAGGAGTTTGGCATATATTTTTGTGTCTGTGTTAATCAATGAGATTGGCCGATAGCTGCTGCAAAGATCAGGCGGTTTACCAGGTTTTAAAATGGTAACTATAGTAGCTTCTAGAAATTCAGCTGCAAGAGGAGTACCTGATAGCACTTCTTGGAAGAACTTACCGAGGAGAGGAGCAATCTGAGGTAAGAAAGTTTTGTAAAACCAAGCTGTGAAGCCATCTGGGCCAGGTGCTTTCCCTAATTTTAGGTTGTGTATAATTTTTGAGATTTCTTGTGTGGTGAACGGGGATACCAGAGGGGAAGAGTCCTCGGGTGATAATGAGGGGAGGGCGAGGGATCTAAGGAACTCAGAGATATGTTGAACTGGACAGGCCGGAGATTCTAGATTGGACTCGATATTGTAAAGGTCAGAGTAGTATTGTCTGAAGGCCAATTTCGCGAGGGGCGGTGACCTGCGTCCCTAAAGGGGTGCGTATAGACATAATTCTGGTTTGGGCTGTGCGATTTTTAAGTTTGTTGGCTAGAAGCGTGGAAGCTTTGTTACCAAAATGGTAATAGATTCTTTTATACTTCTCTAACATGGATTGGGTTTTCTTGAGTTCAAGAGTTTGGATTTGTTTCATAGTTTCTAGGATTTTGTCATTGAGAGAGGGGGAGTATGTGTGAGATATGTCCACTCTAAGTTGGCGAAGCTGAATATTCAGAGAAGATAAGGTGGTCCTGCTTTTTGCCCGAGCCTCCCCTTCGAATTGAATGAGGTGACCTCTCACCACTGCCTTCAAGGCGGCCCATCGGTTCTGAGCTGAGGTCTGGTCATTGTCATTAAGGGAGATATAATCTGTGATTATTTTCTGCAGAGTAGTCTTAAGGTGTGGGTCTGTAAGAGTCCAGCCCTGTAGGCGCCAGGTGAAAGGAGGTGGGCGAGTATATGGACCTATTTGCATGTGAAGTGAATCATGGTCTGCCCACGAAATGGGGGAGATAGTCGCAGAATAGACATCATCAAGGAATTTAGCGCATACGAAAAAGTAATCTATGCGCGTATGTGATCTATGTGGGAAAGAGTAGAAGGTGAATTCCTTATCTTGTGGGTGTAGAGTGCGCCAAGCGTCATATAAGTCATGTAGTGCTATTAGTGATTGGAGGGCTGAGGATAGGAAGTGAGTAGCTCTATCATTTCTAGAGAGTGGAGGTCCCAGTCTGTCCATGTGGACATCCCATATGAGATTGAAGTCTCCTCCTAGTATGAGATCTCCCTGCTGTATAGGTGCTATAGACTTAAGTAGAGTTCTAAGGAAGTTGACTTGTTTACTATTCAGTGCATATATGTTAAGGAGGGTCACTAGGTGGGTATTTATTCTACAGACAGCAATAATGTAGCGTGCTTGGGGATCTGATTCAAAATGGATCTGATCATAATGGACATTTTTGTCTATATAGATAGCAACCCCTCTGGATTTCGATGGGAATGTTGCGTCAAGGAGTGTCGGGTAGTGTTTGGAGGTGTATCGTTTGCTATGTATAGGAGTCCAGTGTGTCTCCTGAATGAAGGCAATGTCTACGTGGTTTTTACGTAAGTAGTTAAATAGGAGGCTGCGTTTGGAAGGGGAATTTAAACCCTGAGCATTAAGGGTTAAAAGATGTAGGCCTTTCATGGTGTACCTGGATTATGATCTGTGGGTGAGGGTAAAGGGAAGAAGAGGAGGAGAAGAAGAAGGGAAAGAAAGAAAAAAAAAAAGGGAGTGGAGTCCGAAAAATGTGGATGAGTACCAATTATAAAGGCAGGGAACAAGAGTTAACTTCACTTACTAAGATATGTTTTCCGGGGAGAGGGAGACAGCGGGCCAGAGCCGCTTTGTTTAAAAGGAGGAGAGGGATATGGGTAGGAAGGAAGTGTGGAGATATGTTAAAAGACCTTGCGTTGAGTGAGCGTAAATGGAGGGATAGAGGGTGAAGGCAGGGGAAGGGAATTGGGAAGGGGGGGCAGAGCATTGAGTGTATATTCAACGGGGGGTTAATATGAGAATGGGTGGAAGGATCCACCGGTTGTGATAGGGAAGGGTGAAAATATATAGTGGAGCTAGTAGTGGGGGAGGGAGGTAGGTGGGAGAAGATAGGAGAAAGAGATGCAATCCCGTAGAGAGGAATAGGGACAGCGACGGTGTGTGAGTAGAAGGTAGGGAAGAGGCGTGGAAAGCCAGAGAGGCAGCGGGGGTAGAGCCCCCCAATGTTGTATGAAGAGGTGGGTGGGGTGGTTCAGCAGAGGTTGGTGATGTGTAGAATATTGAGAGCTGGATGAGTTGATATTTGTATGTGGACTAACCTAGGGTGAGAGGTAGGATTTAAAGTAGGTGATGAGGGGGTAAGCAGTGAGAGAGGAAGAAGAGTTGGAAGGAGGTAGGTGTGATATGAATATGAGGGTTAATGGAGGTATCATGACAAGTGGGAATATAAAGATAAGAGCATGAGGGTGGTATGAATAACATGTAACAAGGAGTAAATATGGTCTTGTTGACCTGAACATTTAATCTAGAGCATAAAGTCTGACAAACACTTCTTAATTGGTATAAGTGTACTGGTAGGAGAGGACAATAAAGTGCAAAAAGCGGGAAGAGAAGGACGAACTAGGTCCTCTGTGGAGAATAATTGTGGTCAAGAGAAAGGGGGTGCAATGAGGGGTGTGTGGACCTGTGTGCTCTGTCCATTAGGAGATCCTGGTCTGTGGAGGAGTCAAGGATAACCTTAAACAGTGCGACCAAATATTGTTGGAGGTCTGATGCAGGAACATCTTCCGAGATACCGCGGATCCTAAGGTTGTTGCGGCGGGATCTATCTTCGTTATCCGCAAGTTTGGATTCGAGATCAGACATTTGCTCTGCTAGTGATTGAGAGTAAGCCAGGAGGTTGGCGTGGTCAGTTGCGAGATCCTCGTGCTTTCTCTCAAGAATTTCAGTTCTCTCTCCCAGAGAAGAGATCTCACGTTTCAGTTCGCTGACTGATTGGCGGAGTTCTTGCCTTAGGGATGAATAGTGAGTGTCCATCTTATCAGTTAAGATTCTGATAGATTTTAAAAAGGTTGATTGAGAGAGTGTTGTTTTATCTTTGCGAGATACCTCAGGTCTAGGATTATCTGCCCCTGGAGCCGCTGAATCTCTGGAGTCTTCTCCTGAGAAGTCAGGATCTGAGAAGTTTTTACTGTGGAAATGATCCGTGAGAGTCCTCTTTGGGTTTTCCTGGTGCTTTGGTTTTCTTTTGATAGACTGAGCCATGTTATAAGCGGGTGGCTATCCAGGAAGTCGTGTTTAAAGATATAGACTTGAGGCCGCTGAACCAGTGATAAATGAATTTTGGGGAGATGTCACCCCCGCCTCCTCAAAGCCAGGTGCCCTAGCCCATCATTTTCCTATGTCAGGGTGTAGATAGGAAAGTCCAGTAGTCCACTACTAGTCTGTAGTATAGATGAGCGACTCCCCCTCTCCTGGCGCTATACCACCTCTGGGCGAGACCGGTAAAAGGAGAGAGGATATGACCCGCGCCCTAGGGGTGGACGTGGGAAAGGGGGGAGAGGGGGACGTCCAGGAGGGTGAAGATGCAACTTCTGTGTGGATTATGTAAAGTTTCTTCGTTGAGATGAGACTTTATAGTGGTAGCAGGTGACTTGGGTGCGATACAGACTCTGCAGATTATGGTAGGAGCAGAGGTGATTAGGTGGCTTCACGGGTTCTGAAGAAAGCTATGACTGTAGATGGTATTCCTGGGTATTAGGGTTGTGGCCCACAAAATCAATAGACTGTGTTGTAGAGGGGGATTACAGCAGTCAGGGAGAGATGTAAGCAGCTATATGCTGCTGCAGTGTTGTGTAATCCTCAGATAGAAAGAGCTGGGTCACAAATCACCACTTCACTACAGACAGAGGGGGTTAAACATAATATGGAAAGGAAGTCTCATATACAGTTCTGCCACTTAGGTCAGTAGGTTTAGGGAGTGTACTCACTTCTGCTGGGCGGAAGTCAAGTATTTCTTGTAAGTTGCGGTGCAGATATGGAGTGTGGAGGCAGATGCAGGGAGATGTCTCCGGTGTAGATCTCAGGTTTGCCACAGCTGCCTTCTGGTTGTACTCTGGGGCACCGGGCTATGCCGGGAGAAGGGAGACACTAAGTCCCACTGTCCGGTGTGATGCATACAGGGCTAAAGGTTGCGGGGTAGGTGTGCGCGTTAGCGCAGATGTTTCAGAAGCTCCGTGTGACACCCTGTATGAACGGAGATCAAAGAAAGATGGCCGCCGTTCGTGGGCTTTTGCGGCGTCCTGTCCCCTTCAATCCTTGTAAATGGAGCAGCGCTATAGGGGTCTGAAGGGTGACGGGACTGTCACTAGATGTCAGCTGGTGAGTAGGGTAGGTGATGGCTGATCCCGGCAGAGTCCGGTACTGCGATGATGCCAGGTAAATGGCTCCGGTACTGCAGAGCGTGGATAATGTCCCGGTTACAGATGTATGCCAAATAGTGAGGTGCAGGGATAGTGGGGGATATTATGTGCCAATTGAATAAAAATTTGGGGGTCTATTTGAACTTTAAATTTATAGTTTTGGGCAATGGAAGCAGAGGAGCTCTGGCTCTAAGCATCCTCACTGCTCTGTAGTTGGCTCCGCCCCCCCACTAGACTTTTTATTACCAAAGTAAACCAAACAATTGTGGCCTCCTCTGTCTCTCAAGGTATATCACTCCTAACATCCTGGGGTCTCCTTCAGGAACCCCCGGCCATACAAGTTCCTTCACAACCTAAATTGCGAGCTTCAGATCCGGAATGGTCTGCAAAGGATCAGAGACTGAAGCGCCCCAAGCTACAGCAACCACCAGACTCTCTTGGTCATTTTGGGACCACTGATTAATTTTCTGAACTTAGTTATTGGGCCTTCTGGGTCTTTATTTGTATTTCTCTATTTAGCCCTGCTAACCAGGCAAATATGTCTGGCCGATGGGCAGGGTTGTCCCTGTTAGGTATTCAGAAATGTACCACTGTTCATGCTATTATTTTTCTTTTGCACTATTTTTCGCTGTTTAACTTAGAATTTCACGTTTATTATTTATTGATGTGTTGTTCTATATATTAAAGCGGGGCTGGCGTTCTGACCCTACTCCATTTGCTCTCGAGCATTAGGTCCTCTCCCCCACTTAGAAGCCCACTCTAGGGTTCTTTTGAGGTGGACTATTTACACCGCACTCTAGGCACTTTTCAGTGTCTCTCTCACCATTCCCTCCCCCTCTTCCCTCCCCCCCTCCCCTCCCCCCCCCCCCACACTAAGATACCTTAGTACCTCATTCTGGTTACCTCAGCATCTTAATACATGACCCCCTCCACCCTGAGACTTTTTACCTATAATGTTAGAGGACTCAACTCCCCCCATAAGTGTAGCCTCCTACTGCAATCACTGAAGCGCCATAACCCTGACATTGTATTCCTACAGGAAATGCACTGGCTAGCAAATGAACCCCTTAGATTCTCCTCCAAGTTATACACTCACATAAAATATGCCTCTTTCTCTAAAAAAGCTAGAGGGACAGTTATCTTGCTCCACAAGCGCCTAGCCTTTGAGCCAATTCAGACTATTAAGGATCCACAATCGAGATATGTTATCTTGATTTGTAAACTAAATCATGTGCTTTACACACTAGCCTCTGTCTACCTTCCAAACACTCACCAACCTAAATATCTGAAACACCCTGCTAACTAGAGCTCCCTGCGAATGCCCCATCACCTTTTAAGTGATGTCCCGTTTCAAGAAGTACTACGTACAGAACTTAAACATTTTATATGAAGTAACGACAACGCACTAGTTAGCGACGACACCCTGTGGGGCACAGCGAAAGTGACCTTTAGCGGGTTCATAATTAGTAAACAGACGAGCATTAGAAAGCAAGCAGGGTTAACACTATTGCAGGCCCGCATCCAGCTGAGAGACCTTGAATCTCAAAACAGAGCCGCCTCATCAACTACCCTAGCACTTCAAATTGTTAATACTAAGAATTGTTAATACTAAGAATCTTCCAAATTGAACTTAAAAGAACTCAAATTAATCTAACCAAATTAAAACAATTGTTCTACTACAAAAGTAATAAGGCGGATACCCTTCTGGCTAACAAACTTAGAAGCAGAACTGGCGCCTCGCGCATCCATAGTATACGTACTGCTCACTCCCTCTTCAAAATCCCATCTCAAATTTGCAAAGAATTTGCTAAATATTACTCAAACCTTTATAATATAAACAGTTCTGAAAAGCCTAAATCAACATCCCCGGATTGCGTACGCAGGTACCTAAAGTCCTTAAATCTTCCTGCACTCTCTACTGAACAGCGTGACTTCCTAGGATCCCCCTTTACCATTTTCGAAATACGGCAGGTTATAAAAAACTCAAAGCCCTTTAAATCCCCTGGCCCTGGTGGCTTTCCAGTCAATTTCTATAAAATCTATATCCAGGAACTCTCTCCCTTGCTTCTTAGGCTCTTCAACCTAGCTGAGGAAGAGGGCACTTTTAAAAAAAGAATTTCTTGAAGCTACCATCATAACAATATTAAAACCTAACAAAGACCCCTCCCTCTGTGCCAGTTACAGACCAATATCTCTAATCAATACCGACATAAAGTTTTATTCCAAACTATTGGCTAACTGAATAGCAAACCTTCTACCGCACCTCATTAACCCTGATCAAGTGGGATTTGTCCCAAAATGAGAGGGCCCTGATAATACTTGGCATCTATTGAACATTCTTAGCCTTTCCTCTAGCCTTCATAAGCCATTATCTATCATCTCTCTTTTGAACGAGTGCGCTGGCAGTTTTTGTTGGAAGTCCTAGAGGTCTTCCGATTCCCCAGTGATTTGATTAGTGCAATTAAGGCTCTATATTCTGCCCCTTCCGCCCTGGTGAGAGGACTTGGCTTTCAGTCCACTCTATTTAATGTAACAAATGGCATTAGATAGGGCTGTCCCCTGTCACCCCTATTATTTGCATTGGCAATTGAGCCATTAGCTGAGCAGATTAGAGCTGATCCTCAAATCAAGGGTGTCACTCTTTTTGGTACGGTACATAAAGTTGCCTTATTTGCAGACAACGTTACTCTTTTCTCGTCAGATCTTGCACTCACTATTCCCAGATTACTGCAAATTTTAGAATCCTTTAATGCCCATTCCTATTACATGCTAAACTTTTTGAAAACTGAGATTTACACCCAGGGCATTCAGAGCTCCCTATTAGCTCCTTTGAAGTCAAAGTTTGCCTTCAACTGGACGGAGTCTTCAGTCCTTCATCTGGGCGTCAAGTTATCTGGCGACTTAAATCAAGTCGTCAAGGATAATTATCTCCCATTGATGTCGAAGCTTCGCTCCCTCTAAAAAAAATTGGAATTTGACCCATGTCTCATGGCTAGGCAGGATAGCAGCATTTAAAATGTCCTTCCTACCTAGGCTTACATATTTGTTCCTTTGTCTCCCTATTAAGGTCCCTAAACATATTCTTTTACAATTTTAAAGTGAACTTACCAAACACATCTGGCATGGTAAGTCCCCCAGAGTGGCACACAAAATTCTCCAGCTCCCTAAGAACTGTAGAGGTATAGGCTCTCCCTCTATAGTAAGATATTATGAAGGAGCAATGCTCACCCATGTTGCACAATGGGGGGTTAAACACTCCTTATGTAGATGGAGGGCCATGGAACAGGCTTCATTGCCTTTTAGCTTAGATCTTAGAGACTTGATCTGGACACCCCAGCACTGTCGCAGAGAACTAGACCTGATAAATCCTATTGACCGTGAATGCCTAAATTTTTGGGACAAACTTCGTCATTCCCCACATATAGCCCCGCACCCTTCCCCTATAACCTCACTTGCCGGCCTTCTTACGGGTTTGCAAGAAACCCATCTACACAAATGGGCCCAGCTGGGGGTTACTACAGTCTTGGACCTCTGGCTCACCAACCCGGGTGATAGTTTTAAGCACATCTCTGTTTGGAGCTGACCTCGTACTCCCACGATACTTGCCGTTTAAAATACCACAGAATTAAAAGCTTTCTGCTCAGTTGGTGTTTTAAGCCCATGCTGGCCCACCCACTGACCCCTTGGGAGTCAGTCTGGAAGCAATGTGACAGACTCCATAGGCCTCTGTCCTCCCATTACACCCTATTAGACTATACCTCACCCTCAGATACTCCGGCCCATCTTCAAAAGTGGGAGTCCCTCTTAGGGATTTCCGTAGCATCAGAAACTTGGTGGCGTTCTTTAGAACTCATGCAAAAGGCTATGCACTGTACCACCCTGTACAAAACATTCTACAAACTATTAGTGCACTGGTATTATATCCCCACCAGACTATCTAAAATGTTTCCGAGTGCATCACCAGACTGCTGGAGAAATTGTGGCCAGAGGGGTAACACATTGCATATTTGGTGGGAATGCCCCAAGCTACGCCCCTTATGGAACACTTGCTTTCTGGTATTGTCAAAATTAGGCATATTCACCATGGATCGCTTGCAGTAGCCCTGCTACACATAGGAATACACTCCTTACCAAAACATTACTCGTACATATGCATATATCTTTTCATGTCAATTAAACACACTATAGCATATGAGTGGAAGAAAGTACACCATCCGAACTGGTCCAAAATTTGTAGTTCAATGGCCTACTTATACACTATGGAGAAAGATATATTTTATAAATTGGGTAACTCAGACCTATTCAAACTAACTTGGGCAGATTGGAAACACAATGATGACACGGTTTGGAAACCCAACCTCCTGTCCACAGACTGACCTGGCCTTCATAATAGAAAGTTAGTTCCTTTCAGTAATCCTTGCAACTTGCATCCCCTCCCCCTATCTCCCTTCCCCTCCATAAATTCTTTCTCTGTACTTCAATTTTATCAGGGATGGTTTTTCCTTAGCAGTTCTTTAAATTAGTTTTCTATGTTGTTTGTTGAAAGAACTTTGCTATTTGAACATGATCTACTATTAGAAAAGAAGATAGAGAGGGCGCCACATAGTGTGATATTTTTTCATATAAGGTGATACAAATGTAGAGAGGTAATGTGCTTACCAGAAGCTGTGGTACTGTGCTGTGACCAGTACAATCTCGCCTGCTAGCACTTAACTCAGTGGCTAGTACACTGCCAAACAGGTTCCTTCCTGGGGCTCTCCCTTCTTGTTATGGGTAACGGCTCCATGATCTACTATGCCTATACAACTGTAATGTCCAGGCCTTACTTGACTTTTTTCTTAAAAAAAATTATTAACTCTCATTGAACATTAATAAAGCTTCTTTTGAAAATATTTTTTTTTTTTTAAAATGACAATACTATTGATACCCTTTAGAAGTTACAATAAATAATTGTTTTGTAGTAATAAATATATGTGAAATTGCCGCTTAAGGCTTATGTTTGTATTTTAAATATGTTTTTTTCTCGCTAAAACCATTGCCAATTATATTCAACTGTATTACCATTCAAATGGTCTGAGTTTGAAGGAAGAGCCTCCTTATCTTGCTCTCTATTATATACACAACAATGAATACTTAGGTATTGAAATGTCACCTAAAACATATATTTTGTAAGTAATAATTTTATATATGGGTATGTTGTTAAGGGGCGGGGCTGGATGGGGCTTGGCTGGAGGGGGCGAGGGCTTGGCTGGAGGGGGCGGGGCTGGTCTGATTTCCCAGTCCGGCCCTGAGCACCCTTTTGGTGCAAATGTAGCAGGATGAAATCTCACAGTTATCCAGCAGACTGGCCTCTCGTAATTCACCAACAATAGGGAAGTAATTCCTCCCAAAAGGTTTTTCTTCTTCAGTTCAGGAAACAAGTAGTGAGCAATAATTGGTTGTCAGCAAGTGGTAAGATTAAAAACTTAATAATAATAATAATAATAATAATAATAAAATCAGCAATGCATTTCTCAGCTAAACAGAGCTGTTTCATCAGGCTTCATAAAATTGTTACTATTCACTTGTTATACAAAACAGAGTGAACTGCGCATAACAAAATGGTGCCAGTCACTTTCCTCGCAATCTCACAAAGATTACAGCACTGTTTCAAAATCCTTGGATGTTGAACTTTAGCACCACAAAGCGCTGTATTAGCGAAGCGCTGTGAAATGAAGCGCTTTAAAGTGAAGTATACCTGTGTATAACCAAAGAAATATTCAAGATATGCAATATGGCATATATACCCTGAGCATATGAATTAGAGTCAAATTTCTCTTATCCATTATGATGAGAGATAGTGAAAGTAACCTTTTACTATCTGTGCAACTTGGAACAGTAATAGAGGCGCAAAACACTGACCGCATTATGCTTAAAGGGATAGTGGACCGTCTCTCAAATGTCGGCAAAGGAGAGACCAGCAGTGATACCAGGACTATCCAAGCAAGTCAGTATCTGCAAAAGATGACCCCACAAGATGATGTGGAAGCTTACCTCCTTGATTTTGAAAAGACTGCCACTAGGGAGCAGTGGCCACATGCAAAGTGGGCTGGAATCCTTGCACCATTTCCCTTAGGAGAGGCCCAAAGGGCTCACTTTGATCTGGAAGAGGAGGAAGCAAATGACTATGACAGTCTTAAAGTAGAAATTCTGGCCAGGGCTGGTATATCCACTGCAGTGTATGCCCAGATATATCACAATTGGGCATATCAGTAGCAGAAGGCCCCAAGAGCCCAGTTTTTTGACTTGATACATTTGGCAAATAAATGGCTGAACCCAGAAAACTCTACACCAGCACAAATTATAGAGACCTTGGTGTTGGACCAGTTTATGCGAGCTTTACCAAATGGACTACTCCAGTGGGTGTGGCAGGGTAACCCCACTACCTATGATGAGATGGTGGAGTGTTATACTACCATGAACAACCTTAAATCTTCTTCTCCACCTGCAAGAAGCCCAAAGATGAAACAACACCTGGATCTAAAGGACTGGAGAACTAGTGGACCTCAGAAAATGGTAAACTGCATCAGGCGACCTAAAGGAACTCAATTTGGCTCAAAGAATAATGAGCCCCAGAAAGGGCTGCAGAATGACACTGTTCCAATTACCTGTTATGAGTGTGGGCAATTAGAACACATCAAAGCTCATTGTCCACAACTGCAGGAAGCCATGGAATGTGGATAGGCTTCTGTAGATAAGAACTTTTGTGGCCTTGTGTGTTTAATAGGGAAACAAGTGGAAACAAGTGTTTTCAGTGTATGTGTACAGCTAAATGAAAAAAGGCTATACTGGCCCTAGTAGACTCAGGCAGTGATATTAATTTAGTTTCTGAGAGTCTAGTCACACCTTTAGAAGTACTACCTGGGAAAAGGGTGGGTGTACTTTGTGTCCATGGCACTGAAGTAAAATATCCATGGCTACTGTTGCTATTGAAATAAAACACCTTGGTAGACCTATACAAATTGAGGCGCTGTAGTCCCCAGGTTGCCCTATTCTCTAATATTGAGATGCAATTTCCCAGGTTTCAGCAGTCTTATACAAACTGAGCTAACCACAGAGCCTACAGCTGAAAACCTCTCAGATGTATTCCCTTTTATTTACCCTGATATAATTTCAAAAGGTGGTAAACTACGAAAATTAAAGAGAGAGAGAAGGGCAGATAAGTACAGGGGTACAAGTCATTTATGTGAAGCATTAATTGATTAAACTGAAAAAGAGGTTGAGGTTGAACAGCATCTTGACAATCTGTACCCTTATACGAATTTTGGCTCAGAACAAGTTAGTGACTTATCTTTACAAAATGCATTCTCAAATGTTGTAGAAGTTAATGGAGTTGGGGTAGAAGGAAAGACTAAATATGTATATCCCCATTTCATTCTAAGAGATGATCTATTATATAGAGTAACCAAAGAGGAAGGGCAAGATATAGAGCAACTGTTGGTACCTCAGCCTTTTAGGAGAAAGGTGTTAGAGTTAGCGCATGCCCATATTTTTGGGGGACATTTGGGAACAGAAAAACCCAAGACAGAATATTAAGAAGGTTTTTTAGGCCAGGAGTTTATGAAGAGGTAAAAAGATTCTGTTCCTCATGCCCAGATTGTCAGCAGCCCCAAAGCCTCATTTATGGGCTCCTCTTATTCCTTTTGAAAGAATTGCCATGGACTTGGTGGGGCTTTTGGAGAAAAAGCCAAAGGTAACCAGTATATTCTGGTCATATTAGATTATGCCACACGCTATCCAGAGGCAACACCCCTGCGTAACACAGCTTCTAAGAATATAGCTAAGGAACTGGTACAGGTTTTTTAAAGAGTAGGAATACCAAAAGAAATTCTTACAGACCAGGGTACCCCTTTTGTTTCACGTCTAATGAAAGATCTATGCCAGTTACTACAGATAAAGTCTCTGAGAACTTCAGTGTACCATCCCCAAACAGATAGGTTGGTGGAGAGATTTAACAGGACACTGAAACATATGTTACACAAGGTTGTAAGTAGGGATGAGACTCTGCGGTTCTGTAATGATTTCATTGATAGTTGAGCTTATTGAAAATTTGGCACCAGCCAAATTTCTAACTTGTCTTGACCTCACGAAAGGCTATTGGCAAATACCTCTGTCTAAGGAAGCTAAAGAAAAGACAGCATTTGCAACCCCTGGGGGCCTTTACCAATATACCGTTTTGCCCTTTGGGTTACATAGGGTCCCAGCGACATTTCAACGGTTAATGAATAAGTTGTTGAAGCCACATGCCCAGTATGCCTCAGCTTATCTAGATGATCTGGTTATTCATAGCCAGGACTGGGAGTCCTATTTGCATAGAGTAGAAGCTGTTTTAGACACTTTGAGAGAACGTGGTTTCACAGTCAATCCTACTAAAAGTATAATAGGCTGCTTAGAGGCCAAATATTTGGGCTATACTGTAGGAAGAGGCATGGTAAAACCCCAAGTTAGTAAGATAGCGGCCATTGAAAGCTGGCCCAGGCCCTTAAGAAAAAAACAAGTAAGAACTTTTCTTGGAATAGTAGGGTATTATAGAAGGTTTATCATTTTGCCACCAGGGCTTCTCCACTAACAGATTTGATGAAAGCAAGGGCGCCTGATGTTGTGAAATGGACTGAGGTGGCAGACCGTTCATTTGCTGACTTGAAAACAGCTTTATGCTGTCATCCAGTCTTAATAGCCCCTGATTTCTCCAAGCAGTTCTTTCTGCAGACAGATGCTTCTGAAATTTGGCCTGGGAGCGGTACTGTCTCAATATATAGCAGGTGAAGAACACCCTGTGCTCTACTTGAGTCCTAAATTGCTGCCAAGAGAGCAACAATATGCTGTAGTAGAGAAAGAATGCTTGGCTATCAAGTGGGCTATTGAGACCTTAAGGTACTATTTATTAGGCCGGTCCTTTATGCTAGTGACTGACCATGCTCCTTTGCAATGGATGCACAAATCGAAAAAAGACACAAATGCCAAAGTAACAAGGAGGTTCCTCTCTTTACAGCCCTATAAGTTTGATGTGGCCAATAGAGCTGGGCTTCTGCATGCTAATGCAGATGCTTTGTCTAGAGTGCATAGTTTTTTTCAGCAGCCACTCCACCCTACCGTGTTCCGCTGGGGGGGAGGATATGTGACAGGGTCAGAGATCATATATATGTTAGCAGGTGAATTGTAGATATGTGCAATTCGTTTCGGATCGATTCGGAAAATTCTGCAAATTCGGAGATTCGTATCAAACCGAATTTCCGAATTAAAATACTGCTGAATTTACCGAATAAATCCGAATTAGTTCGGATTTATTTGGTAAATTCGGATGGCCATGAATTACACTAGTATTGTACAGTATATTAGGTTATATCACTCTGCTATGGGTTACACCTAATATACAGTACATAATACTAGTCTAATCCCACCTAACACTTACTGAAATTCCGAATTTCTGAACCGAACCGAATCTAGCCGAATTTCTTCGAATCCGAATGAATCCGAAACGAATCGATTCAAAATTTTCCGAATTCGAATCGATCCAAAAAATTCTGAATCGATCCGAACCAAATTTTTTCGCCATTACACATATCTAGCGAATGGAGCTCTCTGTTTATCCAGAATGAAAACAGTTACATTTCAGGTGCTCTCAGCTGGTGCAATTAGCTAGCTAGCAAAAGGCTGCTCTGAGAGCAAAGCTTTCTCTCTCTTCCTCCTGTGAGGAGGAAATCCCCTGACAGACTGCCTGTAAGAACAGAGACACAGAGGGAGAAAAAGCAGGTACTCTAAACTATTGTTTTTCTATAAAGCAGTTGTTTACTGGGGACAGTTTAGATGCCCCTAGTAATATACGGCCAAATTACAAATTTTGCGTTATAAGGGGTGCGGTGCTAACTTGCAAGTTATTGTCACCGCTCACTTACCTACAGCGCTGGTATTACAGGTTTTCATAAACCCGGCGTTAATAGAAAAGAAGTGAGCGTAGAGCAAAATTTCCCCATAGACATCAATGGAGAGAGCCGGCTGAAAAAAAGCCTAACACCTGCAATAAAGCAGCGTAAAGCTCAGTAACGCAGCCCCATTGATTCCTATGGGGAAACACATTTTATGTTTACACCTAACACCCCATGACCCCCCTGAGTCTAAACACCCCTAATCTGCCGCCCCCGACATCGCCAACACCTACATTATACTCATTAACCCCTAATCTGCCGCTCCGGACATCGCCGCCACTATAATAAACATATTAACCCCTTCCTTGAGGATGGATGTCGGCTCTTCAAAACTGTAAGTGGATCTTCAGGGGTTAGTGTTAGGTTTATTTAAGGGTGTATTGGGTGGGTTTTATTTTTAGGTTAGGGCTTTGGGCTGCAATAGAGCTAAATGCCATTTTAAGGCCAATGCCCATCCAAATGCCCCTTTCAGGGCAATGTGGAGCTTAGGTTTTTTTAGTTAGGGTTTTATTTGTTGGGGTTGGTTGTGTGGGTGGTGGATTTTACTGTTGGGGGGGTTGTTTGTATTTTTTTTACAGGTAAAAGAGCTGATTTCTTAGGGGCAATGCCCCGCAAAAGGCCCTTTTAAGGGCTATTGGTAGTTTAGTTTAGGCTAGGGTTTTTTTTTATTTGGGGGGGGCATTTTTATTTTGATAGGGCTATTAGATTAGGTGTAATTTAGTTTAAATATCTTGTCATTTGTTTTTTATTTTGTGTAATTTAGTGTTTGTTTGTTTTTGTAATTTAAGTATTTGTATTTAATTTAGTTAATTGTATTTAATTTAGGTAATTTATTTAATTGTAGTGTAATGTTAGGTGTTAGTGTAAGACAGGTTAGGTTTTATTTTACAGGTAAATTTGTATTTATTTTAGCTAGGTAGTTAGTAAATAGTTAATAACTATTTACTAACTATTCTAGCTAGTTAAAATAAATACAAACTTGCCTGTAAAATTAAAATAAACCCTAAGCTAGATACAATGTAACTATTCGTTGTTTTGTAGCTAGCTTAGGGTTTATTTTATAGGTAAGTATTTAGTTTTAAATAGGAATTATTTAGTTATTAATAGTAGGTTTTCTTTAGATTTATTTTAATTATATTTAAGTTAGGGGGTGTTAGGGTTAGACTTAGGTTTAGGGGTTAATAACTTTAGTATAGTGGCGGCAGATTAGGGGTCAATAAATGTAGATAGGTGGTGGCGATGTTAGGGGTGGCGGATTAGGGGTTAATAATATTTAACTAGTGTTTGCGAGGCGGGAGTGCGGCGGTTTAGGGGTTAATATGTTTATTCTAGTGGCGGCAATGTCCGGAGCGGCAGATTAGGGGTTAATAATTTTATTTTAGTATTTGCGATGCGGGAGGGCCTCGGTTTAGGGGTTAATAGGTAGTTTACGGGTGTTAGTGTACTTTTTAGCACTTTAGTTATGAGTTTTATGCTACAGCTTTGTAGTGTAAAACTCATAACTACTGACTTTAGAATCTTGCGGGATAGGCTGTACCGCTCACTTTTTGGCCTAAAAAAAAAGCTTGTAATACCGGCGCTATGGAAATCCCATTGAAAATAGACTTTATGCAAATTGCATAAATTAATTTGCGGTACGGCCAAAAAAGTGTGCGGGACAGCTGTACCTACAAGACTCGAAATAGCAGCGGTAGTAAAAAAGCAGCGTTATGAGCCTTAACTCTGCTTTTTTACTCATAACGCAAAACTCATAATCTAGCCGATACGTATCCTTTAAAGTTTAGTTAGACTCCTGAGTTAGGAGTAGGTGTTTGTTTTGTTTTATGAAACCTGCTATGAAACAGATAAATTGTTTGTTTCTTGAATCAAATGAACTGTTCCTTCTTACTAAAGCCAAAAGCATGGCCACCATTACGATAATATATATATATATATATATATATATATATATATATATATATATATATATATATATATATATATATATATATATATATACTGTATATATATATATATATATATATATATATATTTATATATTTATTTTTTAATTGTATATATTTTATATATGTCTTGATATTTGTCTTTATTCTTTAGGAGCACAGTTACAAATTGTTTGATGAAGTTTTTATACTGTCTCTGGTTTTGTTTACTATGACATCATTTGATTGGTCTGCACCTGCAGACAGGTGTTTCCTATAATCTTGAATATTTGTTTGGTTATATATAGCAAGTGAATAGCAACAATTTTATGAAACCTAATGAAAAAGCTCTGTTAAGCTGAGAAACGCGTTGCTGATTTTATTATGTTATTAAAAGTAAGTTTTCAATCTTACCACTTGCTGCCAACCAATTATTACTCACTACTTGTTTCCTGAATTGGAGAAGAAAAACCCTTTGGAAGGAATTGCTTCTCCATTGTTGGTGAATCACGAGAGGCCAGTCTGCTGGATGACTGTGAGATTCCAGCCTGCTACATTTGCACCAAAGGGGCGCTTTCTTACATGTGAGTGAATTTTCACTTTTTTTTTATTTTTTATCCGATTATATGCAACATTAAGCCATGTGGCTGTGTTTACCTATTATCTACAGATTACTGATCTTGGGATTTGGACCATCCATCCCCCCACAGAGAGCACTTATCACAAGTTTCTTTTTTTGTATTCCATATCACATCACTCCAGATATATGGAACTTTCAACTAATTTATTGTTTGGGTGTATGTTTGTTGCTTTCCATTATTCTCGATCGCATTGTGATTTAATTGGGATTTTTACAGTTACATATTTTTGTTGTCTTTTAAAGCTATAGACACTATTTTGAATACATTTACTTACATTTATTACATCATTTTGACCTAGGGCACCCCCTATCTTTTTATATTAACATGTGTCATATGCTGATACAGGGTCGGCTCCAGAACAAATGAAATGGGGGGGCCTTTTTTTTTCACGAGGGGGCACACATTTAAAAAGCATGTATGAGAGTCAAAATAAGAGCAGACCTACTGTGGCAGTCCAGGGGTTACATTTATCAGATCTCTGGCTGTGCAGGAGTTAGATTTATTTATATTTCTGGAAGTGCAGCGGTTACATATGTCATATCTCAAGGAGTATAGGGGTTACATTTATAAGATGTCTGGCAATTCTGCAGCAGTTACATTTACCAGATTTATGGCAGTGCAGGGGTTACATTTGTCATATCTCAGGAATGTCTCCCACATATGACACAGCCAGTGGACACTGTTTGCATGTGTAGCTCTACCAATGACCCTACTAATGATCAAATAAGCTTTTACGTGACAATAAGTTTGAGTGCCAAGCAGTACATTACTTGTACAGATATTATTAATGATATTTACTAGCACACACACAGTATATACAGTATGTATATACACACAAATTATATATATATATATATATATATATATATATATATATATACACACACACACATATATATATACACACACACACACACACACACTGTGACCTGCAGTGGGGAAACCAAGGATTTCCCAATTTGCTTCTTTATCTGTGGCTGCCAGGATATAAAGCACAATAGGGAAGGGATACTACTCTCACACACACACACACATTGGTAAAAACGGCTGTGATTTCACAAAATTACTTCTGCCTTCCCTCTCACTGACTGTTAGCTTCTCCCAGCACTTCCTGCAAAGGTCTGATGATGTCATCATCTCACTGCAGCTCAGTAGTAAGTGGGCTAGCAGGAGGAGGGGCATTGCAAGCCCTAGGTTAACTGTGAGAGCACCAGCAGGGAAATGCAACTTTATTTGTTATCTGGTTGTAAATAGAGGAGAGTAAAGAGATTAGCTGGGCCCTCCAGTGTTGGATCCAGTGGCTGCAAATGGTTGATGCGACATTTGGGACCCTGGACGTTCCGTCACTTTTAAAATGTACAAAAATATTTTTTTTCTTTTTTAAATCACTTCTTTTGCCCTGGGGGGCACAGCATTCCATTTTGGGGGGGGGGGCATTGCCCCCCCTTAGAGCCGACCCTGTGCTGATAGGCACAGGTGCTAAGTTAAAGTTTTTTCTTACTTGGGTCCTAACCTACAGCCACACATTCTAGCTTCTAATCAAAGTATTTGTAGCTTAGCAGGGTTCTCTTTAAACAATTTATCTATATCAAACATAAGGAAAAAGCACTTTTTGGTCTTATCAGCAGTTATTAGTTTTAATCCAAATTCATGATGTTGCAGGTTTTCACCCCTTTGTTCAGATACATAACAGATAAATGTTATCTACCTGAATAAGGGGTGAAATATAAATATATACATAAGAAAAATACTGTGTACATTCATCTGTGTTTGTTTTTTTCTGATGCATTATACATTTATGTAGTTTAAAGTATTTTTAAATGGTGAAATGACAGAGGTTTAATTAATCTTTTCTGCCATTTTTTTTTTTTTTGCACACAATTTCCCTTATAAAGTGCCTTGCTATTTACTTCTGGTAGATGTAATTTTTCCCAAAGTTCAGCAGCTGTTAAATGATGATTTGTGCAGTTTAAACTTGGTACAAATTATCTTTATCAGTTCCCATAAGTCACTGGTTTTCAATCCTGTCTTCAGGTCACCCTAACAGGCCACATTTTGAGGATATCTGAACTGGAGCACAGGTGAAATAATCAGCTGATTATTAAACCTGGTTATTTTACCTGCTCTCATCCAAGGTAATCCAGAAAACCTGGACCGTTGCGGAGGCCTGAGGACAGGTTTGAAAACCAGTGCCCTAAGTCAATGTAGCTGGTAATACTGAGCCACTGCTGATAATAATTAGCAAGCGCTAAGTAAAAAAAAAATCAGTACTAAGCAAATAAAAGTCACTTAACTGTTAACGCTTGCTGAAAAGTCCTTATTGGCAACTATGTAAACATGGCCAAATTTTTTATTTTGGCATATAATGTACATATACGGTGTACACTACTGTGGAGATTTATCAAATTCCACTATATTACTTAATTTATTAGTAACATGTCTTACATTTTGTTTTTACTTGTATACTACTTTAGGATTGAATTTTGTTAGTTTTTGTTAACATAAATTTCCAGCTTTAAAACAATCAATAAAAAACAAATAAACAAATTGTATCACATAAACGTGCCACATCTATAGCTAACCAGTCCAACTTCTACAATATATATATATATATACAGATACATAGGTAGATATACAGATATATATTTGTGTATACACACACACTCATATATACATAATCAATTGACAAGCTACATCAAAACATTTCAAAGTGTCTTATTTTTTTGACTTTGAAAAATAAAGTAAGACTGATAACCGGATTTAAGACTTGTGTTTTTGTAAATTTTCAGAAACCTGGTTATAAATGAAAATCTCTCGTAGGAAACTTAAGAAGAAATGCAGGGACAAATCCATAAATCATCATGAAAACAGCTTCTATGGTAAGAATTACCTTTCACGTCCATCCAATGCTGGGGTTTAAATTACCAATGCTGGCTTAAAAAATGACTTTAAAAGCATTGACAAAGTTGATTTCTTTCTTGCTTTTGTAGGCTGTATGATAGGTGCATCACTCATCCTTCTTTAATCACTTACAGACTAAGGTAACATTGAGGTGATATTTTATAGTATTTATCTCTTTGACATTAGAAGCTTTTCTGTATATAAGATCTAGCTATAAGAAACAGTGACTGAAATAGCTTTCTTCAGATTTTTGGCCATTTTATTATTATTTCTTTTATCTTCACAAGGTAGAATTTGCAGTTTTGAGCAGTTAATAAGACTTGTTATGGAAAATATATTTTGTTTCTGTTCAACAATGGCTGTCATAAGAATGAGACTTAGTTTTGGGTGTTTAAAGGGATATGAAACCCAAAACGTTTATCTTGTGATTCAGACAGAGCATACAATTTTTAAAAAGTCTGGGATTTATTTATCTAATTTGCTTTGTTTCCATGTATTCTTTTCTGAAGAGAAACCTGGGTAGGCATCTGGGGCACTACATTGCAGGAAATAGAACTGCCATTTAGTGCCCTTGCAAATGGATAACATTCTTGCAAAACTGCTGTCATATAGTGCCCCAGACACAAGCACACTCCTGAGTTTACATCCATGCTTTTCAACAAAAGCTACTAAGAGAACTAAGAAAATGTAATAACAGAAGTAAATTAGAAAGTTGTTTAAAATTTCATACTGAATCTCAACAGGGATGAGGGAGGAGAAAGAATTGAGGTGGGTACAGAATTGGAGACCAGAGAGGGAGCCCCAAGTGGGAGAGGGGGGATACAACCACAGAAAAAGAAGGTTCAGTCAAGGCAAGGATGCAGGACAGGAAAGAAGAAGCAATTACAAAAATGCAAGAGTGTATTAAAAGATAAGAATATAGCTAGTATTTATAATTTATCATCTAAGATTTTGGATAATGGGAGTATATCATTATTGAGTAAGGGTTTATCCTTTGTCCCTAAAAGGAATATTGATACATTTCAAGTATTTATTGATTTTCAGAGGTTTATCAGAAATATAACATTAAACAGATTCTTCTCTCAGAAAGATAGTCAGTCCAGTGCTAGGTATAAAACTGTATTAGTTGTTAATGATATTGACACACTAGAGACTATGAATTCACTTTTAGAAAATTAATCTCAGATTACACAAAATAACATCTGTGTACATAGTGATAAAAAAGCCAAATCTACCTTCTATCCAATTAATGCCCAAGGTGAATATATAAAGACGTTTAAACATATGGTTGAAAAAGAGTTAAACATGTTACCAGCGGGGGAAGATTTCAAAGTTAATTTAAACCCACATGAAAGAAGGAGTCTGAATGATTTAATGAACCACAGAAATATTACTATCCGCCAGGCCGATAAGGGTGGGGGGATAGTTATACAAGATCACAATGTTTATGTTGCTGATGCTATGAGGTTGTTGAATGACACATTAACTTAGCTTAAACTAAGAAATAAACCTACAAAAGTATTTTTAAAATTAATTACAATCCCTTTTAAATGAAGGATTCAGAGATAAAATTATAACTAGGGATGAGTATAATTTCCTTTATAATGAACACCCCAAAATAGCTGTGATGCACCAAAAATTCATAAATCGGTTGAAAATCCCCCTGGAAGACTGATTGTTTCTGGGATTGATTCGTTAACAGCTAATCTGTCTAGTTATGCAGACAATGTTTTAAAGCTCTTAGTAATACAACTAAGATCATACTTGAGGGACAGTGTTCATTTAATAGATGAACTTACAAATATTACGTAGTGGGATTAGGTTCATCACATGTGATGTAACCTCTCTGTACACTGTTATCCAGCACACACTAGGAATAGAGGCTTGTTCATATTTTTAAAAAACAAAAACATTTATCCGGATCATCAAATTGAATTTTTAGAATGTTGTATTAAGTATGTTTTGGATCACAATTATTTTTTGTTTGAAAAAGGATTATTTTCATCAGATCTGTGGTACAGTGATGGGGACAAAATTTGCTCCTTCGTATATGAATCTTTTTATGGGTTTTTATGAAGATCAGTTAATTTGGAATAATAATCCTTTTAAACATAATTTAATATTTTTTAAACGTTTTATCGATTATGTTTTTATAATATGGGATGGTACTGAGGATGAGGCTGTAAAATTCATGATTTATATAAATTTAAATGATTTTAATGTTAGATTTGTAGGGAATATCTAAGAAAAATCAATTGAGTTTCTTGACCTATTAAAAGTTATAGAAAATGATCAAATTTTAACTAAAATATATATGAAATCTGTGGATAGTAATAGCCTGCTACATGCTAGCAGTGGACATTATAAAAAAAGTGGGTTAAAAATATTCCAAAAAGTCAGTTCATTAGAATTAAGAGGAACTGTACGAAAGCACTTGATTATAATGATGAAGCAGATGTTCTGAAAGATAAATTGGTGTTTAAGAAACATAATGAAGAACATCTAAAAACAGTTATGAGTGAAGTAAGTCATATGGACAGGGAGGTACTATTAAATAAAAAAAAAAGATACTAGACATAACCCTTTGGAACAAACAGTGAAATTTATAACAACTTATGATGAGGGAGTATCAAATGTTAATTTTTTTTTAAAATAAATATTGGCCTATTCTGAAAGGGTATCCTTTGTTGAATAAAAAAATGGATGAAAGACCAAATGTGGTGTTCAAAAGCAACACTAATTTAAATAATTTGTTGGCACCAAGCTAATTGAGGGATATAAGAACGGTATGGAAAAGATTCCTGGGGCCAGTGGTGTCACATAGGAACTTTTTTGCTTTAAGAGGGACCTATAGATGCCATAAGAGTAGATGTCTGATGTGTAAATCTATTGATCAAGAAAGATCTGTTTTAAAATCAGTAACAGGAGAGGAATTTTCAGTTAAACAATTCATTACTTGCAAAAGCACATATGTTGTATATATGCTACAATGTAATTGTGGCCTTGAATATGTAGGACATAAAAAACGGTGCCTGTCAAAAAGGTATAGTGAAGTGTATGATATTAAAAAGCCTCTTTTAAAACATAGTGTGCCTAGACACATGTCTAACAATGAAGGGAATTGAAATAGTCCTACCTAGCAGTAGAGGGGGCGGGAGGATAGACTGCTACACCTCAGGCGTAGAGAGACATTTCAGATACATAAACTAGAAACTGACACCAAATAGCCTATATGTAGAACTGGATATCGCAGCATTCGTAATGTAGATATTAGATACAATATGGTATTTTTTCATATATTATTGTATTATTTAGTATATTTAATTTTATGATAAATATGTGTAGGTAGTTATGATAAATAAATTCTAGATATATGCAATTAAAATAGTTTTTGAATGTGTGAAATACATATACAGATATTTATATGTTTTAATATATGACTTTTAGGAATATGTTAAGTGCAATTTATTACTTTGTGGTATTGATTATTTTTGGGGAATTGAACATATGTGAAGCTAATTAATGTGTGAAAATTCTTTTTAAATATGTACTTTTTAATAATTTGATAATATGTATTTTTACGTATTATTATGTAACTAATCGATAAGCCTGCCCAGAGGGCAGTCTAATTATTTTTTAAACTACAGATGTAGAAACAACCTATTTTGTAATTCTTCTTTTATATAAATATTTAAGCTACAGGTGTAGCAATACTATAATTTTATTGGACTACTATCTTAAATATATTATTAACCCCTAAACCGCAAAACCCCCACATCACAATAAACCTAATTACCCTATTAACCCCTAAACCGCAAAACCCCCACATTGCAATAAACCTAATTACCCTATTAACCCCTAAACCGCAAAACCCCCACATCACAATACACCTAATTACCCTATTAACCCCTAAACTGCAATACCCCCACATCGCAATAAACCTAATTACCCTATTAATCCCTAAACCGCAAAACCCCCACATCGCAATAAACCTTATTACCCTATTAACCCCTAAACTGCAAAACCCCCCACATCGCAATACACCTAATTACCCTATTAACTCCTAAACCGCAAAACTCCCACATCGCAATACACCTAATTACCCTATTAACCCCTAAACCACAAAACCCCTACATCGCAATAAACCTATTTACCCTATTAACCCCTAAACCGCAAAACCCCCTACATCGCAATAAACCAATATAACTTATTAACCCTTTAAACCGCCAAAACCCACAATGCAAATAACTATTTAAATAACTAAGTAAACTAACCTTTCACCCCCTAACCTAACAACCCCTAACCTAACACCCCATTAAATAAACCCAAATTACCTAAACTAATACATTCTAAAGTTACAAAAAATAAAAAAAAAACTAAGTTTACCAAAAATACAAAAAGGCTAACATTACAGAAAATAAAAAATCAAATTACCAAATTAAACAAAATTAAACCTAATCCCTATGAAAATAAAAAAGACCCCCCAAAATAAAAACACCCCCTACTCTAAGAATAAACTACCAGTAGCCCTTAAAATGGATTTTGCAGGGCATTGCCCAAAGATAATCAGCTCTTTTACAAAAAATATACAAAGTCCCACCTAACATTAAACTCCCCCACCCCCCAAAATAAAAGAACCTAACACTAAAAAACCTAAACTACCCATTGCCCTGAAAAGGACATTTGTTTGGGCATTGCCCTTAAAAGGGCATTTAGCTCTTTTACTGCCCATCCCTAATCTAAATAAAACAACCCCCCCAAAAAAAACCTTAAAAAATCCTAAATCTAACCCCCAGGTTGGTACTCACGGTTCCTGAAGTCCAGCGGAGAATGTCCTGTTCCAAGCGGTGAAGTCTTCTTCCAAGCGCAACCTCTTCTTCTTCCAGGAACATCCTGGATTAAAGATGGCGTCCCTTGAATTCCTATTGGCTGATTTGATTCTTCCAATTCAAATCAGCCAACAGGATGAAAGCTACTCAAATCCTATTGGCTGTTCAAATCAGCCAATAGGATGAGAGCAAGGGAAACTTTATTGACTATTTAAATCAGCCAATAGAATTTAACTTGTTCTCATCCTATTGGCTAATTTAAACAGCCAATAGGATTTGAGTAGCTTTCATCCTATTGGCTGATTTGAATTGGAAGAATCAAATCAGCCAATAGGAATTCAAGGGACGCCATATTTAATTGCATACCTTGAATTCACTATTCAGTGTACAGCGGAGATTGTACGAAGAGGATCCTCCACGCTCCATGGCTCCGTGGTCGACGGTCTGCAGTTCCAGGGTCGCCAGTCTTCAGCTCTGCGGTCTTCAGTCTTCAGCTCCACTCTGCGCAAGATGTTCCTGGAAGAAGAAGAGGTTGCGCTTGGAAGAAGACTTCACCACCTGGAACAAGACCTTCTCCGCCAGACTTCAGGAACCGTGAGTATCAACCTGGGGTTTAGACTTAGGATTTTTTAAGGTTTTTTTGGGGGTTTGCTTTATTTAGATTAGGGATGGGCAGTAAAAGAGCTAAATGCCCTTTTAAGGGCAATGCCCAAACAAATGCCCTTTTCAGGGCAATGGGTAGTTTAGGTTTTTTAGTGTTAGGTTCTTTTATTTTGGGGTGTGGGGGGTGTGGGGGGTTAATGTCTTTTGTAAAAGAGCTGATTATCTTGGGGCAATACCATGCAAAAAGCCCTTTTAAGGGCTACTGGTAGTTTATTTTTAGAGTAGGGGGTGTTTTTATTTTGGGGGGGTCTTTTATTTTCATAGGGATTAGGTTTAATTTAGTTAAATTTGGTAATTTGATTTTTTATTTTCTATAATGTTAGCCTTTTTTTATTTCTTGTAAACTTATTTTTTTTTTGTAAGTTTAAAATGTATTAGTTTAGGTAATTTGGGTTTATTTAATGGGGTGTTAGGTTAGGGGTTGTTAGGTTAGGGTACAATCAGCCAGATTACGAGTTTTGCGTTATGGCTGGCTCACTAATAACTTGAAAGTTATTTCCACCGCTCACCTTTAATAGCGTTGAGCTCCATACCGCACCCAAATACAAGCAGAGTTTTGACATGCTCGTGCACGATTTCCCCATATACATCAATGGGGAGAGCCAGCTAAAATAAAGCCTAACACCTGCAATCGCGGAGCGTAAAGCTCCGTAACACAGCCCCATTGATGTCTATGGGGAAAAAAAAATGTATGTTTAAACCTAACATAAACACAGAGCCTAAACACCCCTAATCTGCCGCCCCGACATTGCGACACCTACATTACACTTATTAACCCCTAATCTGCCGCCCCCAATGTCGCCGCCACCTACCTACACTTATTAACCCCTAATCTGCTGCCCCCAATGTCGCCGCCACCTACATAAATTTATTAACCCCTAATCTGCTACCCCCAATGTCGCCGCCGCCGCCACTATACTAAAGTTATTAACATAACTAACACTAAATAAATATATTTATTTATATTATAATATACATTTATTTATATATATATAATATACCCCTAACGTAACCCTAAATCTAATCCTAACCCTAACGTAACCCTAACACCCCCTAACTTTAATATAATTAAAATAATTCTAAATAAAATCTACTATTAATAACTAACTAATTCCTATTTAAAACTAAATACTTACTTACCTGTAAAATAAACCCTAAGATAGCTACAATATAACTAATAGTTACACTGTATCTATCTTAGGTTTTATTTTTATTTCACAGCTAAATTTGTATTTATATTAACTAGGTAGACTAGTTAGTAAATAGTTATTAACTATTTACTAGCTACCTAGTTAAAATAAATACAAAGTTACCTGTAAAATAAAACCTAACCTGAGTTACACTAACACCTAACATTACAATAAAATTAAATAAATTAACAAAATACATTTATGTAAATTACAAAAAAAATAAACACTAAATACATACAGAGGTATGCGATATGATTATGTAAGATTGTTATGTTTCAAACAAATTGTAATTGCAATATATGAGCACTAAGTACCATTTAGAACACTCATAGGATTAGTTATATATCAAATGAAAGTTAGATGGCGCTGGTTGCCAGGCTATTTAAGCCCGGAGTTGTAATGTCAGCACATATCCTCTTGAGAAAGCACCCAGTAGAAACGCTTTGGGGCAGTGTGCTAGAGCCCCTTGAACTGCAGACCTCTTGATTCAAACAGCTGATTTGTGATTCAGATAGGGCATGCATTTTTAAACACCTTTCCAAGGTACTTTTATAACCAAATTTGCTTTGTTCTCATGGTATTCTTTGTTTAAAGCTAAACCTAGGTATGTTCATATGCAAATTTCTAAGCCCTTGAAGGCCACCTCTTATTTCAGTACATTTTGACATATTTTTTTTACAGCTAGACAGTGCTAGCTCATGAGTCATATAGATAACATTGTGCTCACTCCTGTGGAATTACCTAGATGTCAGCACTGATTGGGTAAAATGCATGTCTGTCAAAAGAACTGAAATAAGGGGGCAATCTGCAGAGACTTAGATACAAGGTGATCACATAGGTAAAAAGTATATTAATATAACCATGTTGGTAATGCAAAAGTGGGGAATGGGTAATAAAGGGTAATAAAGGGATCAACTTGAATTATGGTTTTAACTGTGTTTTTACTGTAAATATTTTACATTGCACTGTTCTTAACTTTGAAGAAAATGTTCTTTGTATGTCTAAATATTTATTTCTAAATATTTCTGTATAAATATCTGTATATATTTATAGAAAATAGGAATGTAAAATCACTTTGGGTTAGGACTAATGCGGTGTCGGGTTAGCGCTCGAGCAGTAGTTTTTTTAAATCAATTTGTGATCTCCATTGAAGTCTATGGGGAGAAGAAGTTAGCGCTGTTACAATATCTGAAGTCCTACAGTTAGCGCATGTTGGGTTTCGCTTGCATGCTTCCTTTTTACTTTCAATTTGTAATAAGTGTGCTATCCTGCATGCATTACAAGTTTACTTTCCACTTGTAATCTGGCCCTATGATGACAATGCTAGCAGAACAGAAGCCTACTACCTTAACATTTGCTGAGGGAGTAGTGTACATTGCTCCTACTGCCTTACTGAAAAAATCTGGAATCCCAAATAACTTCAAGGTCTAAAACTTATAGTCCTACTTCACCCTGTTGAAAGCTTACTTAGTTTAAAGGACAGGGAGAGGGGGGTAAACCCATGTCAAATGCCTCAAACATTTTCAGCAAGCAAAGGGTATTATTCATTCTTTGCGTGCCCATGACAAAGTCCACCTAGTTCAGATGGTTTACTGAGGGTTGGTGTCTGTCAATATGGGTAGCTATTATATTAGGGTATGTCATTGATAAGTGTGATTGATCTATAGCTTCCGCACAGAGTTGAGTCCTTGCCTTCTTTAGGTATTGTATGGATGCTGGCTTACAGGAATTTATTAGGAACTATCTTGCATGTCTGTGTTATAGGATTTTAGCAAGGTTGGGGCCAAATCATAAAGGTCTTATAGAAGAGACATGTAAAGCCATTTGGGCTAGGAGCATTATAGACTTTAAAAAAACGGAAAGTTCAATTTACCTAGACAACTCTGTATAGTGATTCTAGATTATAAAATGAAGTACAATAGTCTGCAAAGCTTTCCCTATCTGTCTAGGAGAATAGACCAGGGTTGTCACGCTAATATCTCTGGGTGCACTAAGTCCGAAGTTAGGATTGCACAGAGAACAAGGGTAGTCTCCACCACGCTATCCCCAGGTGCACTGTCCCCAAACGTGCTATTTTTAGGAGTGTTTTTAGAGTGATAGTCAGTATTAGCTGCACTAATCCCTTCTGACTTCTCTGCGCCTACATTTAGAAGCATGCTTCACCATACTCTAGTGCATGAGACTATTGTTCTAATATTCAAAGAAGTCACTGGCTGGTTAATGCGTGCACCAAAGGACAGCACCCAATCAAGTGGCATTCCTGCATATCCTGATTATGTCACACAAGAGCCTATAAAAGCCTCTGCTTGCTTGGTTATTCTAGTGTCAAGTCATTAGTTTCCCCAGTTATCATTCTAGGTGTTCCTGGTTCCTTTGCCTCCACTACTTATTGCCAAGCCTGTGCTGCGTTTCCTACTGTCTTCTGGCTCCTCAGCCTGGGGCTACCCATTGTGACTCTGTTTCTGCTTGCTCCTTCTGACCTGACACATCTCTGGACTGATCTTAATCTGACCCTGGCCTGGAGTCTGACCTCTAATTTTGCCTTCTGTTTGGATAGTTGGCCTTGGCCTACCTGACTCTGCTGCTACATTGCCCTGATTTGGACAGAACTCCTTGCTGACCTTGGCTTTCTCCTGACTATGACTGCAGATTTTCCGCAGCATATTACCAGTCCTCATGCCTACCTTCTCTCTAGCCAACCAGTTCCACTTAAGGTTTTCTGGCAGAGGTGTATGTAAGAGAGGGCTAAATATCTGCAAGTGGATTCCAAATCAGCAACTCTCTGGTAATCCTTAAACATATATAGAGAAAAGAGTACACCGGATATCATTCACAATACACACAATTTTGAGACATCACCCCTCATGGTCTCTCTCTATAAAATGGACATCACATGCAACTGCCCTATGTATTAATATTGCCAACTACTACTCTACTTTAGAGTAGGAAGTGACTTTGCACATTGGGAACAAATTAGATCTGGTAGGAAACCGTTGAACCTTCCTACCATAATTCCTCCTGAATAAATGTGAATTGGACACCATTGTGAAGCAAATATCGAAGAAGGTTGTTCCGCTTTGTAGGGGAGTTAAGACCCTGGTATTTAGAATAGCAAGTCTAATCTGGCCATCTTTTAAGTAGTGAAACAGCAATGTAATTTATGTGAATAAGTGACAGCTGAACAAGGGGAGAAAAAAGGGTCCTGTTGAGAATAAATATATGATGTATGTATGACTAGTAATAGAACAAATATATAAAAACACTGCAAACATGAGTGTCCACCCATCCGAAGGAGCTGGGGAACACAGCTAGAAAAAAACAAGAGAGAAGACTGACTTTGCCCACCCCCCATGAGTCAAAATAATACCAAATGTTATGTATAGGCAACCAACAAACACATTATTATAATAAGCTAGGCATTCAATAGTAAACAGTAAACAACTTACAAAAATAATAAATCAGCCCTAGAAGCCAGAAAGGAATGAGGGTGAGATGAGCACATGCAAAGAGAAAGGAAAAAAAAAACAAACAAAAAAAACCATGAAGAAAAAAAAAAATCAGTTGGAGAATAAACAGGAAGAGAATGAAGGATAAGAAGGATAAGGCATATTCCCCTCTCCTCTCAAAAGTTAAGCAGACATATTCATACAAACTATAACTATGTATATTGCATTTAAGCAGATTATAATATCCCAAAAGGACAATTAGCAGAGAACAATGGAGCAGCCTTGGAAGTCAAAGAGGGGAGAGAAAGAGAGAGAGAGAGAGAGAGAGAGAGAGAGAGAGAGAGAGAGAGAGAAAAAGGGGAAGAGAAAGAGGAAACACAGAAAACCAGTGCAAACCATCCCATTTGTCTTATTAAAGTCCCCTAGTGATCCCTGGCCTTCAAGCGGAAACCAGTTCAGTGAGTCTTGTTAGCAATATGCAAGCACATATGGGATTTTTGCTTAGAAAGTCTCCTGTTTGCATAGTAATATAATCTCAAACCAACTGCAGAATCAACAACAGACAACTGTTATAGTAAAACTAAATAAAAAGGAAGAGAAAAAGAAGGAGCTCCAATTGTGTATTATCTCAGGAGTGAGACCCTCCAACCACACTCAATGGCCCCAGAAGTAAATATACACTAACAAATTTCAAGCACTTATCACAAAGTGCAATATAAAGCGGTCTAGAAGATTAGGAGCTTCCCAGCTAGCTCACATCCGATATAGGCAATGTCCTGGATACCCCAGCATAAATAAACACCATACAGGAATCCAATAAATGATGCAATATATTTCAAATCAGGATAATGTGAATGAAGTACTTTATTAAAAGTGCACACAGCACATATAAAAGAAAGCTGAACGCGTTTTGCAAGATACTCTTGCTTCTTCAAGCAGCATAAATGGACATCGCCAATACACAAATATATATACACATAACAAGTGCAATTACAAGATTCAAATTGAACACAGACTTACCATAATTAACCCCTAAATATATATCACCTGATAACAATCGTAATAAGGTAATATATATTTAGGGGTTAATTATGGTAAGTCTGTGTTCAATTTGAATCTTGTAATTGTACTTGTTATGTGTATATATATTTGTGCATTGACGATGTCCATTTATTCTGCTTGAAGAAGCAAGAGTATCTTGCAAAACGCGTTCAGCTTTCTTTTATATGTGCTGTGTGCATTTTTAATAAAGTACTTCATTTACACTATCCTGATTTGAAATATATTGCATCATTTATTGGATTCCTGTATCATCAGCCTCATATGTGGTGCCTCTGTGATCATCACTATCACTGTTTCACAGTTTGAACTGAGTATCTTTTTTATTTTAAAACTAAATAACTATAACTGGGATTATAGGCCAAACAGACACACTTTAACCCCTTAATGACCACAGCACTTTTCCATTTTCTGTCCGTTTGGGACCAAGGCTATTTTTACATTTTTGCGGTGTTTGTGTTTAGCTGTAATTTTCCTCTTACTCCTTTACTGTACCCACACATATTATATACCGTTTTTCTCGCCATTAAATGGACTTTCTAAAGATACCATTATTTTCATCATATCTTATAATTTACTATAAAAAAATTATAAAATATGAGGAAAAATTGAAAAAAAAAACACTTTTTCTAACTTTGACCCCCAAAATCTGTTACATTTCTACAACCACCAAAAAAGACCTATGCTAAATAGTTTCTAAATTTTGTCCTGAGTTTAGAAATACCCAATGTTTACATGTTCTTTACTTTTTTTGCAAGTTATAGGGCAATAAATACAAGAAGCACTTTGCTATTTCCAAACCATTTTTTTTTCAAAATTAGCGCTAGTTACATTAGAACACTAATATCTTTCAGGAATACCTGAATATCCCTTGACATGTATATATTTTTTTTTAGTAGACATCCCAAAGTATTGATCTAGGCCAATTTTGGTATATTTCATGCCACCATTTCACCGCCAAATGCGATCAAATAAAAAAAATCGTTCACTTTTTCACAAAGTTTTTCACAAACTTTAGGTTTCTCACTGAAATTATTTACAAACAGCTTGTTCAATTATGGCACAAATGGATGTAAATTCTTCTCTGGGATCCCCTTTGTTCAGAAATAGCAGACTTATATGGCTTTGGTGTTGCTTTTTGGTAATTAGAATGCCACTAAATGCCACTGCGCACCACACGTGTATTATGCCCAGCAGTGAAGGGGTTAATTAGGGAGCATGTAGGGAGCTTTTTGGGGTAATTTTAGCTTTAGTTTAGTGTAGTAGACAACCCCAAGTATTGATCTAGGCCCATTTTGGTATATTTCATGCCACCATTTCACCGCCAAATGCGATCAAATTAAAAAAAAAACGTAAAATGTTTCACAATTTTAGGTTTCTCACTGAAATCATTTACAAACAGCTTGTGCAGTTATGGCACAAATGGTTGTAAATGCTTCTCTGGGATCCCCTTTGTTCAGAAATAGCAGACATATATGGCTTTGGCGTTGCTTTTTGGTATTTAGAAGGCCGCTAAATGCCGCTGCGCATCACACGTGTATTATGGCTAGCATTGAAGGGGTTAATTAGGTAGCTTGCAGGGTTAATATTAGATTTAGTGTAGAGCTCAGCCTCCCACCTGAAACATCAGACCCCCTGATCCCTCCCAAACAGCTCTCTTCCCTCCCCCACCCCACAATTGTCCCCGCCATCTTAAGTACTGGCAGAAAGTCTGCCAGTACTAAAATAAAAGCTATATATATATATATTTTTTTTTTTTTATTTAAAAAAAGCATATTTACATATGCTGCTGTGTACGATCCCCCCTTAGCCCCCAACCTCACTGATCCCCCCCCAAACAGCTCTCTAACCCTCCCACTCTAACTTGATAGGCACCATCTTGGGTACTGGCAGCTGTCTGCCAGTACCCAGTTTAGAAGAAAAAATGTTTTTATTTTTAATTTTGTAAGCATTTCTGTAGTGTAGCTTCCCCCCACACAAAACCAACCCCCCACCCCTCCACGATCTCTTTTTGTGCTTTTGCACAAACAAGATTAGGCCAATTATTACTTAAAAAATTTTCCGTAGTGTAGCGGTTCCCACCCGCTCCCGCCCGTGCACGCGCCCACCCGTCACCCTCCGTGCACGCGCGCATCCGTGCGCGCCCCCGGCGGTGCCGCCCCCGATCCCACCCCCCGTGACTTAACACAGCACACCGATGGCCGCCCACCCGCCTCCCAAGTCGGCTCCCACCCACCAACGATACCGGCCATCGATGTCCGGTGCAGAGAGGGCCACAGAGTGGCTCTCTCTGCATCGGATGGCCATGTAAGGTTATTGCAGGATGCCTCCATATCGAGGCATCACTGCAATAACCGGAAAGCAGCTGGAAGCGAGCAGGATCGCTTCCAGCTGCTTTCCACACCGAGGACGTGCAGGGTACGTTCTCAGGCGTTAACTGCCTATTTTTTTAGGACGTACCCTGCACGTCCTCGGTCATTAAGGGGTTAATTAAATGCACAATCCCTATCTGTACTTTAAAGTGCCATAAAACAGAGATCTGTGCATATCCTAAAAGGGATAAATAATTAAAAATAGTTTGCATAAAAAATGTTTAAAAATTGCTGCCAAGTATTTTAAAATAATTTTCAAAAATAAGGAAAAATACTTAAATAGCTATGCTGCCTTGTGTAGTCTAATCAACCCCCCCCCTTATTAGTGTTTAGACACAGGCATTGTATTTCAACTGAGTTCACAGCTTCTAGGCATGCTCCAGCAGATAATCCCTTTTCACTTTTGCATTCTACCAAGAATAGATATAGAAGGAAATGTTTGGGGGGAGTTAGAGCTTTACAATTCAGAAACTTAAATGAAAGGGTTAATAGCGAGGCACTGCAGTATAAATGTTCAGGTTAAGTAATTAAAGTACATATTATATTATTTTGTCTTTATCCCAACTTGTTTTATGTCCCTTTAATCCTAACACCTGCGATCGCGGAATGAAAAGCTCCATAACGCAGCCCCATTGATGTCTATGGGGGAAAAAAAAGTTATGTTTAAACCTAACACCCTAACATAAACCCAGAGTCTAAACACCCCTAATCTGCAGCCCCAACATCGCCGCCACCTACATAATGTTATTAACCCCTAATCTTGCGCTCCCGATATCGCCGCCACCTAAATAAAGCTATTAACCCCTAATCTAATGCCCCCAACATTGCCGTCACTATACTAAAGTTATTAACCCCTATTCCCCTGTACCCCAACATCGCCCACACTATAATAAATCTATTAACCCCTATTCCGCCGTTCTCCCCGACATCCCTGCCACTAAATAAAGTTATTAACCCTTAAACCTCTTGCCTCCCACACCACTGCCACTAAATAAACCTATTATCCCCGAAACCGCCAGCCCCCACATCGCAACAACCTAAATTAAGCTATATATTAACCCCTAAACCTAACCCTAACCCTAACCCTAACACCCCCTAACTTTAACATAATTAAAATAGAGCTAAATTAAACTTACAATTATTAACTAAATAATTCCTATTTAAAACTAAATACTTGCCTGTAAAATAAAATTGTTATATTGTAGCTAGCTTAGGTTTTATTTTTGTTTCACAGGTAAGTTTGTATTTATTTTTTATTTACTAACTACCTAGTTAAAATAAATACAAACTTACCTGTGAAATAAAACCTAACCTGCCCTACACTAAAACCTACATATACAAAAATAAAAACCTACCATTACAAAAAATAACAAACACTAAAATTACTAAAAATTAAAAAAAACTACCATTACAAAAAAAATAACAACCGAAATTATCCAATATAATAAAAATTATTCCTATTCTAATACCCTTTAAAAAAAAAAAAAACACCCCAAAATAAAAAAGCTTTATCTAGAATAAACTACCAAGGGCCCTTAAAAGGGCCTTTCGAGGGCCCTTAAAAGGGCCTTTTGTAGGGCATTGCCCTAAAGTTAACAGCTCTTTTGCTACAAAACAAAACAAACACCTCCTAACTGTATACAACCCCCCACCCACCAAACCCACAAAATAAAAATAAAGTAAAGCCTAATCAACCCATTGCCCTGAAAAGGGCATTTGTACGGGCATTACCCTTAAAAGGGCATTTAGCTCTATTTCCTGCCCTTAAAAGGGCATTCAGCTCTTTTATGAAATGAGCAAGGCCTAATCTAAAAATAAAAACCCACCCCAAAACAAAAAAAATACATTACACAAAATAACAAACAAATTATCAAAAATAATAAACATTATTCCTATTCTAATACCATTTTTTTTTTAAAAAAAACACCCCAAAATAAATAGCCTAATTTAGAATAAACTACCAATAGCCCTTAAAAAGGGCCTTTTGTAGGGCATTGCCATACGTTAAACAGCTTTTACCTGAAAAAAATACAAACACCCACTAACATTACAAACCCCCCCAACCCACAAAATAAAAAAAAACTATCTAAAAAAACCTAAGCTAACCATTGCCCTGAAAAGGGCATTTGTATGGGCATTGCCCTTTAAAGGGCATTTAGCTCTTTTGCTTTGCCATAAAAAGGGCATTTAGCTCTTTTACAAAAAGCCCAAACCCTAAACTAAAAAAAACCCCACCCAAAAAACCCTTAAAAAACCCTATCACTAACCCCAGAAAATCCACTTACAGTTTTTGAAGTCCCGCTTGAACAATCTTCATCCAGGTGGCGAAGTCCTCATCCAGGCGGAGAGAAGTCTTCTTCCAGGCGGCCTCTTCTATCTTCATCCCAGCAGCACAGAGCGGGTCCATCCTGAAGACATCCGGCACGAGCATCCTCTTTATTTGGTCGCGGCCGTACACTGAATCTTCAATACAGGGTACGCTATTCAAGATGTTGTCCCTTGCATTCCTATTGGCTGATTTGATTTTGGAAATTCAAATCAGCCAATAGGATGAGAGCTACTGAAATCCTATTGGCTGTTCAAAACAGCCAATAGGATGAGAGCTTCTGAAATTACATTGGCTGTTCAAATCAGCCAATAGAATTTCATTAGCTCTCATCCTATTGGCTGATGAGAAGGGGCTGCCTGGATGAAGACTTCTCGCCACCTGGATAAGGACTTCGCCGCCTGGATGAAGATAGAAGAGGCCGTCTGGATGAAGATTTCTCACTGCCTGGAGGAGGACTTCGCCTCCTGGATGAAGATCGTTCAAGCAGGACTTAAAAAACTGTAAGTGGATCTTTGGGGGTTAGAGAGAGGTTTTTTTTTTAAGGTTTTTTTTGGGGTGTTTTTTTTTTAGTTTAGGGTTTGGGCTTTTGGTAAAAGAGCTAAATGCCCTTTTCAGGACAAAGCAAAATAGCTAAATGCTTAGGTTTTTGTTAGACTTAGTTTTTTTTTTTGGGGGGGGGGGGTTGGTTGGGTGGTGAGTTTTACTGTTGGGGGGTCTTTGTATTTTTTTACAGGTAAAAGAGCTGTTTAACTTAGGGCAATACCCTACAAAAAGGCCCTTTTAAGGGCTATTGGTATTTTATTGTAGGCTAGGTTTTTTTTTATTTTGGGTGGGCTTTTTTATTTTGATAGGGCTATTAGATTAGGTGTAATTTAATTGATAGTTAGTTAAATTTTAGTTTAATAGTTATATTAGTTTAATTGTTAGTTTAAACTTAGTTTTTTAATTTGACAGGTAAGTTTTAATTTAATTTAAGATAGGAAAATTGTAATTTTAATCTAAAGTTGGGAGGTGTTAGGTTTAGGGGTTACTAGTTTAAATTAGTTTATTGCGATGTGGGGGCTTTTGGTTTAGGGGTTATTAGTTTAATTTAGTATATTTCATTGTGGGGGGCTTGCAGTTTAGGGGTTAATAGGTTTATTATAGTGGCGGCGGTGTAGGGCTTAATAACTTTAGTATAGTGGGTGCGATTAGGGGTTAATAATATTTAAATAGTGTTTGCGATGCAGGAGGGAGGCAGTTTAGGGGTTAATAACTTTATTATGGTGGTGATGATGTCGGGGAGCAGCGGAATATGGGTTACTAAATGTTATTAGTGGCGGCGATGTTGGGGGGGCAGATTAGGGGTTAATAGGTTTAATATAGTATTTGCGATGCGGGAAGGCCTCGGTTTAGGTATTAATAGGTAGTTTATGGGTGTTTAGTGTACTTTGTAGCAGTTTACTTATGAGTTTTATGTAACAGTTTTGTAGCGTAAAACTCAGAACTACTGCTTTTACATTGCAAACGGATCTTGTCGGTATAGGCTGCAACGCAAGCTTTTTAGCCTCACCGCAAAACTCGTAATGGCAGCACTATAGAAGTGCCAAGAAAAAACATAATTTTTACGTGTGCGGGACTGACGTTGCGTTACAGGCTAAAAGGCTTGCAGTACAGCGACACCGACAAGACTTGTAATGGCTGCAGTGCTGTTTTAACACTGAAATGGCCATTTTTCAGCTTTAAAACTTGCAATCTAGGTGTTTGGTATTAAACACATTTGTGACCCAAAATAATTAACTATTAAAGGTATTGAGATGGTACTGATTAATCCAAGAGGTGGCAACAAATTGTTGATATTGAGAAAACGTGAAATGTTTTGGATCCATAGATTAGCCACACTGGAACCAAAGTTAATGATTTAGTAAATATTGGTTTCCATACTATTCTTATCTTATTTATTTTTTGATACAATCAGTATCAATAAGTTTGCAATTTGGTGTATAAATAATAAGGTGTAGGGTATAGTAGTGTATTGAAATATTGGTCAATTGATTTATTTATCTGTGAATAGGAGTATGAAGTTTATTATGACCAATTATTTTTATGTATACGTTATATAATGGGATCTAATACATTTTAATAGATGATATATTTATGATTTTAGGTTTAGGATGGTCATTATGAACTATAATTTATTATTATGGTTTATGTAATTATTATATGTTATAAAGTATACGTTTTAGATTATTGTACTGGGTTTTAATATTTATGACAAAGTGTATGAAAATGTTTATATAATATTGTATATAATATTGTATTTTTATATTGTGAACCATACCCACTTTGACAAGACAAGAGACTTCATATTTTGCATTACTTTCCTTTACTACTCGTGTGCAGCCTTTAAAGTACATAAATCACATAAAGAGTTAAACTAATACAGAGAAAAAAGAGCCTACATAACTAGCCATTGAGAATGCTAGGTTGGAGACCAGGGTAAACATTGACCAATCAGATTACCCATATTGACCATAAACAGCCCAATGAACACCCCGTTTTCCTCTTTCGTTTGCTGCTCAGCAACAAGATAAGTGTTAATTTGTTCTCAGTGATATTAATATATTATTATATTAAATTGTATTATTATTTTACTTATTATTTAAATATTTTCTCTTTATTTCTTATTCCTTTTGTTTCCCTTTTATTCTATAATTATTATTTACTGTTTTTCTTTTCTCTATCTTCATTTCTTTCAGTTTTTTTCTCATTTATATATTTTCGTTCCTGTCAGAGAAATTTTAAAATGATCATTTATCATTTTATTATTTCCATTTATTATATTTTATTTCTAAATTTGTGAATAAGTGTTTTTTTCTTTCAAGTCTTTCAGTTTATCTTAAATATATTATTATTTTTTCAAGTGTTTTCCTATATATATAATTTATTAAAATGTCTCAAGATAATTCTACCCCTAATCCCCTAACTGAACAATCAGTCCAAAACATGATTGATAATTAATGTCTCACATGTCATCTTTAATTTCAAAATCCTCTGCTAAAAAAACACTAAAAAGAAAGGGACCTTCTAGTGCGGTTAAAGCAAGCAAAAAACTTGTTTGCAAATCTAAACAAATGTTATCAGAAACTAGTATTCCTTGTGGTAAAGGAAGTAAAACTAAATGACCCCTTACTCCCAAGGGGCATATAAAGGGAGTTTCTAAACAAAAATCCAAAGTAATGTTTAAAGATGAGTTTTCAGATTCCTCTACCTCTGTTAATTCTGAAAAAGTTTCTGAAGATTAAGATAATACAACTTCTAATAATTATTATTCAGATTCCTCCTCTGATTCTGAACCCAAAAATAAAAAAATGTAAAAAACACTCTAAAAAAATCAAAACATTTTGATGAGGATGAATATAATTTTACTGATGCCTTAGGTAATCCTCGCTTTAATGCAGATACTTTGCATCACCCTCCGTTTTCTGAGTGGTTTCCCCCCATGGAAATAACCACTTTTGTGGATTTCCAGCTTAAGAAAAGTTTAAAGAAAAGGTCTAGAAATAATATGAGGGCAGAATGCCCTAGACCCTTACTTCCTAAAAACAGAAACGTTACCCCTGATATAGACCCCAAGGTTCTCAAATTTATTGGATCTCCTTGTTACAAAATAAAGAAGGGTCTAGATAAATCTTGGAGGAACTGTCAAGATAAACTTCTTGATACTATTGGCCCAATTACCAAACTGTTTCAATTGTCCGAAGAGGCAGTTTTAAAAGAGTCCTCTTTGGACCCTACTCTTGTTAGAGAATGGGTTCAACGTATTTTATCATTCGTTGGAAATACAAATTCTGCCATTATAGTAGAAAGGAGAAAGAATATCCTTTGCAGAATTGATCGAAAGATTTGTGATTTTGCTATAAATTAATTACATTCCGATAAGGATGGTTTTGTTTTTTGGCGATGCCTTTTTGACAGACTTGAACCACTATGCTAACACTTTTTGAACCCTTAATAAGGTAAAAACATCAATGAGAAAAATTCTATACCCTCAGAATTTCTCTGACAGGGCTGGTAAAGGAAGAGGTCGCTTTCCCGGCCGTACCTCTCATCTTTCCAGACCTCTCTTTCAACAACACTACACTCTTCAATTCCAATCTCCCAGATACATCAATGAAGCCAGTACCTCATACAATTTTTCCCACCACGTGCCAGACCATGGCATCAAAGAGGACAACGCATCAGATCAAGATCTCGCTCTCTTGCAGGTAAAATGTCCTATTCTCCCCTCTCCTCCTTCTTTCCCACTAAGAGTTGGAGGAAGAATAGCTTTATTTGCCCACAACTGGAACCTCATAACTTCGGATCCTTGGATTTTACATACGTTTCAAGGAGTTCGTATAGATTTCATCTCTCCTCCTGTCCAAATGTTATTTCCAAATCCTATTCATTTTTCCAAGAGAGACAAAGTTCTGGTTCAAAAACAAATAAAAAAATCATCATTTAAAAGAAGCAATTACACAAAGTATAAATCCCCATCTGGCCTATTTCAGCAATATATTTCTAGTAAAAAAGAAAAACGATCAGTTCAGACCTGTTATAAATCTCAGATCGCTAAACGCTTATGTGGTTTACAATTACTTCAAACTGGAAGGTATTCATCTTCTAAGAGACTGCCTTCTAGACAACAATTGGCTTGTACAGTTAGTTCTTTTGGATGCTTACCTCACTGTTCCAATAGATCCGGAACACTGGAAATATCTAACTTTTTCCTGGGAAGACAACATTTGGAACTTCACTTGTCTTCCTTTTGCCTCTGCCCCTTGGATTTTTACGAAACTTCTCAAACCGGTGGTCTCTTTTCTGAGACTCAGAGGAATTTGTCTAATCATTTATCAAGACGATATCCTTCTTATGAACCAGAATTTTCTCTCTTTACAATCCCAATTAACCATGACGATGAATCTTTTGGAAAACTTGGGTTTTCTTATAAACAAAGAGAAATCAGTTCTAATTCCTTCCAAATCTCTTGTTTTTCTCGGATTTCTCATAGATACATCAAAAGCTTCTTTAAGTTTGCCCTTAATCAAAATAAAGAACATCAAGAAAGAAATCTCCAAGACTCTCTCCAAACAGTTTGTCACAGTCAGACAGATAGCCAGAATAGTTGGGTTACTTTCATCCTCAATTCAGGCTATCTTTCCTGCCCCGCTTCATTATTGCGAACTTCAAAAATTTAAAATCTCCTATCTTCAGAAAGGATTTTCTTATTCGCATCTCATTCCGTTGTCGTTAGAAGCCAAACAGGAGCTTTCATGGTGGCTTTCCCACATGGAAGCTTGGAGTGGGAGAGCCCTATTTGGGAAATCTCCAGACTTAATTATAAAATCCAACGCCAGTCTGTCGGGTTGGGGAGCCCGTTGCGGTCCGTCCATTACCAGAGGAAAGTGGTCCACAGAAGAGAAAGATTTGCATATAAACTGTTTGGAAATTTTGGACGGATCTTTTGCGGTAAAGAGCTTTGTAAAATCTCTAGCTCCTACTTCCATTCTTCTCAGGATGGACAATATCTCAGCAGTCAGATATCTCAATCGATTGGGTGGCACGAAATCAAGGAATCTGTCCAACATAACCAAGGACTTTAATCATCTTTGTCTAGACAGGAATGTCTCTATCAAGGCAGAGTATATTCCAGGTCTTTCCAAATCAGCTGCAGATTGGGGTTCTCGTTTTCTCAGAGACTCCAGCGATTGGAGACTTCACAGGAAAGTTTTCCTTTCTATTCAAACTCTGCTTGGTCCTTTTTCTATAGACATTTTTGCTTCTCGTCTCAACTGCCAACTCCCTCTTTACTTTAGCTGGCGTCCAGATCCCGAGGCATTGGCAATAGATGCCTTTTTACAAACTTGGCTGAATCAAGGAGCTTATGCTTTCCTTCCTTTTTCCCTGATAGCTCGGACAATCTCAGTTGTTCACAGGAATCGTCTATCTATATCTCTAATAACTCCCCTTTGGCCAACTCAAGCTTGGTATCCTTCTCTTTTAGAGATGTCCTTCAGACCTCCTCTTCTCCATCCTGTTCTTCCAGATATCCTACTAGACCTCAAAAACAACCCTCACAATCTCATTCTCAACCAATCCCTCAGGTTAATAACTTGGTCGATTATGTGGAACTCAGAAATCTCCTCGAACTTTCAGAATCAGCTAAAGCTCTCATGCGGGATTTATGGGCTCCAGGAACCCACAAATCTTACCTTTCTGCATGGACCAGATGGTCTAGCTGGTGCATGCTTAGGAGTCTGGATCCCTTTTCAGCCCCTATAACTCAAATCCTTAAATATCTCTCTCATCTCTTTGATCTTGGTCTATCTTATATGACTATTAATCTTTCTAGAGCTGCTATTTCTGCTAGACATGACTTTATTAATAAGTTACCTATTGGAAAGAATCCTTCTTTAGAGATTCTACTAACAATCAACTTTTGTTGTCCTTTGCTCCTCCTCATGCTCCTGTCTTTCCTATTTCTATTGCGAGGTGGATTAAATGGGTGATGTCTGAGGCTGGAATTGATCTTGCATTCACAACTCATTCAGTTTGAAGGCTGCAGACTGGTCCTCTGATTCTACTTTCAAACATTTTTACTTTAAACCCATTCAACACGCCTCTCAAAATCTTTTTCAATAATGCTTTAAACTTGCAAAATATGAAGTCTCTGGTCTTGTAATAAAATTTCGATTATCCTAGCTTTGTGAAGGAATAATCTAGATTTTATTAAAGACACAGAGACGAATATTTTCCCACCTCTACTTTCTGTCTTTTTTCCAAACCCATATTTTGTTAATTGTTTATACTAATGATATATATTTTATTTTTTAGTTACCAACTACTCAAACATCACTAATTAAATCTGAATTTGTTCCTTCAATCAAATCTTCTTCAACCTCCTGAGTTCTCTTCGACTCAAAATTCTTTCAAGTTTATTCAAGTTTTATGGTTCTGCTTAATTGTATGTTTGTTAATTGGACTATTGGGGCTTTTCTGTTTTTTCGGAAGATTCTTTGTTATGAGCATCAAGCAAGAAAGAGGAAAATGGGGTGCTCATTGGGCTGTTTATGGTCAATATGGGTCATCTGATTGGTCAATGTTTACCCTGGTCTCCAACCTAGCATTCTCATTGGCTAGTTATGTAGGCTCTTTTATCTCTGCATTAGTTTAACTCTTTATATGATTTATGTACTTTAAAGGCTGGACACGAGTAGTAAAGGAAAGTAATGCAAAATATTCCTCTCTGTGTCTTTAATAAAATCTAGATTATTCCTTCACAAAGCTAGGATAATTGGAATTATACACTGAGTGGTGTAATTACAAATATGAACCAATAGATAGCAGGAGTAGTGTATAAATGGCAACGTGAATTAACATACACACACATCCCCTTGAGAAAGTGGCCAGTAGCAGCCGTGAAACACGTTGGGGCTAGGAGAGTGTGTGATCAGCTGTTGTAGTGACAAGAGAGGAGGTGGGTCTGTGCAGAAAGGTTTTGCCGGGTGGTGACGTCACACACTGGCTTGGAAGATCGAACAGCTGAGAGACTGTAGTGGACTGAACTCCCTCCTGCTGTGCCTATTTTGGATGCTAAGAGCTTTTAAAACACTGTTTGTGAGTAGATTTGTGTATTAATAAATCGTATTTTTGCCTGACATATTACACTATTGTGGGGTGTTTCTCTCTTGCGCTTTCAGAATGGAGAACTGATTCTGGAATGCCTTTAATCCTTAAGTTGTTTTGTCTGGATCTATCCTCCACATCAGCCATTTTAGCTTCTAGAGTTGTGAGTTGGTCAGCTAGATTCTGGGGGTATGCAACCAGTCTAGTACGATCAACAATCAAATCTTCTTTTGCATATGAAGAGAGAAGCGCTCTACCAGGAACGAACAACAGCTCATCAACTAGTTCTATGGCGATTTACCACCAAGGAGCAGCCTCTTTTAGACCAGTGAGCTTTTCACAGGGAAAAACTTTCCTGTAGTATATCAGTCTGATCCCGCCAAGTAAGGTCAGTCCAGCCACGAAATACCAGGCAATTCTCCTCTGAACAAGGAACATGACAACCCCAGATTATCATTTCGGCCTCCTATGGGCCTTGTCAGTGAGGTGCAGCCATATTACTATTAGCACACTGGGCAAGGAGTCCACGTCTGTTTTCCCCCATCACTCATAGGGAGACTTCCCTAGGGTCATATTTATTTGCATATGAAGAGAGAAGTGCTCAACCAGGAACGAACAACAGCTCATCAGCTAGTTCTATGGCGATTTACCACCAAGGAGCAACCTCTTTTAGACCAGTGTGCTTTTCACAGAGAAAAACTTTCCTGTAGTATATCAGTCTGATCTCTTTTTATTTATGCAAATTATGACCCCGACAGAAGTCTCCCTTAGGGTTATGCGGGAAGCCAGACGTGGACCCGTTGCTCAGTGTGCCTAGTGGGATATGGCTGCACCTCATTGAAGAGTCCCACACTAGGCCGAAACGTACATCTGGGGTTTTGCTGTTTCTCTCATTCAGAGAGGGATTGCCTGGTATTTCGAGTTTGGACTGCACTGTTAAGTCAGGATCAGGCTGATATGCTACAGGAAAGTTCTTCTCAGGGAAAGGCACATGTTAAGCAAAAAGAGGCTTCTTCTATGATGGTAACTAGCCATAGAACAAGCTATTATGCTATTGTTCGTTCCCAGGTTGAACGCTTCTCTCTTTTTATTTAATAAAATCTTCTCGTTTGCACCCAAGCGTGTCTGTGTGTTCTCCGATGGAGAGCAGGGCTTAAAATATAGATGGGATTCCCTGTTCATTTGTTTATTACCAGAGAGGGGCAACAGTATGTAGCCACCTCCCCGCAACAAGCTAGAGACTTATAACATAAGTGGGATATTCTCCAGGATACCTTTATTTTAAAATAGCACACTAATATTGCCTTAAACCATCGTTAACTTAGCAAGCACTTTCACAAAATCATTCATTTCATAAAACTATGTCTTCAAAGTTATATATGGCTATAAAAGTGCTATGTAAAAACTTAAACAAGATAACTGTGCATCTTGCACTCATATTCCTCAAGTGTAATTTTGAATTTCCCAATGAGAACTCTTGTCAGTATGTTCAGGAGTTTAAATGATTTTGAGCAGTGTTTGACATTTACATGGTGCTCAATTTCTGCTTCATTGAGCATTGAAAAAAAACAAGAAACATACAACAAAAACTTGATTTATTTGCTTACTTAGTTGTAGAAATTTCAGTAATAAAGGAAAAACAGATACTTCTCCGCCTGCACCTTATTTGGCAGATATCCAGACACGGGAAAACTTCACCAGCTCCTGGCCTGTTAAATTCCACAAGTATGTCTCAAGCAAATTTATATCACATTATATCATATCTTAATAATGGACATAAACAATATTATAATTTTGTTAACAAAGCAAAGCAAACTATCAATACAAAGCTTTATCTTGCCCCGCACCAATAGAACTATTTTGTGGTTTTGCATTCTGCTACGTGTCAGTTACACTTGTAACAGGAAGTATATTTTTTGTCTACAGTTTTTCTGTCAGTCAGCACTCAGAAATACATTTTTATCCTTATATGTAACCAATTTATAATTTTATTTCATGTCTGCATAATTTGATCAATATAGGCTAACATCTTAATATTTTCAAAAGTAATTCAGTATTTATCTCCGACCCTCCCTCTCTCAGTAACAACAGCACCTGCAAGAAACATAGGTCCAGATTACAAGTGGAGCACTATATATCGCTTTCATGAAATCGATATTAGCGCTCCACTTTGTAATACCATGTGTGCTGGTATTACAAAATAGCCGCAATGCGAACACAAGCTTGCATACGCATTGCTAGGAAGCATTGCGCTCACAAGACCGTGCTTCCATAGGTTCCTATGGGAGCCTCATTCTGTTGCCGGAACATCTGCGCCAGCGAAGGGGGTAAGTTACGCAGCAATGGCAGCAAGTATAAATATATATGTAGTTGCTTATATACATATATATTTATGTGTTAATATTTGTAAATACACATATTAACACATAAATATATATGAATATAAGCATATATATATATATTTACTGGGAAGACACAGTTCCCATTGACCGCAATGGAAAGGCACTTTGCAGTGCCAGTTTTTTTCTAACAAACAAACCTACCAACTTTAACCCCAAAATAATGCACAGTGCAGTACTTTTATTAAAAAATAAAGATGCTGCCATCTTTATTTTTTAATAAACTACACTAGACAGTATTTTGGGGGCATTTGGGGCAGATTTATAAAATTAACCAGAGATCTGATCTCTGGTTAATTTTATAAGCGCTAATTGCTACCGCAAGGAAACTGGTAAGGTTGAATCTGCAGCAAATACATTATCTTGCACAGGTCAGCATTCTGTAGAGAATCTGGCCTGCTGGAAGTAGGCCTACTGGAAGCAGGCCTACCTGTCAGGGTACCAGGAATCAGACTGAGACTTGAAGTGCAAAAATAATCACACCTTTATTAATAACAAAAAATAATAAAAAGTCCACAAGCCAAATGACAAGCCAGGAGTCAAAGCCAAAGCTGGTAGTCAGACGAGCTTAGTCACAAACCAAAGGGAGTAGTCAGATGAGCCGGGATCAGGAACTAGGAAAACAGCCAGGGATCAGGAACCAGAAGGGATGTCAGACAAGCCAGGTTATACAAAGGAACGGGAACAAAGGAACTAACAAACAAGTCTGAGGCAACGCAAGGGCAAAAACATACTGAACAGAGGCCCTTTAAATAATAAGTGTGACATCATAATCCTGGGACTGCAAACTGTAGCCCAGATGAGTGAACAGCGTTACACACTCTGCATCAGATTTAGTGAGAGAGGTAAGTAAAATGACAGCCCGCAGCAAATAGCAAACAAAGCAGGGTGAAACCCCGACAGTACCCTCCCCTCAATGACCCCTCCCCTGCGGGAGGACAAAAGGCTTATTGGGGAAACGGGCATGGAAGGCACAGAGGAGGGCGGGAGCATGAACATCAGAGGAGGGAACCCATGAACGCTCCTCTAGACCAGAGCTTTCCAAACTTGTTATGTTGGTGACACACTTTTTAGACCTACATCATTTCGCGACACAGTAATTCAGTTGTACTAGCAAAAAGGAGGTTAAACTAACTTGTTTTAAGAAATACAGACACATACATACATTATATAATAATGAAATGTATTTACAAGTAACAATATGTATGTGCAAGAATTAAAAAAAGTTTAATATCACCAATAGCTACTTGCTATTTTAATGGGATGTATGAGGTTGATGGGATGAACACAATCTCTGAATATTAGATAAAGACACTCGCATTTGATCATCAAGCATTTTTAAGCTTCCACTTCCTATCCATATATCAAGAGCAGGAGCAGCAATGCACTACTGGGAGCTAGTTGCCAAAAAACCCCCAATGACTTCAGCTCAACTGCCACCCTCAGAGGTCGGTGAGTCCGATTGACTACTGCCCGCGCTGCAAACACACTGCTGTCCCACTTACTTACTACACATACAGTCACGAGCCAATTAAGGAGACTACACGTGCAGTCAGGAGCCAATGTGCCACCAATGGGAATAGTTTCAGTTCCCACTGAGCTGCGCCAATAGGTTAAGATGATCTGTATCCCCTAGGTATCAATCACATGTCAATCATGTGATATGCGTAGCAGGCAGGCGGAAAGCCAGAAACCAAAAAAAAAAAAATTGTGCTGAAGCTGGGACACACCTACACACTGCTGCTGACACACTAGTGTGTCCCGACACATAGTTTGGAAAGCACTGCTCTAGACCATATCCCCTCCAGTGAACCAAATACTGTACACTACTCCTGGACAAACAAGAGTCAATAATGCTGCTGATCTCATATTCTTCATGGTTGTCAACAGAGATAGGATGGGGATAAGGCAGCACAGTGGTAAACAGATTACAAACCAATGGTTTCAAGAGGGAGACATGAAAAACATTGGAGATGCGCATTGCAGGAGGAAGGTCAAGAGCGTAGGCAACAGGATTGACCTGTTGGAATATTCGAAAAGGACCAACATAATGGGTAGCCAGTTTATTGGAAGGCACACAAAGGTTTAAGTCATGGGAGGACAGCCAAACCCTCTCACCAACCTGGTAGGAAGGCGCGGGCAGATGCCTATGATCAGCCTGGAATTTTTGGCGCTGCATAGACCGATGAAGGCAATTCTGAATCTGCATCCACATGGAACGGAGTTGCCAGAGATGCTCCCCCAAAGCCAGAATACCCTGAGACATGAATGAATCTGGCAACAAGGATGGTTGAAACCCATAATTCGCCATGAACGGGGAAAACTGGGAGGAAGCATTAATAGCATTATTACGAGCAAACTCTGCCCAACGTAACAGTTCAGACCAATTGTTGTGGTGATCTGAGACATAGCAATAGAGGAACTGTTCCAGAGCTTGATTAGACCGTTCCGCAGCCCCATTGGATTGAGTGTGATTTGCCGAGGAGAAGGAAAGCTGGATCCCCATTTGAGCACAAAAGGAGCGCCAAAATCTGGAGACAAACTGGCTACCCCAGTCTGAGACTATCTCCTTGGGTAACCCATGTAAACGGAAGACCTCCCGGGCAAAATATGAAGCAAGCTCCTGAGTGGTAGGCAGCTTCTTCAAGGGAATGCAATGTGACATTTTAGAAAAACGGTCAACCATGATTAGCATAACAGTATTGTGATACAGTTTCCTTGCAGGAACTTCAATTTGATAATTCAGATAGAGAGGGTAATAAGAACTCTGGCACCTCATTCAAACCAACATCTAGCTTCTATCCTATACAAAGCAGAGGGGGCATAATAGAGACATTTTTCAATAGAATAGAGAATGATCTTATGCAGTTAAAATCTATAGCAACAACCACAGCACCCAATTTAAATAGGAAGGAGAAGCTAGCATTAAAACAATTGAAAGAAGACCCCAATATTGTAATCAAGAATGCGGACAAGGGAGGTACAATAGTAGATTTGGATAAATCTACATACTTAGAAGAAGCGCTAAGACATCTCTCAAATGGTGACACTTATGTCTCTCTATCCAGAGACCCCACTAACAACTTTAAACAAGAGTTATGTCATATCCTGGATGATGATTTGGAACAGGGGTTTTTAGATGATAAAACAGCGGAGTATCTCTATGTAGAGAACCCACAAACGCTCCTGTTCCACCATCTACCCAAGGTTCACAAAACTCTAACACACATACAGGGTAGACCAATAGTGAGTGGAATAGGCTCACTGCTTGAACATCTGTCCTAATGGTTGGATACTATCCTCCAACCTATAGTAGCAACATTACCCTCATATATAAAGGACACTAAATATGTCCTTAATCTAATGGAAAAACTGAAGTGGAAGGATACTAACATTTGGTTGACAGTGGATGCTGTCTCCCTTTACTCTTCAATCCCACATAAGGAAGGTCTAAAAGCTATTGCTTTCTTTTTAAGAAATTACTCAGACTATTCAGTGGAATTACAAGAATATATTCTTGGAATTAATACATTTTTGTTAACTCACAACTTCTTCGAATTCTAGGGGGTGTTCTATCTCCAGAGATGTGGAACTGCGATGGGGGCTAAGTTTGCCCCATCGTACGCCAACCTATTTTTTAGGTTGGTGGGAATTTGTCCACATCTTTGGAGATAGAAACCCCCATAGAAATAATATTCACACATATGGGAGGTACATTGATGACCTCCTATTTATATGGGATGGTCCAGTATCTGGAGTTGAAGATTTTGTGAAATATTTGAATTCTAACACTATTGGCCTTAAATTCACTTTTGAATATCACACTACAGAGATCAACTATTTAGATCTTACACTGACAGGATCTGTAGAAGGTATTATCCAGACAAAGGTTTATAGAAAACCCATAAGTGGCAATTCACTGCTTCATGGCAAGAGCTGTCATCCTGATCATACGGCTGTTGCTGTGGCCAAAGGAGAATTCATTAGATTAAGGAGGAACTATTCTCAATATACGGACTACTTCCATGAAGCATAGGAATTGGAAGGTAGACTTAGAGAAAGGGGATACCCAAGGAGAACTATAGCAAAGGCTAGGAAACAAGTGAACAGCAGTCAAAGAGACTCCATGTTAACTAAAAAATCTCAATCAAAAGGAACCTTTGAGGGAGTTAACTTTATAACAAGCTATAGTACACAATTTCCACAGATCGCTGCCATAGTTCAGAAACATTTTCCGATCTTGGCAGTAGATGACAAACTAATTGATCTGGTGAAAGCTGGAGTCAGATGCACTCCCAGAAAATGTTCCTCTCTGGGGTTCATACTTTCTCCCATGGTCCTTAAAAATGAGCAGTCCAGAATAAGTACATGGATGAGCACAAGAGGCATGTATGGATGTGGACATAGAAAATGTCGACCCTGTGAATTTTTAGAAAGAACCATAACTTTCACATCATACACAACAGGAGAAACTTTTCAAATTTAAACTTGTATGAATTGTATGTCCTCACAGGATATACATGTTAAAATGTGAAATATGTGGGGTACAATATATTGGACTCACCTCAAGGGATATAAAATCCCACATAAGTGAACATATTTTAACTATTACACAGGAAAAGTCAACTACCCCACTGGTACGCCATTTTGTGGAGAAACATGATGGGAAAATATGCACATTAAAATGGTGTGCAATTGAACATGTCAAATTACCCAAAAGAGGTGGCACTGGCAATATTGATAAATTGCTGGCAAAAAGATCTTCTGGATGTTTAAGTTGCGCACTAGAGATCCAGAGGGTCTCAACTCTAGATACGATTTAATCAATTATTGGGAATAATACAGAATTAACCAACTGGGAATAATATTTAATATATTTTCAATAACTATTTACCCCAATATATCCAGCTTCTAACTATGTATCTACATATGTACCATATATTTGAAATCATTGCACAATATATGTGACACTTAGGCTCTTGACCCTCTAATATTTTACATCTTTAAAGAATTACCATGATATCTGAGGCAAGCTGTGGATAATTAGAGATACTTAGCAAAATGTATACCAAATATATGTACAGTCTGTATATGCAGGTCATACTTTAAGTGTATACCACAAAATATCGAGAATGGATCATAAAGGTTCAAGCACGATTCTGGTTACCTAACAGATGTTATTAGGGAGGGTTGCATCACAATAGTACTACCAATAGTGTAGAGCAGATTAAGTTATTGGATATGATAGAATGGTGTAATAGTTTTAAATAGTTATGCTGCCTTTTCTTGTGTCGTTGGGGCGGATGCCTTGATGTATCTAAAGATAGTATCAGTCTGTATAATTTGTACACATGTGTTAGGCATTCCCATAATTAGGCATTAGAGGGAGATACAGCGTATTCTGTTCAACCAATGAAATTTCTTTTTACCCTTTTTAAACCTGCAGAACAATGTATCTATTAGGCTAAGATTACGGCTGATAGCTGAAACGTGTAAGCCTGTGTGCTGCGCCGATTACTTCCACTACTTCTTTGAATTCTATCCATGTTTTAAATATTGTCATAAAAGTTTTGTTTTTTAGGAGCCTGGAGTCCTTTTTCTCTTTTTTTGCTATATAACTGGAGTAGGTACAGACTCCTCCTTGGACAGAGGCGAAAATTGTCGAGAGAGGGCATCAGCCCTAACATTCTTACTACCAGGCAGGTAGGAGACCACATAATTAAACTGAGACAAAAAATAGTGCCCATCTGGCCTGTCGGGTGACAAACATTTTGATTCGGATAGATAAGTTAAATTCTTGTGGTCAGTAAGAATGAGCACTGGTACGCTAATACCCTTGAGAAAATGCCTCCATTCCTTGAGTACCAAAATTATGGCTAGTAATTCCCTGTTGCCAATTTCATAATTGCACTCCGCTGGAGACCATTTCTTAGAGAAGAAAACGCATGGATGAAAGAAACCAACAGGCGTAGGACGTTGAGACAAGAGGGCACCTACTCCAGTCTCAGGCACATCAACCTCAAGAACGAAAGGCAAGGCATAGTTAAGATGAGCCAGAACTGGAGCGGCAGCAAAGGCAGTCTTAAGACTCTCAAAGGCCTTAATGGCAGTAGGTGACCAATGGAGGGGATCATTCTCTTTACGAGTCATGTCTGTCATAGTTTGACCAAGTAAAAAAAGTTTTTACAAAAATGGCCGTTCTCATGTAGTCTCTGAATTTTCCGTGTGACATCAGAATGATGAGCCTCAAGTGTGGGTGAATGTTTGAGGATGTCGTCTAAGTACACCACAACACACTGTTGCAACATATCTCGTAGGACATCATTAATAAATTCCTGGAAAACAGCAGGAGCATTACATAGGCCAAAGGGCATTACAAGATATTCATAATTCCCGCTCCTGGTGTTAAATACTGTTTTCCATTTGTGGCCCTCCTTGATCCTAACGAGATTGTACGTTCCTCTCAAATCAAGTTTAGAAAAGACCGTAGCTCCCTTGAGGCAGTCAAAGAGTTCCGTAATGAGTGGAATATGGTAAGCATTCTTAATGATAAGACGATTAAGACCCCTATAATCGATGCATGGTCTTAACTTGCCACCCTTTTTCTTCACAAAGAAGAAGCGAGCCCCTGCAGGAGAGCAGGATTTGCGGATTTGATCCCCGCGACAGAGCATCAGCAACATATGCCTCCATAGCACAATTCTCTGCAACAGACAGAGGTTAAACCCGGCCCCGAGGAAGAATGGCTCCGGGTTGCAGGTCTATGGCACAATCATAAGACCGGTGAGGAGGCAACGTACCAGCATGCACCTTGTCAAAAGTGTCTAGGAACTCTTGGTACTCCTCTGGCAATTGAGATACTGAAGAAGTGCACAGGATTTTGACTGGTTTCCGAAGACAAGTGGAAATACATTGCAGAGACCATGACAAAATTTCGGACCTGCGCCAGTCGAGACTGGGATTGTGCTTTTGGAGCCAGGGATAACCCAGAACAACCAGAAAATGCGGAAAGTTTATCACCTGGAACTGGAGGGTTTCAAAATGGAGAGCCCCAACAGCCATGGATAACGGAGTGGTTTCGTGAGTAACGAGTGCGGGCTGAAGGGGCCTGCCATCAATGGCCTCAATAGCAAGCGGAATGGACCGAGGCAATACAGGAATGGAGTGTTGTGATACAAAAGCACTGTCAATGAAATAGCCCGCAGCGCCGGAGTCAACAAGAGCCTGGGTAACTATGGAGGAGTCCACCCAGGAAAGGACAATCGTGACCAACGGTTTCTCATTTAGTAGTTCCGAGGATGAGGATAAACCACCCAAGGTCTGCCCCTAGCAGGACCTTAGGTGCAAGCGTTTCATGGCCATGTAGGACAAGGCTTTAAAAGGTGGCCCTGTAACCCACAATAGAGGCAGAGCCCTTCCCTCCTCCTAAAGGCCCTCTCCGCTGCGGAGAGATGCGTGAATCCCAACTGCATCGGCTCAGCAGTGCCTGGTGACTTGGGACCAGTAGGCATGGGAGGAGAGGGAGGCATGGGTGAGAACAAAAACGTAGGAGACAAAGGAACAGGAGGCTTCCACAAGCGCTCCTTGAAAGAGGGCCTCTCTCTGAGTCTGATGTCAATTAGGATTAAAAAAGACACCAATGCCTCGAGATCCTCTGGTAAATCTCTGGCAGCATCTAATAAATCTAATTAATTGCATCAGAGAGCCCATGAAAGAAGGCGGCAACAAGGGCTTCATTGTTCCAACCTACCTCTGGGGCAAGCGTACAGAACTCAATGGCATACTGAGCAACAGATCTCATACCTTGCTGAATGGACATGAGTCGTTTGGCAGCAGAGGAGGAGCAAGCCAGAACATCAAATACCCTTGGAAAGGAGGCCACAAATTCAGGGTAATTAGAAATCACTGGTTTATTAGTATCCCACAAGGGATTAGCCCAAGCAAGAGCCATGTAAGAGAGTAAAGAGATGAGAAATTCCACCTTAGCTCTGTCAGAGGGAAACGCCTGGGGTAACATCTCAAAATAAAGGCCCACCTGGTTCAAAAGCCCTCTGCGCTGATTCGGACCTCCATATCGCTGAGGTAGAGGTGCAGAACCGGACATGCTCCTGGTAGGACTGGGTGCAGCAGCAGAAGCAGAAGCAGCCATAACTTGTGGGACACTCTGATCCAAATGTGCAATGCAAGTCAAAAGGGTTTACAGGGCTAGTGCAAATTAATCCAAGCGGTGATCCTGTTCATCCATCCTGGAAATGATGGTGGGTAAAGGTGGATTATTAGCACCATCAGGATTCATGGCCCTTGCGTAAGGTACCAGGAATCAGACTGAGACGTGAAATGCAAAAAATAATCACATCTTTATTAATAACAAAAAATAATAAAATGTCCACAAGCCAAAATACAAGCCAGGAGTCAAAGCCAGAGCTAGTAGTCAGACAAGCCGAGTCAGGTGCAAAAGCGAGATCTCAGATGAGCCGGGATCAGGAACTAGGAAAACAGCATAGTCAGGAACAAGCCAGGGATCAGGAACCAGAAGGGACATCAGACAAGCCAGGTAACACACAGGAACTGGAACAGGAACTGGAACACAGGAATTACAAACAAGTCTGAGACAACGGAAGGGCAAAAGCATACTGAACAGAGGCCCTTTAAATAATAAGTGTGACATCATAATCCTGGGACTGCAACCTGTCTCACACTGATGATGTTCACCAGTTTGGCCATAAGATGGCGACCAGATGAGTGAGCAGCGTTACACACTCTGCATCAGATTCAGTGAGAGAGGTAAGTAAAATGGAAGCCAGCAGCAAATAACAAAGAAAGCAGGGTGAAACCCTGACACTACCGGAAGCAGGAACCATGAGTCCACAGTAACACATTGAAAGCAAAACAGGTCACCTTTTACTTTGGGAGGAAACGGGTAAGGTTGAATTTACAGCAAATACATTATCTTACACAGGTCAGCATTCTGTAGAGAATCTGGCCTGCTGATTATAAATTGATAGACATACAGATGTCAACATAGATAAACAACTGCACATACTATTGGTGTATAAAATAAAGTAATTGGGCTTATCCCACTACAAGATGTTTCACAAACACCTTTTATTGCAAGGACTATTTTCCTTTGTGTGTATACAAGTATTTCCCTTTCAAACCAGCTATCTCTGGAAGAACTAAATGGAATTCCAATCAGAAAGAAAGCAGGAAGCTGGAAAGATATGAATCTTCCCTGCTTGATGAGCAATTTTTTTCTTTGGTGAAACATTGAACTTTTTTTTAAAACAACTTTAAAATAACTTAACTAGACACTCATGAATGCCTGTTGTTTAATGTGAAAATCAAGAGTGTCCATACTTTGTTTTTATCTCCCATGGTGCATAGCCAGCTTAGCTTCAGTTCCTCACACCCTCTTTCCTCCCCTCTCCTTCCTTTCTAGGGCGGGCTGAGACCTCTGTGTCTGACAGCAACTTAAGACTCCTCCTCTGTAACAAAGACTCACCAACTTAAGGTGCAATAGACCTATTTCTGCTGAGGGGAGCTAAATAACCCCAGAGCAAGCCACACAGAAATTTAAGCACCATGTGTTTCACACAATGCAGGGTAATCACACAGCAGGACCACTGACAGGCTTGCATTTAGTGTATTGTAGGAAGTGTTACTGCCCATTACTAGAGGATCTCATTATCCATCTAACCAGAATTTGCTCCAGCTACTCCTACCAGCAACAGCAGTGTTTACTGAAGCGTTTCTGTTCTCTCTCCAGGGGGAACTTAGCTCCACCTGCAAAAATAGTGCAGGAACTCCGTTCCCAGTACATTCCCACTGGACTTGACCCAAGCCTACAGAGCAAAACCAGGAGTGCGTTATGAATATTTTACATTCCAATGTTCTTCACATAGAAGAAATTTTTCTTTTTTAAACATATATTTCTATATATATATTATGATTTTATTGTAAAATATATACCTATATAATCTAAATTTATATATATACAGGTAAAGGTATGTATATATATACTGTATATATCTACATCTATTTAAAAACACAAAGAACATTATACTGGTAATTAAAAAATATATAATATCATACCTTATACATACAGACCACTGCAAAAACTATCACCTAGATTACGAGTTTTGCGTTAGCCTTAAAAAGCAGTGTTGAGAGGTCCCATCGCTGCTTTTTAATGCCCGCTGGTATTACGAGTCTGGCAGGTACAGGTGTACCGCTCACGTTTTTTCTGCGACTCGAGCATACCGCAAATCCACTTACGTAAATTGCGTATCCTATCTTTTCAATGGGATTTGCCTAACGACGGTATTACGAGTCTTGGAAAAAGTGAGCGGTACACCCTCTCCTGTCAAGACGCCTACCGCATTTAAAAGTCAGTAGTTAAGAGTTTTATGGGCTAACGCGTAACATAAAACTCTTAACTAAAGTGCTAAAAAGTACACTAACACCCATAAACTACCTATTAAACCATAAACCGAGGCCCCCCCCACATCGCAAACACTTAAATACATTTTTTAACCCCTAATCTGCCGGCCAGACATCGCCGCCACTTCAATAAATATATTAACCCCTAAACCGCCGCACTCCTGCCTCGCAAACACTAGTTAAATTGTATTAACCCCTAATCTGCTGTCCCTAACATCACCGACACCTACCTACATTTATTAACCCCTAATCTGCCGCCCCCAACATCGCTGCAACTATATTAAATATATTACCCCCTAAACCTAAGTCTAACCCTAACCCTAACACCCCCTAACTTAAATATAATTTAAAATAATCTAAATAAAATTACTACAATTAACTAACGGCTAGATTTAGAGTTCTGCAGCCAAAGGGGTGCGTTAGCTACGCATGCTTTTTTTCCCCCGCACCTTGTAAATACAGCTGGTACAGCATAGAATGGCTGCGTTAGGCTCCAAAAAAGGGAGCGTAGAGCATATTTACGGCCACTGCAACTCTCAATACCAGCGTTGCTTATGGACGCGGCCAGCTTCAAAAACGTGCTCGTGCACGATTCCCCCATAGAAAACAATGGGGCAGTTTGAGCTGAAAAAAAACCTAACACCTGCAAAAAAGCAGCGTTCAGCTCCTAACGCAGCCCCATTGTTTCCTATGGGGAAACACTTCCTAAGTCTGCACCTAACACCCTAACATGAACCCCGAGTCTAAACACCCCTAACCTTACACTTATTAACCCCTAATCTGCCGACCCCGCTATCGCTGACCCCTGCATATTATTATTAACCCCTAATCTGTCGCTCCATACACCGCCGCAACCTACATTATACCTATATACCCCTAATCTGCTGCCCCTAACACCGCCGACCACTATATTATATTTATTAACCCCTAATCTGCCGCCCCCGCTATCGCTGACCCCTGCATATTATTATTAACCCCTAATCTGCCGCTCCGTACACCGCCGCAACCTACATTATACCTATGTACCCCTAATCTGCTGCCCCTAACACCGCCGACCCCTATATTATATTTATTAACCCCTAATCTGCCGCCCCTAACGTCGCCTCCACCTACCTACAATAATTAACCCCTAATCTGCCGACCGGATCTCACCGCTACTTTAATAAATGTATTAACCCCTAAAGCTAAGTCTAACCATAACACTAACACCCCCCTAAGTTAAATATAATTTAAATCTAACGAAATAAATTAACTCTTATTAAATAAATTATTCCTATTTAAAGCTAAATACTTACCTGTAAAATAAACCCTAATATAGCTACAATATAAATTATAATTATATTGTAGCTATTTTAGGATTAATATTTATTTTACAGGCAACTTTGTAATTATTTTAACCAGGTACAATAGCTATTAAATAGTCAATAACTATTTTAAGGGCTGGTAAGGTAAAAGAGCTTTTCTATTTTAATTTTAGAATATGGTAGGGCATTTTTTTATTTTGGGGGTCTTTGTTTTTTTATTAGGGGGCTTAAAGTAGGTGTAATTAGTTTAAAATTGTTGTAATATTTTTCTAATGTTTGTAAATATCTTTTTATTTTTTGTAACTTAGTTCTTTTTTACTTTTTGTACTTTAGTTAGTTTATTTAATTGTAGGTATTTTATTTAATTAATTTATTGATAGTGTAGTGTCAGGTTTAATTGTAGATAATTGTAGGTATTTTATTTAATTTATTTATTGATAGTGTAGTGTTAGGTTTAATTGTAACTTATGTTAGGATTTATTTTACAGGTAATTTTGTAATTATTTTAACTAGGTAGCTATTAAATAGTTATTGACTATTTAATAGCTATTGTACCTGGTTAAAATAAATACAAAGTTGCCTGTAAAATAAATATTAATCCTAAAATAGCTACAATATAATTATAATTTATATTGTAGCTATATTAGGGTTTATTTTACAGGTAAGTATTTAGCTTTAAATAGGAATAATTTATTTAATAAGAGTTAATTTATTTCGTTAGATTTAAATTATATTTAAATTAGGGGGTGTTAGTGTTAGGGTTAGACTTAGCTTTAGGGGGTTAATACATTTATTAGAGTAGCGGTGAGATCCGGTCGGCAGATTAGGGGTTAATTATTGTAGGTAGGTGGAGGCGACGTTGGGGGCGGCAGATTAGGGGTTAATAAATATAATATAGGGGTCGGCGGTGTTAGGGGCAGCAGATTAGGGGTACATAGGGATAACGTAGGTTGCGGCTGTGTGCGGTCGGCAGATTAGGGGTTAATAATTGTACGTAGGTGGCGGCGACGTTGGGGGCGGCAGATTAGGGGTTAATAAATATTATGTAGGTGTCAGCGATGTTAGGGGCAGCAGATTAGGGGTACATAGGGATAACGTAGGTGGCGGCGGTGTGCGGTCGGCAGATTAGGGGTTAAAAAATTTTAATAGAGTGGCGGCGATGTGGGGGGACCTCGGTTTAGGGGTACATAGGTAGTTTATGGGTGTTAGTGTACTTTAGAGCACAGTAGTGAAGAGCTTTATAAACCGGCGTTAGCCCAGAAAGCTCTTAACTACTGACTTTGTTCTGCGGCTGGAGTTTTGTCGTTAGATTTCTAACGCTCACTTCAGCCACGACTCTAAATACCGGCTTTAGAAAGATCCCATTGAAAAGATAGGATACGCAAATGGCGTAGGGGGATCTGCGGTATGGAAAAGTCATGGCTGCAAAGTGAGCGTTAGACCCTTTCCTGACTGACTCTAAATTCCAGCGGTAGCCCAAAACCAGCGTTAAGAGCCTCTAACGCTGGTTTTGACGGCTACCGCCAAACTCTAAATCTAGCCGTAAATTATTCCTATTTAAAACTAAATAATTACCTATAAAATAAACCCTAAGCTAGCTACAATATAACTAATAGTTACATTTGTATCTAGTTTAGGGTTTATATTTATTTTACAGGCAACTTTGTTTTTATTTTAACTAGGTAGAATAGTTATTAAATAGTTATTAACTATTTAATAACTTCCTAGTTAAAATAAATACAAATATACCTGTAAAATAAATCCTAACCTAAGTTACAATTACACCTAACACTACACTATCATTAAATAAATTACCTAAATTAACTACAATTAATTACAATAAAATAAAATAAACTAAATTGCGAAAAAAACAAACACTAAATTACAGAAAAAATAAAATAATTACAATTTTTTGAAACGAATTAAATCTAATCTAATCCCCCTAATAAAATAAAAAAGCCCCCAAAATAATAAAAATCCCTACCCTATACTAAATTACAAATAGCCCTTAAAAGGGTTTTTTGCGGGGCATTGCCCCAAAGTAATCAGCTCTTTTACCTGTAAATCAGCCAATAGGATTGAGCTTGCATTCTATTGGCTGATTGGAACAGCCAATAGAATGCGAGCTCAATCCTATTGGCTTATTGCATCAGCCAATAGGATTTTTTCTACCTTAATTCCGATTGGCTGATAGAATTCTATCAGCCAATCGGTATTGAAGTGACATCATCTTGGATGACGTCACTAAAAGGTACCGTCATTTAGTCATCGGCCGTCGGATGAAGAGGATGCTAAGCGTCAGATGTCTTGAAGATGGACCCGCTCTGCTCCTGATGGATGAAGATAGAAGATGCCACCTGGATGAAGACTTCTGCCCGTCTGGAGGTCCCCTTCTGCCCAGATAGGATGAAGACTTCTGCCCGTCTGGAGGACCACTTCTGCCCGGTTGGGTGAAAACGTCTCAAGGTAGGATGATCTTCAAGGGGGTAGTGTTAGGTTTTATTAAGGGGGGATTGGGTGGGTTTTTGAGTAGGGTTGGGTGTGTGGGTGGTGGGTTTTAATGTTGGGGGGGTATTGTCTTTTTTTTTACAGGTAAAAGAGCTGATTACTTTGGGGCAATGCCCCACAAAAGGCCCTTTTAAGGGCTATTTGTAATTTAGTATAGGGCAGGGATTTTTATTTTTTTGGGGGGCTTTTTTATTTTATTAGTGGGATTAGATTAGGTGTAATTAGTTTAAAAAATTGTAATTATTTTATTATTTTCTGTAATTTAGTGTTTATTTTTTTTTCATAATTTAGATAATTGTATTTAATTGTAGTTAGTTTAGGGAATTAATTTAATTATAGTGTAGTGTTAGGTGTAATTGTAACTTAGGTTAGGTTTTATTTTACAGGTAAATTTGTATTTATTTTAGCTAGGTAGTTATTAAATAGTTAATAACTATTTAATAACTATTGTACCTAGTTAAAATAAATGCAAAGTTGCCTGTAAATAAAAAAACCCTAAGATGGCTACAATGTAACTATTAGTTATATTGTAGCTATCTTAGGGTTTATTTTATAGGTAAGTATTTAGTTTTAAATAGGAATAATTGAATTAATTGTAGTAATTTTATTTAGATTATTTTAAATTATATTTAAATTAGTGGTTGTTAGGGTTAGGTTTAGAGGGATTAATATATTTATTACAGTGGCGACGAAGTTGGCGGCGGCAGATTAGGGGTTAATAAGTGTAGTTAGGTGGCGGCGACATTGGGGGCGGCAGAGTAGGGGTTAATAAATAAAAAGTAGGTGTCGGCGATGTTGGGGGCAGCAGATTAGGGGTTCATAAAGATAATGTAGGTGACGGCGGTATCCGGAGCGGCAGATTAGGGGTTAATAAAATAATGTAGGTGGCGACAATGTCAGGGACGGCAGATTAGGGGTTAATAAGTGTAAGATTAGGGGTGTTTAGACTCGGGGCTCATCTTAGGGTGTTAGGTGTAGACATAAAAAGTATTTTCCCATAGGAATCAATGGGTCTACGTTAGGAGCTGAACGCTGCTTTTTTGCAGGTGTTAGGTTTTTTTTCAGCCGGCTCTCCCCCATTGATCCCTATGGGGAAATCGTGCACGAGCATGTTTTGCCAGCTCACCGTTATCGTAAGCAACTCTGGTATTGAGGTGAGATGTGGAGCTAAATTTTGCTCTCCACTCACTTTTTTGTGGCTAACGCCGGGTTTAAAACAACCTGTAATACCAGCGTTGTTTGTAGGTGAGCGGTGAGCATAAACTGAGCGTTAGCACCGCACCCCTGTTACTTCAAAACTCGTAATCTAGGCGTATGCATTTTAAAAAAAAAAAAAAAATAATCTTAAAATTACCTTTTTAGTTAACTAACAGCATGACTGTTTCTAATCCATCTCTCCACCCCTTAGATTTTCAGTACTGCATCGAGTTATGTATAGAGTGGTCTCATGAATTGTAATTACAATTCACATGAACCAAGTATGGTGTAGAGTGCAGAGGGCCACATGACACACAGGTATTGCACAACAATACGTATGTGCACAAGGAGCTTCCATTCACTTCAGTGGACCAGCTGGCGACGATGATCATTGGTTAAAGCGGTAATACACAATAATAATAAAAAATCCATAACAAATAAAGGACGTCTTTTAAATTTGACTTACAGTGATGTTACCTAGAGGTATATGCGTACTTGCAGGTATTGTAGAGGTATTAAGAAAGTGCTATGTTATTTATAGCCCAATCTATTGTTCTGAAAAAGGTAACGATCTGACTTTACCCTCACTTTAAATACATAGTAAAACACATTATGAAATATAAAAAAATGTTTTAAAATGCTTTTTTAAGGTATTTGAGTGGAAAGGGCTCCAATATATATATATATATATATATATATATATATATATATATATATATATATATATATATATATATATATATATATATATCTATATCTATATCTGGGGTCAAGTCGAGCGGGAACGCATAGGAACGAAGTTCCTGCACTATTTTTGCAGGTGGAACTAAGTTCCCCCTGGAAAGAGAATAGAAACACTTCAGAAAACACTGCAGCTGCTGCTGGTGGGTGGAGCTGAAGTACAGCCTGTTAGAAGGATAGTGAGATCCTCTAGTAATGGGCAGTATTACTTCCTACAATACACTAAATGCAAGCCTGTCAGCAGTCCTGCTGTGTGGAACACATGGTGCTTACATTCTGTGTGGCTTGCTCTGGGTTATTTATCTCCTCTCAGCAGAAATAGGACCATTACTAAGTCTTAATATGTATTCATATTTCAAGAAAGAAGATTCAATGTTTCTTCAAATACACTGTTACTTTATTTTGTGGTGGGTTACATCCAATGTTTCAACCCATACTTGGGCCTTTCCCATTGTATTTGAAGAAACGCTGAGTCTTCTTTCTTGAAAAAAATAAATATATAAATATATATGTATAGTATATATGTGTATACATGTGCATATGTATTAATATGTGTATATATGTATGTATCTTTACGCAGCGTCTTCACTCGAGCTAAGCTAACCCGACGAGCGCAAATTGTTATTGTGATCTTCTGTACGCATTTACTTTCAACTTGTAATGTGAGTGCAAATTAGCACAGTTGTGATATTGTTTATTGAAAGTCGCTAATGTTCGCGCACCACTTGTAATCAAGCCCTTGGATGGTACTACATATTATTTTTTTTATTTGTTCTATGTAGTTTTTCAACCACCAGTGGATTGTTAATTAAAATGATTTCCTTTTCAGTGTTATGTCATGGATTTTAACAGTTCAATTTGGTGGTGTTATTTCAAGAAACACCTGTTTTATATATTTAGGAATATTTAGGATCATGTATTTCAATTAGTTACTGTGTAAAGAAAAGTAGTTTATTACTATCTTTTTAGAAAGCTTTTATAAGGAGAACCTGCATTCTTTTTTTCAAATATTATGTGGTAACAACATAACAGAAACCAAAGAATGGAAATTATGGTTTGAAAAAAGTTTAAGCACCACTCCATAGCTACTGGACTCTTGATTCTGAAGACAAGGCATTTTACAGATTTTAACAGGTCCATAATTCTACATTACAGATAAGACTTATTGGGGTCAATTATAATCCTTTAGAAAAATGTAATAATTATTTATTCACAAAAATCTCCATTGATTTTAATGGTGAATTTGGCAGAAAAATAATTAGATAAACTTTTCTAAAGGATTGTGATCAATTTCATTATTTGGTTTTCACTATTTTGGTAAAATGGTTTACTGTGCTTTACTCTCTGTTCAGCTGATATTTTCCAGCTTGCAATATAAATTATTTCAGAAAAAAAGATAAAAGAAGGCGCCAACATAGTGCGGTTACCAATGAGATGGGACACGCTTAGCAAATATACCAAATACTCACAGGATGAAAGACACTTGAGAAGTGTCACAGGTGCCTCCTGGACTCTCAGAGTTGTCCAGCTAACTCCCACTCCACTGTGGTGGTAAGGTTCCGCTTGTCTCTGCCAATTTGGATGGCTACGCTGGTGGTCTTGGCTCCCAGCTAATGTTCCAAAAGGACTCACTTGCGGTTTCCCCAAATCCAGATATCCAAGTCAGATCCGTGCTCTCCGAGGGGGAGTAATACAGCAAGGCAAAAGGTGGTTTGTATAGTGATGACAAACTACAATATTACCAATATAGATGTCATAAAAAGAAAGTTCGTGGCTGCAGTCTTAAAATCAATGAGACTTTATTAACACAACGTTTCTCAGTCTGTACGTGACCGTTTCCTCAGGTGCATAAGTGTATAATGAAACACATAAAAACCACGAACTTATAACAAATAGTACAGCGTCTCCAAATGCATAATGTGCATGTACGTGGGTGTGTCCCCATGCTGGGAGTTCCATTGGCGTAAACTATCCAATGAGGTGCTTGTAGTTACACACCTCCAAAGTTACGAGTGAAATGGGATATTACCCAGTGCGGTATTTACAAATAGCCCGCACAGTTTAAAAAGCCACAAACGGCTCTGATAATCTAAAAATCTAATGATTAGGTAAAATACTATATGAGAATAATATATAAAAAATATATCTAAAAAATATCTAAGAAATATATAAAATATATATATATATATATATATATATATATTAACTACCAGATCGGGCACACCCACTAGCGTTGCATCCAAAAGTTCTATTACTAACGTATGTGAAGTCATTAACTCTTCACATAAACTGTTCACATACAAATGAAAGATTTCATATATAAAAGATGTTACAAGTGAAATACAAACTATGAACAGTATGACATATACATAAAAAATATATACAATATACAAAATATTGGAAATATATAATTTATCTCTCCAATGGTACGGTTGTATCCACAATTGCACATGCAAAACTGAATCTTAAACCACAGTGTTAGAAATTAATTAACGTGATCAGAGAGAATAATTTCCCAATGATAGACAGAGTTATTAATGAATCGGCTTCTCTAGGATAAATGCAAAGGACTTGGACCACGTCCAACCTGGCTATCTAATTGTCAGGAATAATCATAAAAAATGTGCTTGCCCACTTTTAGACATTATTAATAATGTGTCTATATTAAAATGGGGTACCTAGACTGATACTCATATAACTAAAATAGTGGTGCATAACGTAACATTCATATATAAAGAAGTAAAAATAATAATAATAAAAATGATGATATAATATATATCATAATACATTAAATTAAATTAAATATACAAGTGGATGCTATCAGGAGTCAGGAACAGAGCCCTACATGTCTAGATAACAAATGGCCTAGGAATAGGAAGATATATACTAAAGTATGCTATAAGTGGATTACAGTGTGATCACTTTCTGATGTTCAGTGATACTCATAGTATAGTGCTTAAAATTCTGGTAAACTTGTCTAGCTAGCATATAACCTCTGTATTGGATGAATCTCTACCAAAACCTTTTTCAAGTCGGTGGATGCTAACAGTTATTTGAACTATAAAAGCAACCACCACTTACCTTGGAAGAACAATATCCCGTACAACCAATTCTGTAGAATTCGCAGGAATTGCACAGATTTAGACAGTTATGATATACAAGCTAATATTTTAAAGAAAAGGTTTGTTGAGAAACACTACCCTGTAGATCTTATTGAGACTAGCTACAAGAGAGCCAGAAATAAATGCAGAGAAGATTTCTTTGTTAAGAACAAGGAGACTATACCTACTGGAGCATCCACTAAGGGGAATGAGAAAGTAAGATTTATAACACAATTCAAAAACAACCATAACAAAATTAAAAATATTTTAGGTAAACACTGGCACATTTTGACAGGGGACCCTCTGCTGAGGGAGAGTATAGGAAATACACCTGTCTGTACTTTCAGACGTGCTCCCACGTTGAAAAATGTACTAGCCCCAAGTAAAATTGTAATGAAGAAAAGATCACTGATGAGTAAATCAAGTAGTAAAACAGGCAATAAGATCCTAGACAAACCAGGTTTTTTTAAATGTAACAGAGCTAACTGTGGATTATGCCAATACACCAATAGCAAGAGAACTGAATTTGTGTCTTATATTAGTAAGGAAAAATTTCTTATCAAAACACATTTTACGTGTGATTCGGCCTTTGTAGTTTATTTGTTAGAATGCAGCTGTGGGGTCCAGTACATGGGTAGGACTTCGAGACCCCTCAAAAAAAGATGGGGTGAACATCTAAGGAATATTAGTAAAAGCATTGCCAATCATAGTGTCCCGAGGCATGCTACTACATGCCATACTAATACATCTAATGTGTTTAGCATATTCCCTTTAGAACAAGTGAACCCCAAATGGGGTAGGAACAGATATTTGCATTTAAGACAAAGGGAGACTTTTTGGATCTGGAAGATGCGCACCCTGTCCCCTGGTGGCCTAAACGCTAATATTGATATGGCCACCTTCAATTAATTGATCCATTATTAGTCTCTCTGTATTTAATTGAATATAGGCCCCATATACCCACTCTTATATATAGGCCCCCCACTGATAGCATCATACTGATAGATACGTTAGAACATGATTGTTTATATCCATTGTCATAGATGTGAGATTACTATCTAGCCTGTATTTGAATTTTTCATCCAATACAGAGGTTATATGCTAGCTAGACAAGTTTACCAGAATTTTAAGCACTATACTATGAGTATCACTGAACATCAGAAAGTGATCACACTGTAATCCACTTATAGCATACTTTAGTATATATCTTCCTATTCCTAGGCCATTTGTTATCTAGACATGTAGGGCTCTGTTCCTGACTCCTGATAGCATCCACTTGTATATTTAATTTAATTTAATGTATTATGATATATATTATATCATCATTTTTATTATTATTATTTTTACTTCTTTATATATGAATGTTACGTTATGCACCACTATTTTAGTTATATGAGTATCAGTCTAGGTACCCCATTTTAATATAGACACATTATTAATAATGTCTAAAAGTGGGCAAGCACATTTTTTATGATTATTCCTGACAATTAGATAGCCAGGTTGGACGTGGTCCAAGTCCTTTGCATTTATCCTAGAGAAGCCGATTCATTAATAACTCTGTCTATCATTGGGAAATTATTCTCTCTGATCACGTTAATTAATTTCTAACACTGTGGTTTAAGATTCAGTTTTGCATGTGCAATTGTGGATACAACCGTACCATTGGAGAGATAAATTATATATTTCCAATATTTTGTATATTGTATATATTTTTTATGTATATGTCATACTGTTCATAGTTTGTATTTCACTTGTAACATCTTTTATATATGAAATCTTTCATTTGTATGTGAACAGTTTATGTGAAGAGTTAATGACTTCACATACGTTAGTAATAGAACTTTTGGATGCAACGCTAGTGGGTGTGCCCGATCTGGTAGTTAATATATATATATATATTTTTTATATATTTCTTAGATATTTTTTAGATATATTTTTTATATATTATTCTCATATAGTATTTTACCTAATCATTAGATTTTTAGATTATCAGAGCCGTTTGTGGCTTTTTAAACTGTGCGGGCTATTTGTAAATACCGCACTGGGTAATATCCCATTTCACTCGTAACTTTGGAGGTGTGTAACTACAAGCACCTCATTGGATAGTTTACGCCAATGGAACTCCCAGCATGGGGACACACCCACGTACATGCGCATTATGCATTTGGAGACGCTGTACTATTTGTTATAAGTTCGTGGTTTTTATGTGTTTCATTATACACTTATGCACCTGAGGAAACGGTCACGTACAGACCGAGAAACGTTGTGTTAATAAAGTCTCATTGATTTTAAGACTGCAGCCACGAACTTTCTTTTTATGACATCTATATTGGTAATATTGTAGTTTGTCATCACTATACAAACCACCTTTTGCCTTGCTGTATTACTCCCCCTCGGAGAGCACGGATCTGAATTGGATATCTGGATTTGGGGAAACCGCAAGTGAGTCCTTTTGGAACATTAGCTGGGAGCCAAGACCACCAGCGTAGCCATCCAAATTGGCAGAGACAAGCGGAACCTTACCACCACAGTGGAGTGGGAGTTAGCTGGACAACTCTGAGAGTCCAGGAGGCACCTGTGACACTTCTCAAGTGTCTTTCATCCTGTGAGTATTTGGTATATTTGCTAAGCGTGTCCCATCTCATTGGTAACCGCACTATGTTGGCGCCTTCTTTTATCTTTTTTTCTATATAGTATCCACCCCTGGGTCACCAACAGGGATCGTTTGGAGAAGAGCTTGCCTCCTGTGATTTGGACATTACGCCCACCATTTATGTAAAACTTTGAACTTTGATTATTGGGACTATTGCACTATATCATTGAATCTATTAATGATTCTACCACATTGCTGTGCATATCACTTATTTTGCCTAGCAGTTGTATTACCATATTAATTTAGGGTGTTCACTGCCATCACAACACTGTATCACGTCACAATATCACGATTTAGGAATAACTGTTTTGTTTCCTATCTTGATCGGAATTTTGTATAACGATCTGTATCTGATAGTTATTCATATTTAGATTTTTTTATATAACATTGTGATTTTGTTTTACTGTCATATTGACAGCAGATTATCTGACCGTTGGCGCACTAATTATACACTATATCATTTTTGATAAATTATTTCAGCCATCATCTTTTTGAAAGTTCAGATTTCCTCTGTTTATCTGAAATATTTTCCAATGGAATATTTATCTTAACCAAGTTGTCCTGACTGTCTCCTGCTGGAACTAACTAATGCTGTTTTCCAGCATTCTCAATCTACAAAAAAGTTGTTTGTGTAGTCTATGGCAGCCTATGTCAACATCCAGATAAGTGTGAGAGCTTGGCGCTCTATTATGTGTTTTGCATTTTTTTATTTTTCAGTATAAAAGTTCCTATGTAATAACCTTCTTTTATTTCTGAAGACTTCTAATTATACTTATTTTGAAGTTATGTGCAAGAAATCATGCCCACTTTGGATGTTCATTTATAGTTTGTCTATTTTGGTTACATACCTTTTTGTTGCATCTGAAGAAGATGTCTATTGGGTACTTGTAAAGCGCAAACTAATCACCCGTGAGGGTCTCAAGGCGCTATGGGTGGGGGGGAGAGTGGGGCTAAGGAAAGATGATTCAGTCGAATAGCCAGGTCTTGAGGTCCTTCCTAAAGTTTGTAAGGGAGGTGGATTGTCTGAGGTGCAGCGGGAGGGAGTTCCATGACCTTGCTGCCATATAGGAGAAGGATTTTCCTCCAGCTGTTTTTTTCTTGATGCGGGGGATGACTGCAAGTGCTTGGTCGGTAGAGCAGAGTTGTCTGGAAGGGGTGTAGAAATTGACACAATGGTTGATGTATTCAGGACCGATGTTGTGGAGGGCCTTGAATGCATGGGTTAGGAGCTTGAAGGTGATTCTCTTGTTGACGGGGAGCCAGTGTAGGTTCCTTAGGTATTCGGTGATGTGGTTTTGGCGAGGGATGTCCAGGATGAGCCTGGCCGAGGTCTTCCTGATGCATTGGAATCGTTTCTGGAGCTTGATGGTGGACCTGGCGTAGAGTGCATTGCCGTAGTCCTGACGAGGGCATGGGTGACAGATTTTCTAGTTTCGGTGGGGATCCACTTGAAGATTTTTCGCAGTAGGTGGAGTATGTGAAAACAAGTCGAAGAGACGGCGTTGACTTGGCGGTCCATGGAAAGTGATGAGTCGAGGATGACGCCTAGATTTCGTGCATGGTGTGTTGGAGTTAGAGGGTGTCCGAGGGCTGTGGGCCACCAGGAGTAATTCCATGCAGTTTTGGTGGGTCCGAGGAAGAGGATTTCGGTCTTGTCAGTGTTGAGTTTGAGATGGTTGTTGTTCATCCAGGTGGAGATTGCTGTCCTTCGTGGACGTTTTTCTTGGCGGTGACGGGGTCTCAGGTGAGTGAGATGATTAACTGGGTATCGTCGGCATAGGAGACGAGGTTGAGGTTGTGTTGTCGGATGATGGCGGCGAGGGGGGCCATGTAGATGTTGAAGAGGGTGGGGCTAAGAGAAGAGCCTTGGGTAACGCCGCAGCTGATTGATGTGGTATTGGAGGAGAAGGGTGGGAGTCTGACTTTCTGGGTTCTGCCGCTGAGGAAGGAGGTGATCCATTCCAGGGCCTTATTGCGGATGCCAGTATCATGTAGGTGCATAAGGAGGGTGCTGTGGGCTACAGTGTCCAATGTGGCTGAGAGGTCTAGAAGGATGAGGGCAGCAGTCTCTCCTTGGTCGAGCAGGGTGCGGATGTCATCTGTGGCGGCGAGGATGGTGGTCTCAGTGCTGTGATTGCTCCTGAAACCGGATTGGGAGGGGTCCAAGATGTGGTTGGTCTCGATGTAGTCAACAAGTTGTGCGTTGATGGTCTTCTCAATTACTTTGGCTGGAAAGGAGAGTAGAGAGATGGGGCGGTAGTTTTTAGGGTCTATGGTGTCAGCTGTGGGTTTCTTCAGAAGGGGTTTCAGCTCTGCATGCTTCCAGTCTTCTGGGAAGGTGCCAGTTTTGATGGAGCAGTTTATGGTGAGGCAGAGTTTGTGGGCAAGGGTAAAACCCGCTTTGTTGAATATGTGGTGCGGGCATGGGTCTGAGGGTGCTCCGGAGTGGATAGATTTCATGATTCTGAGTGTGTCCTCCGTGGTGAGGGGGATCCAGGTAGTCTGTAGATGTGGCGGGTGGTGGGGGTGGGTAGATCAGCAGTGAGTGGTGAGTTCTGGAGCTCGAGACTGTTGTAGATGTTGATGATCTTGTGGTGGAAGTAAGTAGCGATGTTGTCACAGAGGTCCTGGGAGGGTGGGATGTCATTAGTATCACTGTTGGGTTTGGATAATTCCTTCATGACTGTGAACAGCTCCTTGCTGTTGTGGGTTTTGGCGTGGATTCTGTCCAGGATAGCAGTTTTCTTTGTGGTTTTGATGAGGTGGTGGTGGGTGGTGACGGCTTCTTTGTAGGCGGATTTGTCGGAGGGGGACTTGCTGGATCTCCATGTTCTCTCTAATCGTCTGCAGTGGCATTTGGAGTCCTGGAGGGTGGGGGTGAACCAGCTGGCCTTGTTGGTAGACTGGATGGTTTCTTGAGGGGGGCAAGGGTATTTGCTCAGTCTGTGATACAGTGATGTAGGTGGCGGGTGGAGGAGTTGGCGTCAGTGGAGGTCACTGGGGGGGACTTGATCAGGGTGGAGTGCAGTTCTTGGGCGATGTTGTTCCAGTTTCTGCGGGGTGAGTGGTGATGCCGGAGGTGCGTGGTGGGTTTGTTGAAGGAGAAGTGTATACAGTGATGGTCAGTACAGTGGAGTTCAGTTATGTGGTTGAGTGAGATGTGGTTGCCTGCGGAGAAGATCAGGTCGAGGGTGTGTCCGGCTATGTGGGTTGGGGCATTTACAAGTTGCTTCAGTCCAATGGTTCCAAGGTTTTCCAGGAGGTTGGTGGTGTTGTGGTCATTGGGGTTGTCTAGATGGAAGTTGAGGTCGCCAAGTAGGATGTAGTCCTTTGAGGCGAGGGCGTGGGGTGCAAGGTGGTCGGTGATGGAGTCACAGAAGGTGGGACGCGGTCCTGGAGGTCTGTAGATGAGGGTGCCGTGGAGGGTGGTGTTGTGGTTAACCTTGATTCTGAAGTGTAGATGTTCCCAGTCTGGTGAGTGATCGTTGGAGATGGTTGTGACTTGGATGGAGTGTTTGTGGATGATGGCGATGCCTCCTCCAGGTTGGTTGCTCCTGTCTTTGTGGGAGATTTTATAGCCATCGGGGATGGCGATGGCGATGTCCGGTGCTGATGTGGGGTTGAGCCAGGTTTCGGTGAGGAAGGCAACGTCTGGGGAGGTGGAGTCAAGCAGGTTCCAGATTTCGATGGTGTGCTTGTGGATGGAAGAAGGAATGGTTTAAATTGATTATAGATATCAACCATTACTAACAAGATAGGGACAGAAGGTATTTTATAGATTACTTTGGATTAATGTCTCTGTGTTGTAAAAAAAACTTAATTTATATATTAGGTCACATGGTATATTAAAGACCCATACAGACAGGGCTGGCATAAGCAAATGTTCTCATTTTTGTGCTGCTCTCTGTGGTGTTTCATGGCTATTACTGCATTTCAGGTTTAGTACTAATCTTCTGCCTACTACCGGCTTCCAGTCACCTGTGCATTAAAATCTTCTTGTTTGGGTGCATTATGTTGTTTTTCCTCAGTTATCGTTTGACATTTTTACTTCCCTTTGCCTGCTCTATGTGCTCTTTTGATGACCTTTGTTACATACCCCATGGCTTGTTCTTGGATACTGTATCTGCCTTGCCATTAAAAAACTTACGAGGACTAACTTCTGGTCTGTCCCTTGGATACAGTCTCTGCTTTTTCATCACCACTGGTTTCCTGCACTTCATTAGATGAAATGGTGTTCCTACATCTCTGTTCACTACAGTCTAAACCCATAGTCAGCAGTCTAGGAAATTCAGCAGATTGAAGTTTCTGACAAGAGCATGCTGATGCTGATGGGCCTGATAAGAGAGTAATTTGTCTTAAAAACAATATTAGCTGGGATATGCTCTCCTATTGTGCCATCTCTGCCAAATGCTGCTCAGGCCTGAGGTCCCACCTGGTCGTTATAGAGCTTACCCTGCATATACAAGCAATGAACATAATGGGCCTATCTATCAAGCTCCGAAAGGAGCTTGATGGCCCGTGTTTCTGGCGAGTTTTCAGACTCGCCAGAAACACAAGTTATGGAGCAGCGGTCACAAAGACCGCTGTTCCATAACCCTGTCCGCCTGCTCTGAGCAGGTGAACAGGATTCGCCGGAATTCAACCCGATCTAGTATGATCGGGTTGATTGACATTCCCTGCTGGCGGCCCATTGGCCGCGAGTCTGCAGGGGGCGGCGTTGCACTAGCAGCTCACAAGAGCTGCTGGTGCAATGCTGAATACGTAGAGCGTATTTCTCTCCCCATTCAGCGGACTGTCGGATCAGGTCCGCAAGACATTTGTTAAATTGGCCTCAATGTCTGTATACATTAACACAAGACAAACAAATAGAACACACATACTGGCAAGCATAGAAGTAACAACTCAAACTCAGATGAAATACGTATGGAGCCAGTTTAGAAATATTTAAATACATATTGCACTGTTAAAATAGTAAATACAATATGAATCATTTAGTTCCATTTCACTTTAGTGGGGCATTAACTTAAAATTTCTACAGTGTAGAGAGCAGCAAGAAAACATAGTAAATATGTTGTGAACAGTAAAACTACATTAAATCTATAATGGTAAAAAATAAAATTTGATTTTGGAAGCTCAGGAACATCCATTAAAAACCAAAACACAAACAATTTGAATGCATTTTAAACAACTTTATTTAGATTGAACAAAGACAAATTTGGTTTTTAATATACCTTTAAAGGGACACTGAACCCACATTTTTTATTTCATGATTCAGGTAGAGCATGCAATTTTAATAAACTTTTTAATTTACTCCTATTATCAATTTTTCTTTGTTTTCTAGTTATCTTTATTTGAAAATCATGAATGTAAATCTTAGCAGCCAGCCCATTTTTGGTTCAGCACAATGGATAGCGCTTGCTTATTGGAGGCTGTCATTTACCCACCAATAAGCAAGCATAAACCAGGTTCTCAACCAAAAATGGGCCGGCTCCTATGCATCACATGCCTGCTTTTTAAATAAAGATAGCAAGAGAACAAAGAAAAATTGAAATACACCAAACTATTTAATATTGTTTGTCTAGAAATGTAATATAACAATATAATGCTATTACACAGATACACATAGGAAATAACTAGCAACTTTATTTAGTAGAAATAATAAGTGGAGGGTATAAAAATGAAGTCGCTCTAAATGCATTGCTACACCTCCAGCCTAATGATTAAAATCTATTTTGAAGCTCAGTTTCAACAGTTAATTATCTTCAAATGTAATAGATTCCAAAGCAATATTTCTGGCACAGTGTAAAGTTTAAAAAAAAAAATAGAAACATAAGAACATGGTCATTTTTCATAAACAGATTTTAACAAATTACTGTTTCATAAATAATCAATGCTACTTATAAGCAGTAGATGGCAGCATGTTTAAATGCATTTGGTTGTTCTGTAGGAATGGTGTATGCAAAGGTTTTAAAGAGCTCAGCACTGAGCTACAATTTTTGCAATGTTTATATGTTTAAATACATATAAACAAACCCAGAGGCGTAACTAGAAACCACAGGGCCCAGGTGCAAGAATCTAAGAAGACCCCCCCCCCAAAAAAAGTGAATTTGATACATATCTTTTTTTTTTTTTTACATTTAACACAGAAAAATAATGTGAATCAGATTACGTCTGCAAAAGGAGGTACCCTGTGCCCACAGTCTGTGAGATGGCCTGACCCCCTATTACTGTATATAGTGACACTGTTTAACCCACCAGTACTGTATATAGTGAGTCAGTAACACAGTCTGTAATCTGCCGGTGAGATGGCTGACCTGACCCTACCCCCCCTCTAGTACTTTATAAAGTGACCACAGTAGTCTGTGACATAGTCCAGCCCCCCATACTGTATATAGTGGTACTGTATAGTGACACTGTTTACCCCCTCCCCCCATGCTGTAGTAACAAGGTCTGTAATTTGCTGGTTCCACAAACATACACACACACACATACATGTATAAATACACACACACAGTCACATACATACACACACATACATGCATAAATACACACACAGTCACATACATACACACACATACATGCATAAATACACATACAGTCACATACATACACACACATACATGCATAAATACACACACACAGTCACATACACACATACACACATACACACACACACATACATGCATAAATACACACACACAGTCACATACACACATACACATACATGCATAAATACACACACACAGTCACATACACACATACACACATACACACACACACATACATGCATAAATACACACACACAGTCACATACACACATACACATACATGCATAAATACACACACACAGTCACATACACACATACACACATACACACATACACACACACACACACAAACACCAATGGGTAAAACAGAAAGACTAACCCCTGTAGTCAGAGACACTAGTGAAGCATCATGTCACACTCACATGATATCAGTGCAGGCAGTGGCAGGTCAACGTTTTTTATTGTAAAAAAAAAAAGTGCAGACCATATGTAATACATTTATACTAAAAACAATTTTACAAATAAAGGCCTCAATTACAATCTGTTGTCAATTTACCCCCAAAAAGGCTTTTTGCTTTCTGAATGAGGGCTAGTTTACGAGTGGAGCACAAATTATCGCTCCCACTCCTGCATTAACTTCGCTAGATGTAGGCTTTTCATGCGCATCGGGTTGCACTCTTTTTACAAGTTGAAAGTAAAAAGTTTACGCTAACCCAACGGGTGCAAAAAGTTGAACTTTGAATGTTGCAAATGCTTTAACATATTTGGATTTAAGAGAACAAAGAGATTTTGGTAGTAAATATATATATATTTTTTTCTAACTGTAAACCATGCATAAATCAAGTACGTATCTGGGTCAATACAGGTAGTTGTGGTCAGGCATAGCAAAATAATATTCAACAGAATAACCTATAAGAATAGGTGGAAAGAAATGCCTATTGGCACAAACACAACATGATATTTAAATGACAGATATATGTGAACACATAAAAAGTTACTTTTATTAGTTATGCATTTAAAATAGACAGCAATAAAAAAGTTTGCTGCCCTACTGTGGATTAAAAACATTGCACTACTAGTTGCGTGAATAAGATCAGTATATGAAGGTACCCATTGATATAAACAGTATAAACTTTAGCAAGTAAATAAAACCAGGGAGGTGTTATCCACTTCGACTCAGGTATGGAGAGCCGTGAGTTAAAGTATCTACAGAGTATCGAATTGTTATCAAACACTAAGTGTGCTGGCGTGTTCAACACCAGACTATGGGATTGTAAATTAAGTATCTTGTAGCATACACTGTTTGTGTGCTACCAACAGTAATATCCCCAAATTATTAGAAACACAGACCAGAAAAATTCAGCAAGTCCCCTGACGCGGTCACGTTTTTCTTACGCTTCCTAAGAGGGGTAAAGGCTCTGAGGAAGCGTAAGAGAAACGCGACCACGTCAGGGGACTTCCTCCATTTTTTTAATCAGCTCTCTACTTTGTTGCCAATCGTAATTTAAAACACCAGTATTGACAGTTACTTTATTATTTGTAAATGCTACCGCATTCCTGGCATTTAGCCAGGGCGGTAGTTAGGCCTACCAGCAGAACTTGCAAGACTAATACTATATTATATTTTGAATAATTGTTAAACGTAAAAGCGCAAACTTTTATCCTATATAGCCACTCTAAAGAATACCTCCTTCCCAGATATTATATGCAATTGAATATTTGAAACCTAGACTAGAGGGCGCTCAAAGCTACAGGATACTAATGGATTAATCACAATTGGTGGTTAATATTAACCTATACTTATAGACTTCTATGTGATTAGTTACATACTATGTTAAAAACTTATGTCACAGATATAACTACATGAAATATTATAAATTAAAAACATTTATTCTAATAAGAAACAATTTAACAATTAAACGAAAGTTAGAGTTGCAACTCTAGTGAATATAAACAAACGACAAAAAATAGTATACTGTATGTTAAGTGCACTATTAATATTTGGGTGATGTCACTTCCCAAACTTTTTAAGGATAAGCATAAAAAATGGCATAAAAAATAATTTTAAAACATAAAACCACCAAAAAATCTTTATATTAGCGAGATTGTGATCTTTAAAAATCACATTCAAAAGTTTCTTTCAAATGTAAAGTTTCTCGTTGGTTAGTTCTTCAACCTTAATCTTATGGGATGTTGGATAATCTGTAACGTGATTTGATTTGTATACAGAGTCTTAACAATGTATCCCCTTTACTGAAAACAGTCTTTTGGTTTCTCACATAAAGATTCTTATCCCAGATTCTTAATATATGTTATTATTCCCAAAGTTCATTTAATGAATCTCTTACCGGACCTTCTCTTAGAAAATTTTATTTACTTTTCTTCGATTCAGCTTCTTTGTATTTGTATCTCCGTTTTAGTAGACGCTCATATATATATGTATGATATATGTGAACACATAAAAAGTAACTTTTATTAGTTATGCATTTAAAATAGACAGCAATAAAATTGGAGTTTGCTGCCCTACTGTGGATTAAAAACACTGCACTACTAGTTGTGTAAATAAGATATCAGTATTTATGTTTAAATCTTTTTATTAATGTATTTTCAAACAAGTTACAACATATCACAAATATTAGGGAGATAGGTTAGCATCTAATAATCTAATATCCTTTACAGTTTATAATCTCCAGGACAATAAAATTAACTTGTCGGGGGCGTGTCTAGGCAGCGGCCATGTTAGGTCGCAATATCTGTGGCTCTGAGTTGGATGTTCCTAACCCGCCGGTTATTGAGCCCATTCTGCAATTTAGACTAAAAACAGTGGTAAATATCAACAGCCCACACATTGGGGATTTCAACGACATCACATTTGCAGAGTTCTATGAAAGCTAGACCCAGATCTGGACCGCTGGAACCTGGGGCGGCGGCCTCGCTACAAGGAATCAGCACCCCCCCCGCATACGGGGTATAGCAGTTGAGTTCTAACTGCCTTTTTTACTACTCTTACATTTTCTTTGTGCATCAACCAGACTTATTTAGAGACACACTTGCACCCTGCTACTAGTGAAAGGGGCAATCAAATGACTCTCTCACCATATTCATGTTCGCAATAGAAATAATGGAGTCTAGTGCTAACTTGTTCCTGAAGGAAGTGATCTGCTTATTAGAGGACCATCATGAGCGCTTATTACAAGCTTGGTCCGCTGAATGGGACACCCTGCGCACGATGGCAAGACAAGCTGGACATCGGCATTCTGAATCCAGAGACCTACCTGGGAAAGCTAAGGAAGAGTCTAAAAGACAAGTGGATACTCCAGCTCCCGCAGAGCCCTTACTCCAGGAGCGGGCTTCCTCTGAGGCGATGTTACACTGCCAGACCGGTACTCTGGTTATTGCCTCCTCCCTTGCTGTGGGCGTCTGTCCGGACAAGTTGCTTGATCTGGGAGTGTTGTCAATGGGCTCCTCCATGAAGCGGCCGATCGTGGGGGGGCTGGTGAGTAAGACCCCGCCTGACAAGTCTGCCATTTTTCCTGATCCCGGGTCGATTCCCCTTAGGCAGAGCTCAAGCGGCAAGTTGGAAATGCCTTTGGAGCCATCAGAGGGTTACTTTATTTGGGGGAGATCCACTTTTGTCAAGGCCCGTTCGGTGGGTGGTAAAAAGGCCAGGTGAAATCCTCATCGGTTCCAGGACTATGCAAAAACAGGGGATTGGCTGAAGGACTCCCATATTAAAGCATCTTTCAGAGAAGGCAAAGGAGTTTTAGGTTTAACTCTGATAGTAGTTTGTACTCTTACACTGTTTTATTCTCTTCATTGTTTTTACTGCTGCCTTCTCTCTCCCCCCCCCACGATATAATATAAAAAGGTATACATGTTTGGGGTACGGGAAGTTATATATACATATAGCCTTTACATACCAAACGGTATTGTGCTGACTCTATGGGACATTTTACAGACCGGTAACCCTAGTAATAAATGCTATTACTCTGACACTCCGTGGAACTATGGTATTCTCTTAGAATGGAGGTTTAATATTTGTTTATTAACTCTTTCCCTGCCTGGGGGTAAAAGGAATGTTTCTGGGATAGCATGCCTTTGTTTGTCAACTAGTACCGACTCCACCTTAATGAGCCAGATAACACCTGTGTATAGCGCTCACAACAGGTCTAAAGTCCCAGACATAAATACATTGCCCATCTGTTCCTGTGTTTTCAGAGTCTGCTTTATTAATTTCATTATGGGACTCGGAGTGCTAAAAGTTAGTATGGCTCTATATGATATATATGCTGTTTGTGTTTTTATATCCCTATTGTTTGCTATCTCAGGCCTCATTAGCTTTGTTGTGTGCTTGCTGCTTAGATAGAAGCTTGAAGTAAAGCATATGAGCCAATAGTCTATATATATATATATATATATATAAATATGACAAGGGTTGTTAAATGCTCAATATGTACCTACTATTCAATATTAGCTCACTCAAACATCTCTTGATTATGCAAGTGTACATATATGTGAAAGTATTCTCTACTAGATTGCTATGGGGTCCATATAGTCCAGATGTAACATATACCTAGTAATAATAGCGCTTTATGTCTTAGTCACATTACAGAATTGGAATGTGGACTGCACCAGAATAGTTAAGCTACATCCCTATTGATCACTCTCACCCTATGCCAAATGTTAATGCTCTTGCCTTCTGTGATAACACTATGTACTTATGTTACCTAACATATCCCCTGTCTGAAGCAGGTGGATTACATATTGGCAATTGTGTGTGTGCCTCCCTTGGTGGTTAATATTCTTCTACTATTTTGGGCACCACAGGGATATATACTAAGGGCATGATACACCTCTACAACTATAAAATATTAATTGCTATAGATTACCCCACCTGATTGGGCTCTGAAGAACTGACCCCAGCCCCATTTTAAATCACAACCCTCTCAAACAGTACTTTTCATTAACATCTTCATACACTTTATATGTTATGGTATGGCCTTTAAGCTCCTTTAGTTGCTAGTCTCTACTTCCTACATTGTTCCTGATTGCCTCATGCAGTTTACAGTTACTTATGATTCCATATAGTATAGCTATAAATACAAATGTATGCGTATCAAGGGTTCAAGAGTGCAATCATTGTTTTAAGGGTTCAAGAGCAGCCCTATGCATTCCACTATTATTTTATACACCTTATCAAGCTCCCCTATTAGTTAATATTAAAGGTTAAGGTCCAAGAGAGGACTTTACTTTTCTTTTTTTTTTTTTTTTTCTCTTCTCTGGGGGATTATAGATTTGCACAATAAAATGGCTACAAATAAGGGTGTATCCCGTACTATCAGCTAGAAATATAAAATATGAGGTTAGCATAGTGAGATCCAAGAGTGGTCTCTCCATTTCATTATACCTTCCCTTACTACTAGACATATTTCCTTATTTAAGGTCCAAGAGCGACCTATTAGATTTGTTATGGAAGGTTCCCTTATGAATAGGCACTATGTATTTAATTTTGCCATTTACTACTGTTTTTTCTTTCATTGGGGAGTTGTGCAGAATGTTTACTATACCGTTATGGAACTATGCTGGACTGAACATGTTTCCTTTTGTATTGAATGGCAATTCCCTTTGTGTTTATACTGTTTGTATGCCTAACTTAAGTACCTCAATAAAAATTTATAAAAAAAAATAAAAAAAAAATTAACTTGTCTATTACATATCATGGGCGCGATCCGATATACGGCGTAGTTTGCGGCGCAAGCTCGCAACTCGAGCTATCCAATATACGGCGCCGTCAGATGCTAACGTGCCGTAAGTCGGATAAACCAGCGATGTCCAGAAATATGCGCAAGTACAAATTTCTGGCGTCGCCAGTGACTTGCGCGACGTTAGAAACTGCTGGCGCCTACAAAACCTGACTAAAGTATGAAATCACCCGCACTGTCTAACACGCCTCCCTAACATAGCCCGACACGTCTAACCCTCTATCCGCTATCTCCCCTCACTAGCCTAACAATAAAAAAAGTTATTAACCCCTAAACCGCCGCTCCCAAACCCCGCCACAACCTAATAAAGTTATTAACCCCTAAACCGCCGCCAGCTATATTAAATCTATAACCCCCTAAAGTGAGCCCCTAACACCGCCACCATCTACCTTACCTACCCCCTAAAGTGAGCCCCTACCCCGCCGCTATCTATTTTAAAATTATTAACCCCTAATCTAATCCCCCTACCCCGCCGCCATCTATATTAAATTATTTAACCCCTAAAATACTAAACTATCCCTACCACTAAACCTAAGTCTAACCCTACAAATAGCCCTGAAAAGGGCTTTTTGCGTGGCATTGCCCCAATGTAACAGCTCTTTTGCCAGCCCTTAAAAGGGCTTTTTGCGGGGCATGCCCCAAAGAATTCAGCTCTTTTGCCAGCCCTTAAAAGGGCTTTTGGCGGGGATTTGTCACAAAGTAAACTGCTCTTTTGCCTACAATCTACATCCCCTACACCGCGGCCACCTATAATAAATGTATTAACCCCTAATCTAATCCCCCTACACCGCCGCCACTTATATTAAACACATTAACCCCTAATCTACATCCTCCTACACCGCGGCCACCTATAATAAATGTATTAACCCCTAATCTAATCCCCCTACACCGCCGCCAGCTATATTAACTATATTAACCCTAATTATATTAGGGTTAATATAGTTAATATAGTTATTATATTATATATATTAACTATATTAACCCTAATTATATTAGGGTTAATATAGTTAATATCGTTATTATATTATATATATTAAGTATAATAACCCTATCTAACTCTAACATCCTAACTAAACTCTTATTAAAATAAATATAATATTAATATTATTAATTAAAATATTCCTATTTAAATCTAAATACTTACCTATAAAATAAACCCTAAGATAGCTACAATATAATTACTAATTACATTGTAGCTATGTTAGGGTTTATATTTATTTTACAGGTAAATTGTTAATTATTTTAACTAGGTATAATAGCTATTAAATAGTTATGAACTATTTAATAGCTACCTAGTTAAAATAATTACCCAATTACCTGTAAAATAAATCCTAACCTAAGTTACAAATACACCTACACTATCAATAAATTAAATAAACTACAAATATCTATTTAAAAATACAATTAAATAAACTAAACTAAATTACAAAAACAAACAAACACTAAATTACAAAAAAAAAAAAAAAGATTACAAGATTTTTAAGCTAATTACACCTATTCTAAGCCCCCTAATAAAATAATAAAGCCCCCCAAAATAAAAAAAATTCCCTACCCTATTCTAAATTAAAAAAAGTTCAAAGCTCTTTTACCTTACCAGCCCTTAAAAGGGCCTTTTGTGGGGGCATGCCCCAAAGAAAACTGCTCTTTTGCCTGAAAAAAAAAACACAATACCACCCCCCAACATTACAACCCACCACCCACATACCCCTAATCTAACCCAAACCCCCCTTAAATAAACCTAACACTACCCCCCTGAAGATCTCCCTACCTTGTCTTCACCACACCGGGCCGAACTCCTCATCCGATCCGGGCGATGTCTTTATCCAAGCGGCAGCAAAGTCTTCTTCCATCTGGCAGCATCTTCCATCAAACAGCATCTTCAATCTTCATTCGTCGCTCCTCTGACGCGGAGCATCCATCCCGGCCGACGACTGAACGACGAATGAGGTACCGTTAAATGACGTCATCCAAGATGGCGTCCGTCGAATTCCGATTGGCTGATAGGATTCTATCAGCCAATCGGAATTAAGGTAGAAAAATCTGATTGGCATCTTCAATCTTCATTCGTCGTTCCTCCGACGCGGAGCATCCATCCCGGCCGACGACTGAACGACGAATGAGGTACCGTTAAATGACGTCATCCAAGATGGCGTCCGTCGAATTCCGATTGGCTGATAGGATTCTATCAGCCAATCGGAATTAAGGTAGAAAAATCTGATTGGCTGATTGAATCAGCCAATCAGATTCAAGTTCAATCTGATTGGCTGATTCAATCAGCCAATCAGATTTTTCTACCTTAATTCCGATTGGCTGATAGAATCCTATCAGCCAATCGGAATTCGACGGACGCCATCTTGGATGACGTCATTTAACGGTACCTCATTTGTCGTTCAGTCGTCGACCGGGATGGATGCTCCGCGTCGGAGGAGCGACGAATGAAGATTGAAGATGCCGTTTGATGGAAGATGCTGCCGGATGGAAGAAGACTTTGCTGCCGCTTGGATAAAGACATCGTCCGGATCGGATGAGGAGTTTGGCCCGGTGTGGTGAAGACAAGGTAGGGAGATCTTCAGGGGGGTAGTGTTAGGTTTATTTAAGGGGGGTTTGGGTTAGATTAGGGGTATGTGGGTTGTGGGTTGTAATGTTGGGGGGTGGTATTGTGTTTTTTTTTTTTCAGGCAAAAGAGCAGTTTTCTTTGGGGCATGCCCCCACAAAAGGCCCTTTTAAGGGCTGGTAAGGTAAAAGAGCTTTGAACTTTTTTTAATTTAGAATAGGGTAGGGAATTTTTTTATTTTGGGGGGCTTTATTATTTTATTAGGGGGCTTAGAATAGGTGTAATTAGCTTAAAAATCTTGTAATCTTTTTTTTATTTTTTGTAATTTAGTGTTTTTTTTTTTGTAATTTAGTTTAGTTTATTTAATTGTATTTTTAGATAGATATTTGTAGTTTATTTAATTTATTGATAGTGTAGGTGTATTTGTAACTTAGGTTAGGATTTATTTTACAGGTAATTGGGTAATTATTTTAACTAGGTAGCTATTAAATAGTTCATAACTATTTAATAGCTATTATACCTAGTTAAAATAATTAACAATTTACCTGTAAAATAAATATAAACCCTAACATAGCTACAATGTAATTATTAATTATATTGTAGCTATCTTAGGGTTTATTTTATAGGTAAGTATTTAGATTTAAATAGGAATATTTTAGTTTATAATATAAATTAGATTTATTTAATAAGAATTTAGTTAGGGGTGTTAGGGTTAGATAGAGTTAATATAGTTAATATAAATACTATAGTAACTATATTAACCCTAATATAATTATGGTTAATATAGTTAATATATATAATGTAATAACTATATTAACTATAATATACTTAGGGTTAATATAGATAATATAGCTGGCGGCGGGGTAAGGGGCTTACATTAGGGGTTAATACCATTAATATAGGTGGCGACGGTGTAGGGAGGGCAGGTTATAGGGCAAAAGAGATGTTAACTTTGGGGCAAAGCCCCGCAAAAGGCCCTTTTAAGGGCTGGTAATAGAGCTTATTACTTTATGGATCTTAGATTAGGGGTTAATAATATTAATATAGCTGGCGGCGGTGTAAGGGGTCAGATTAGGGGATAGATCAGGTAGATGGTGGCGGTTTTAGGGGCTCACATTAGGGGATAGATCAGTTAGATGGTGGCGGTTTTAGGGGCTCACATTAGGGGATAGATCAGTTAGATGGTGGCGGTTTTAGGGGCTCACATTAGGGGATAGATCAGTTAGATGGTGGCGGTTTTAGGGGCTCACAGTAGGGGGTTAGTTTATGTAGATGGCGGCGGTTTAGGGGTTAAATACTTTATTAGGGATTGCAGCGGGGGATCGCGGTTGACAGGTAGATAGACATTGCGCATGCGTTAGGTGTTAGGTTTTATTTAGCAGATTGCGGTTGACAGCTAGATAGACATTGCGCATGCGTTAGGTGTTAGGTTTATTTAGCAGCTAGTTTAGGTAGTTACGGGGCTCCAATAGTCAGCGTAAGGCTTCTTACGGCTGCTTTTTGTGGCGAGGTGAAAATGAAGTAAGATTTCTCCATTTTCGCCACGTAAGTCCTTACGCTGTATATTGGATACCAAACTGCGCTGGTTTGGTATACCTGCCTAAGGCCCAAAAAACTACGGGCGACGGCAGAAATATACGCGCGTAACTTCTAGGTTACGCCGTATATGTGATACCAAACCCGCGCAAATATTGGCATCGCCAACTTTTGCGGGCGATGATTTTTATCGGATCGACCCCCATATATCATAAAATTTTTGTTTCTACACATTCTACAAAAAGATATTTTCAAGCAATATCCATTGTCAATACAAACCAATAAGCAACATTAACAATAACAACAACAAATAATAGAGTCGAGCGAAATCCATACTTCTGTGTCTTAGTCATATTTCTAATTCTAATTTTACTTAATGAGGAAGGTCGGTTCATATTGGGCTGTGTAAATGCTAATGGCAGTCTATTAGTAACTATTAATCGATGTACGTTATTGGTGTTGGTCTAGGAATGTTAACAAGTGTTCCTCTCAACACCCAATTAAACCAAATTTGGTCAACTGTCTCTTTATTATCTAGAATCCAAGCGGCTGACTCATACATAGAGTAGGTTGTATTAATTTTTTTAAGTATCTCCTGCCAGGAGAGGGTGCCAGTTTTCCAATATTTAGCGATACCTAATCTAGTGACTGTGCATAATATTTTAATGAATATATTAATTGGCTTATTTAAATGAGGAAAATTTTCATGAAGCAGAGCTTGAGTTTGAGTAAGTTGGATATTTTCCCCCAACAAGCTACTGAGCAACCGAAAAAGGGCATCCCAAATAAATTTGACTTTCTCACATTCCCACCACATGTGGCTATATGTGCCTAGGTTTTTTACATCCTCTATAGCAGAAACAATTTCCCGCTGGATTCATGTGCGCTGTCTGAATTGGGGTTAAATACCTACGAAAGGTAGTCTTGATCGCATTTTCTCTTAGATCCGCACTAAGCAGTCCCTTATCCGTAAGGCCTAATAGTTCAATCCATTTCTGCTCCGTCAACTCCACTCCTAGGTCTCTCTCCCAATTCAACATTAATTGAGTTTTAGAGTGACTGTGTGACTTCTGGATAGCTATATAAAGTGTTGAAATAGAGTGTTTTATTCTATGAGGGGATTTGCACAAAACATCTAGGTTAGTGATGGGTTGGGGCACAGTGTGGTCATAAACTTTTCTAAAAGAGGATACTAACTGCAGATACAGAAACCAATTGAGCATCATAGGGGCAATTCTATCTTGTAGCTGGGCATATGATATAAGATATCAGTATTTAAAGGTACTATTGATATAAACATTTAGCAAGTAAATTAAATAAAACGAGGGGGGTGTTATCCACTTCGATTCAGGTATGGAGAGGCGTGAGTTAAAGTATCTACAGAGTATCGAATTGGTATAAAAAAAGTTTGCTGGCGTGTTCAACACCAGACTATGGGATTGTAAATGAAAAAGTATCTTGTAGCATACACTGTTTGTGTGCTACAAACAGTAATATCCCCAAATTATTAAAAACACTTAGACAAGAATTGCGCTATGCTCTTAGTTAGATATAATATAACAAGCGTTAACCCTTGATGTTGTGGCTCGCGTTACAATTAAGTATTACTTGAAATTTACTTCTATAATATAGTATTAGCCTTGCAAGTTCTGCTGGTAGTCCTAACTACCGCCCTGGCTAAATGCTAGGAATGCGGTAGCGTTTACAAATAATAAAGTAACTGTCAATACTGGTGTTTTAAATTACAATTGGCAACAAAGTAGAGAGCTGATTAAAAAAATGGAGGAAGTCCCCTGACGTGGTCGCGTTTTTCTTACGCTTCCTTAGAGCCCTCGATACTCTGTAGATACTTTAACTCACGGCTCTCCATACCTGAGTCAAAGTGGATAACACCTTCCTGGTTTTATTTACTTGCTAAAGTTTATACTGTTTATATCAACGGGTACCTTTATATACTGATCTTATTCACGCAGCTAGTAGTGCAATGTTTTTAATCCACAGTAGGGCAGCAAACTTCAATTTTATTGCTGTCTATTTTAAATACATAACTAATAAAAGTAACTTTTTATGTGTTCACATATATCTGTCATTTAAATGTCATGTTGTGTTTGTGCCAATAGGCATTTCTTTCCACCTATTCTCATGGGTTATTCTGTTGAGAGCTTTAACATATTCCCCTTAGACTTTAATGGAGGATGAAAAGTGTACAAAAAAAACTAACACCCTTATTCTCTTACTAACCCAATCGTGTTTTCTCAAGTGTGCTAACCCAACATGAAATATGAATATTTCACATTCCAATGTTCGTCACATAGCAGAATAAGTTGTATTTATTCTTAAATACATATTTCTCTCTGATGTTTTTTTGTGGTAAAAAGCAGATGATTATATATAGGTATAGATATATATAGATATACATAGAAATATCTATTGAACATATTCCCCTATGTGGAGAACATTGGAATGTGAAATATTTTCAGTGCATACACAGTTAAACACTGCAAAGGGCTCTAATCCACTTATATATACAGGGAGTGCAGAATTATTAGGCAAGTTGTATTTTTGAGGATTAATTTTATTATTGAACAACAACCATGTTCTCAATGAACCCAAAAAACTCATTAATATCAAAGCTGAATAGTTTTGGAAGTAGTTTTTAGTTTGTTTTTAGTTATAGCTATTTTAGGGGGATATCTGTGTGTGCAGGTGACTATTACTGTGCATAATTATTAGGCAACTTAACAAAAAACAAATATATACCCATTTCAATTATTTATTTTTACCAGTGAAACCAATATAACATCTCAACATTCACAAATATACATTTCTGACATTCAAAAACAAAACAAAAACAAATCAGTGACCAATATAGCCACCTTTCTTTGCAAGGACACTCAAAAGCCTGCCATCCATGGATTCTGTCAGTGTTTTGATCTGTTCACCATCAACATTGTGTGCAGCAGCAACCACAGCCTCCCAGACACTGTTCAGAGAGGTGTACTGTTTTCCCTCCTTGTAAATCTCACATTTGATGATGGACCACAGGTTCTCAATGGGGTTCAGATCAGGTGAACAAGGAGGCCATGTCATTAGATTTTCTTCTTTTATACCCTTTCTTGCCAGCCACGCTGTGGAGTACTTGGACGCGTGTGATGGAGCATTGTCCTGCATGAAAATCATGTTTTTCTTGAAGGATGCAGACTTCTTCCTGTACCACTGTTGGAAGAAGGTGTCTTCCAGAAACTGGCAGTAGGACTGGGAGTTGAGCTTGACTCCATCCTCAACCCGAAAAGGCCCCACAAGCTCATCTTTGATGATACCAGCCCAAACCAGTACTCCACCTCCACCTTGCTGGCGTCTGAGTCGGACTGGAGCTCTCTGCCCTTTACCAATCCAGCCACGGGCCCATCCATCTGGCCCATCAAGACTCACTCTCATTTCATCAGTCCATAAAACCTTAGAAAAATCAGTCTTGAGATATTTCTTGGCCCAGTCTTGACGTTTCAGCTTGTGTGTCTTGTTCAGTGGTGGTCGTCTGTCAGCCTTTCTTACCTTGGCCATGTCTCTGAGTATTGCACACCTTGTGCTTTTGGGCACTCCAGTGATGTTGCAGCTCTGAAATATGGCCAAACTGGTGGCAAGTGGCATCTTGGCAGCTGCACGCTTGACTTTTCTCAGTTCATGGGCAGTTATTTTGTGCCTTGGTTTTTCCACACGCTTCTTGCGACCCTGTTGACTATTTTGAATGAAACGCTTGATTGTTCGATGATCACGCTTCAGAAGCTTTGCAATTTTAAGAGTGCTGCATCCCTCTGTAAGATATCTCACTATTTTTGACTTTTCTGAGCCTGTCAAGTCCTTCTTTTTACCCATTTTGCCAAAGGAAAGGAAGTTGCCTAATAATTATGCACACCTGATATAGGGTGTTGATGTCATTAGACCACACCCCTTCTCATTACAGAGATGCACATCACCTAATATGCTTAATTGGTAGTAGGCTTTCGAGCCTATACAGCTTGGAGTAAGACAACATGCATAAAGAGGATGATGTGGTCAAAATACTCATTTGCCTAATAATTCTGCACTCCCTGTATATATGTATAGATGTGGGTACACGTGTATTTATGTGTTTATATGTATATATACTGTATGTCTGTAAATTCTGTGACAGGGTACAGGACCATGTGTATATTAGTCAGAGGTTACAAAGAGCAATCTATCCCGGTTGTTAAGTGGTTAATGTTTTTCTGTTAGCTAGTACACCTGTTCCTTGTTAATTAGGCCCAGGGCTATATCATAGCTCTGAGAAAGCAGGTAGGGGTCTCAGTATCAGGCTGCACTGGGATGGTGCATGTGGAGACCTGTAAAGGACCTGTCTGCATGGAATTTAAAAGTCTGGTGAGAAAACTGTTTTGTTTTGTAAAAGCTGTGAAAGCTTGTTTGTTTTTCACTGGGGCCAGAGTAGCTGGACCAGTAATAGTAGTTAGGGAAACTACAGTTAGTCAGTAGGCCTTTTTGTTTTGTATTTTCTGTTGCTGCTGAAAAGCATTTTTCATTTAAAGGGGAAGTATACCCTGACTCTGGAAAAAGACTGTTTTACTTTTATTAAAGAAGAGTTTCATACAACATACAGTTGCTTGATCGTATTTGCAGTGGCCTTTCCACAATACATATATACTCATATAAGTACATAAATACATCTGTACACTAGACATGTGCGACGCTAAAAAAAATTGTTTTGTTTTGTTTTCATTAGTTAAATAAATAATTTCGTTTCAGTAAATTAGTTTAGTTAAGTTTTTAAAAATAAAACTTAAATTAGTTAAGTTAAATCGTTTTTTCAGATCCGTTGTTTTTTTTTCGGATCCATTCTTTATAAAAATGCATTATTCTATACTGAAGTTTAGAATATAATAATGCATATGAATAAAGAATGGATCCGAGCAAACGATTTAATTTACCATAACTAATTTGCAGGAGATTGCCAAAACACAATTATCTAAAACAGCCGCCGCCACCACCCACATCGCCAACACTAAATAAAGCTATTAACCCCTAAACCACCACCCCACATCACCAGCACTACCTAAACCTATTAACCCCTAAAATGCACCCCCACATCACCAGCACTACCTAAACCTATTAACCCCTAAAATGCACCCCCCACATTGCCCACACTAACTAAATAACTAAATAAAGCTATTAACCCCTAAACCGCCATTCCCCTACATCGCCTACACTAACTAAACCTATTAACCCCTAAACCGCACACCCCACATCGCCAACACTACCTAAACGTATTATCCCCTAAACTGCACCCCCCACATCGCCAACACTAACTAAACCTATTAACCCCTAAACCGCAATTCCCTGACATCACCAAAACTAAATAAACCAGTCTTGAAAAAGGTCCCCAGGGACCGAAACGCGTTGACTATACTGGTATTACGGCTCAGGTTTACTTGGTAAGTTGAATACCTATTTTACTCACATAGAAAAGCGTTATTGCACTATGTCTATTTGTACTTTTTTCTAGGATATCCTAAAGTCATCTACTACTGGACTTTCTAAACGTCATCTACTATCACTTATCATTGGTTTTCTAAACGTTATCTACTATGGTTAAATTCCATTAAGAAGAGGAACACTAATCCCCATCACCACTATTTAGGATTATACAAAGATCGCACAGAACAATATTTTTATTTATTTTTTAGGTGTACACCTATCTTGTCCACATTTTTACCATTCACTTTTTACTATTCTCTGCACCACCTTTTTTGTTTTATCCACTATTTTTTTTTCTCACTATTTTTTCCACACATATTTTCTCCACGTAGATATTTTCATATTTTTATATTTTTGTATTTTTATTTTTTATATTTTTTATTTTGTATAATTTTAGTTTTGATATTTTTCCATTTTTTCACACATATATTTTTTTTTTTTTTAATTTATTATTTCTTTATTGAAATTTTCAAGAAATACAATATGCAGACATCAATGGGTTACAATAGTTCAAATGAACAAAAGTCAATTCTAATACTCTATTCTGTATTCTCTTACAACTATATCTGAGATAATTTGTTTAGTTATTGACAAACCCAATGTTGGATATTCTGAAAAGTTCTTCTTTACTTATGTACTTCCCTTGATGCATGTCAATGTATTGATCAAGAACATTTTGCTAAACATAAAATAAATCATCATTAACATCACTAACCAAAACAACAACTTGCAGACTTTAAATCATTTCTATGCGTTTACAGGTGAAGATAAAACATCCTGTTGACCTGTTTGTTATCTTCAATCTATGCTTCCTATTTTTGGTTTAAGAAATATTTATGGGTAGCCACCTCACTATTTTCTTTATTAAATAACTGCATAGGATTCCCAGTAGAACATCATATCCTGAAACATTGCTAATCTATTTGTTTTAAGATAAAAGTATCTCTCTAGCATCAGGGCTCCCCTAACTTTTTCTTTCCATGAATCAACTGTGGGGACCGTATCCGATCTCCACATAGAGGCTATGAGCTGTTTTGCTGAATTTAGCATGATGTGTATAACATTCCTTCTGATAACACATTGTACGCCCCTCATCATATTGAAAAGGCAGACCAATGGGTCACAAGAAATATTACAGGACATTGCAATGTTTATTTCTTCAATTATTTTTTCCCAGAAAGTTTTTATCTTCTCACACGACCACCATATATGGCCCATATTACCTGCTTCCTGTTTGCATCTCCAACATTTCTCGTTGGCAGATGGAAATAGATGTTTCATTCTATTAGGTGTCAGATACCAACGAAACAATATTTTATAATTTGTTTCCAAGGCAAATGTTGTGTGGGCCGAGTGAGCTAAGCCATGAAAGATCTCATCCCAAACTTTTGGGCTCTGAGCCCCTAGCAGTTCTCTTTCCCACCCTTTTGTGAAGTTGTGTGGTTTTGGGGTTGTTGCTGTGAGAAGTAATTTATATATGGATGAGATTAACCCTTTTTGTGGTATATTTGACATACACATCTGTTCCAGAGGTGTTAGCTGTCTCATCAAACTATTCTTATCTCTATGAGTCATTATGTAATGATTTACCTGATGGTGCCTAAACCATTTGTCAAGGAAGCCAACTCCTTTCTCTTGTATTTCATTTCTCGGATTCATTTTCCCTGAGGTAGTTATAAGAGTGATAGGAATGAATTCCCTCAAACCATATCCACTATTTGGCTGATATCCTTGACCTTCTTTAAATTCAGGATTCATCAGTATTGGGGTTAGGGGTGAGTAAGTGCTGGAGATGCCTCTATAATTATCCCGTATGGGTTTCCAATCTGATAGGGAATTTGAAACAGTGTGTGAGGTATTACTCTGTATCTTGGATAATAATTTGGGTATCCAACATATCCCTCCCAATTGTAGCACATTACTGATGTCACATTCTATTTGAATCCAATGTTTTGGCTCATCCGAGCTATGCCTACACCACTCTACTAATCTCTGTAGTGAAATAGCCTGTTTGTATAATGCTATGTTAGGTACTCCCAGTCCCCCCATGATTTTACTGGCATATAAGGAGGATTTATTTACCCGTGCAGGTTTTTTTTCCATATAAAGCTAAACAACACTCTTTGTATTTTTTGAAGGTATAACTGCGTATGGGGAAGTGGTAACGTCTGTAATATATACAGAATTTTTGGCAATAATACCATTTTTACTGTGCTTACTCTCCCTATCCACAATATATTTTTAGATAGCCATGAAGATGCCTGATTAGTGATGCTGTTCAGGAGTTTGGAGTAATTAAAGGTGCTGGGATTTACCAGAAAGTTTGAGACCCCTCCATACTCCAACATCTCTGATTGCACCACTGAGAGAGATTCCAAAGGGCATGTCAAGGACATCAGAACATCGTCCGCGAACATTGATCATTTATATTCTCTATTTTTAATAATTATGCCCTTTATGTTGTTGTTTAACCTAATTCTGCTTGCCAATGTTTCTAGGGAAAGAATAAATAAAAGTGGGGAGAGCGGACATCCCTGGCGCGTGCCGTTTCGTATTTCGAATTGTTCTGACAGCGTACCATTTATTCTAATTTGGGCCGTGGGAAAAGAGTATAGGGCCATAATTCTTTTTATAAACAGAGTTGTCTGTAGAAAGGTCCAATCTAATCTATCGAACGCTTTCTCAGCGTCTGTGGAGAGTAATATTGAGGAGATTTTATTAGTATTAATATATTCTAGAATGTTCAATAATTTAACGGTATTATCTTTGGCTTCCCTCCGCGGTACAAAACCCACCTGGTCCGGGGAGATCAGAGATGGGAGCAGGTTATTAAGTCTGTATGCCAGTACCTTAGCTAGTATTTTCAAATCTATATTCAGTAAGGATATTGGTCGGTAATTTGCAGGGGTGTCAGGTTTCTTGCCCGGTTTGAGGAGGACTGTGATATAGGCCTGTAGCATGGTGTCAGGTAATGTACTTCCATCATCTATTTGGCTAAAGGTGTTTAGTAGGTGAGGTGTCAAAATGTGAGAGAATGTTTTGTTTTGTAATACAACCCGGTAAATCCATCCGGGCCCGGAGCTTTTTCAGGTTTTAAAGATTTAATGGCTACTATGATCTCTTTGTGACTTATGGGGGCTTGTAGCATTACCCTGTCCGCCTCGGACACTTTCGGGACCTGCATGGTCTCTAGGTATTCTAGACATTTAATTTCATGATCTGCTTTAACTCTCCTAGGAAAGAGGTTATACAAAGCGTGGTAATAGTTTTTACTATCGGCTATTTTTTTGTGTCTTCTACTCTTTCTCCCGTAGGGGTTTTTATGGAATGTATATAAGTTTTTGTTTGTTTGGACTTGAGTAACCTAGCTAGCTGACGTCCTGGTTTGTTAGCCTCGCAATAGTATTTCTGCTTAAGTTTGAATGCAGTTGACTGTGCTTTTATATGTAAATGTGATAGCATTTTAGCTCTATAAAATTTTAGTTGTTGTAGGATCCTATCATCTTGTGGATGAAGTTTATGTGAAAGGTCCAGATGCTCAATCTCTTTAGCTATGTGATTATATTCTTCCCTTAATTGTTTATTTTTGTTGGCCCTAATTTTATTTAATGAACCCCTTATAAAGCTCTTATGGGCCTCCCACACCATGGCTGGTGCAATGTCCCCCTTAACGTTGTGAACAAAAAAATTCTTGTATTTCACCTTCTAGCTTCTCGCAAACCCCAGGGTCCAACAGTAGTGTCTCATCTAGTCTCCAATTAAAATCCCTTATTGGGGCTGAGGGCCAGGTCACAGAGCATTTGACCATGGAGTGGTCTGACCACGCTGTATGTGAAATGCTTGCTAGTGCAGCATTGGATAAGGGCAAATGGTCTAACAGAATATAGTCTATTCTCGAATAGGATCTATTAGGACTTGAGAAGAATGTATAATCCCTTCTATCAGGGTTAGCAATTCTCCAAGGATCATGTAATCCAAATGCATGTAAAAAATGCCAAAGTGACCTCAGTGTATTCTTTGCAATGTGTATATTTGCATTTGAGCTATCTAATGAAGGGTTAATTGGCATATTGAAGTCCCCTAGTACTATCAATTGTCCCTTCTGTATATCCCGTATAAGGGGAATTATAGATTTGAAGAAAATAGCTTGTTTATGGTTGGGGGCATATATATTAACTATTGTTACTATTTTATTATATAAGATTCCGCTTATGGCTAGAAATCTACCTTCCCTGTCTTTTTTCTGATCTATCAATGTGAATGGGGTAGATTTATGTATAAGGATGCTCACTCCATTAATCTTTTTCTTGTTATGTGCACTATGATAATGCTGCGAATAAGTACCATGCATAAATTTAGGTATGGAGCCACTTTTAAAGTGTGTTTCCTGGATGCCTACTATTTCCCCCCCTTTGTGACCTAAATCTCTAAGAGCTAATGATCTCTTATGTGGGGTATTAAAGCCTTTTACATTTTGTGTTACCAATTGAATACATGTATCAGCCATTTATTTACCTTTTACCCTCCTCCTCTTTTTCAGCATGGCTCTTCACCTGTATGTAGGATGAAATGATTCTGCAATATAAATCCTAACAAAATTCTAACAACAAGAACTCTAACAACATATAGAACAATTAACTGAACAAAATAATGGCAATTGTATGGGGGAATGGCTAAACAATTCCAAGCGGAATTTACTTAGCCCACATATTATTTTTCAAATTCTTTTCATACCATTCACCTCTCATCACCTTCAATTTGTAAATTAACTAGGCAGTTCAAACACTTGAAACATGAATAATTACCCTAATCATTAAACAAAAAGCACCATACTGTTGGTTATTAACTAGTCACTTCTTAAAAGTTTGCCATATTCACATTAGTGCTATCATACTGAAATCATTTAGCATTCAACGTATGACATAGGAAACTCACTTTTCCACTCATCATACACATTAAAGATGTATACCATACACTCTACCACTGGTCTCACCACTGAAACGGAATGTCCTATGGCAGTCTCTTTTCAGCCAATTTGGGTCCCAGAGTTCACTGAGGATTGAGATGTTATTTTCTGGAGAGTTGTTTTCTTAGACTTGACCGTCTGCCATTCCCTTCGCTGAGGCAAAGGAGCAGCACGGGCAGACGGGACTGTAGTGGTAGCTTGTCCTGAATCTGTGTCTCCAGGAGGGGGTAGGATTTCTAGCTTCCTGCAAAAATCTCCAATTTCTGATGGAGAAGTACATATTGCTCTCCTATTCTTCCATATTGCCAATAAGTGAAAGGCATGGCCCCATCTGTAATTGATGTTCTTTGTTTGCAGGTGTTTCGTGAGCAGCGATAATTCTTTCCTTCTAATGAGATTTCTGGTGGACAAATCAGCAAAAAGCTGCAGAGTTGAACCGTCTTTCTGTATCGGACGTTTCTCTCTTGCCGCTGTTATAATGCTTTCCTTCATTTGATAGTTGTTGATCCTCGTTATCACATCCCTGGGGGGAGCAGATTCTGGGGGTTTAGGCCTCAAGGCTCTGTGGGCTCGATGTATGGCCACTTCCATGGTTTCAGGTGAATTTAATAATGATGAGAACAGGGATTGCAGATATTCTTGTAAGTTAGAAACTTCTATGGCCTCTGGAATGCCTCTTATCCGTATATTATGTCGTCTGGAGCGGTTTTCCAAATCTTCCAGTTTGTCTTCTAGCTGTAGAATCACTTTTATCTTGTTGTTCCATCTGGTCACTCAGTTTGGTCAGGTCCAAGGATTGGGCCTGTGTGGTTTCTTCTAAGCCTTCCACCCTGTTCCCAATCTCCACTATGTCTCTTTTAAGGTCTGCTATCTCATCTTTTATGCACTGTTTAACTTGCACAATGAGAGTTGAGAAGTCCTTCTTTGATGGGATAGAAGAAATTACATTTTTAGGTACTGACACCATGTCATTTTTATCATAAGAATCTGACTCCGATGATCCAGAGGAAGGTTGGTGTCTTAACAATACTTGTGTCATATCTTTAGGTGATGGTAATGGGGTGGCTTTGAAATATTCATCCACTGTCGGTTTTAAGGATCCCCCCCCTTTGCTTGATTTTCCCTTCTGTAAAGTTTTCCTGGGAGACATCTTCTGACAACACTGTAAAGGTCAAAAGTGAAAAGGGGTATTCCAATTTCAACTGCTGTGCTGTAGAATTTCAATGTTGAGCTAAGTCTCCCTTTATTTCACATAGAGTGATTCAAATGTCCTGTTGTCTCCTAATCTCTTGACAGCCTTTATGCATTTATTAAGGCCTTAGGCATGTGTGAGATCTGCTCCCTTTTATCTTTTCATAGAGATTTGGAAACTATTCCCCTTTTGTCTAAGTAAGAGGGACGTGACAGGGCAGCTGTGTGTTAAACTCATATTAAGTGAAGGACTGTCATGATATTTCTGTATCCCCACTCCTGTTCAATGCTTCATAACTTCAGCGATGATGAGGGGGTCTCTGCTTTATTTGTCAGTTTCCCACGGTAATAAAAATTAAAAGAAGCATAAACATAACATGTGATCTTTGTTTGTTTAATAAGCCACCGACTGCGTGACTAATATAGAAGCTATGAGAAGTAAACGCTGCTGTGTTGTACTGCTGTGATGTACTGATCAATGCCTCTCTCTTTATATTGTGACAGAATCCCCCTGCTTTTAGCTGTTGTGGAGGCAGCGTGACGGTTTATCTCACTTGTGAGTCTCAGAAAACTTCTGTCCCCAGATTGTGAGCCTGCTATCCCATGCGTCTATTAAGGATACAACCAACAGGTAGATGCTCTCATATAGCGCAAAGATCCGTGCTGTGCATTCTGTGCTGCGTGTGCTGGTTATCTAAAATGGCGCCCGGCTCTTTTATGCTTGTGCAGCTCCATGTAAGTGATCTTGCAGGCGTTTCAAGTTAGGAGTTTTGTTCTTATTTGTTATTCCTGTTTCTTTATATTTCAGGAGTGTTTGCGGCACATATTTATAATAGTACTTTACTCACACATTCCTGTTCGTTCTCAGAAGCGAAAACGGGTGTCCTTTATTAATTTTACTCGCCTCCTCGCTGTCAGCGTGCCATCCGGATTACAGGGGTGGTGTTGCCTGGTCTGTTGCTGGTAATTTAGAGGTGCCGGTACTATCTTTGTGGGCTAACACTCCGGAGCTCACCTAGAGTGCGGCCATCTTCAGCAAGCGCCGGCTCCGCCCCTATATTTTTTATTTTTACCTATTTTTTACGGAGTTGATCCACACAATGTTACGGATTCACCAGCCAATTGTTCTACACAATTTCACGGACTCACCAGCGAATTGGATATAGACTTTGAAATTTGTTTATTTTGGACACTTATTGGGACTTTTTAGTTTGGACACTCGCCATACATTAGGGATTTCCATTATACTAAGCCATCCATTAGATAACCTCTTATATATCCTTTGTATTTTAGCCTTTGTTTTTAGCTTCATGCATTAGCTTTTTCATAAGATATATTACCTTTTAAAAAGATTTATAACTGTTCACAAGGACATAACTCATTCTATTTCAAATTCATATCTTCACTCTTTGTTCCCTTTCCCTTGTGACCAATTGTATTCATTGTATTCATTTTATTTTTTATTATTATTATTACGTGTGAAGTACATCAAATAATTTGTATTTTAACCTACATCAATTGATACACATCAGATATTTATAACAGCATATATTGCAATATTTTCACATCTTTTGCATTATTTGCAAATTACACATCCCTTTTTGGATTACCTTTGCATTAACATCTTTTGGATTCCACCTTAAGCAACTCACCCCCTTCTAGGGGTGTTGTAGCGCTCCCTCTAAGCATCCCCATTTTCCCTTGAAATTTGAGGTCTGTTTGGGAGACCTCGCTTTTTATGAGGAGTAGTCTGTGTGGTATATATTTTTGGCGCTGATAATATACTCTGTAATTCAAAACTAAATAAACCTATTAACCCCTAAATCGTAGTTCCCAAACATCAACGACACTAACTAAACCTATTAACCCCTAAACTGCCGTTCCCAAACATCGACGACACTAACTAAACCTATTAACCCCTAAGCCACCATTCCAAAACATTGCCAACACTAACTAAACCTATTAACCCCTAAACCGCAGTTCCCCGACATTGCCGACACTAACTAAACCTATAAACCTCTAAACCGGCAGCCCCCACATCGCAACAACCTAAATTAAACTATTAACCCCTAAGCCTAACACCCCCTAACTTTACCATAATTAAAATAGACCTAAATTAAAGTTACAATTATTAACTACCTATTTAAAAATAAATACAAACTTACCTGTGAAATAAAAATAAAACCTAAGCTAGCTATAATATAACTATTTACTAACTACCTAATTAAAATAATTATAAACTTACCTGTGAAATAAAAATAAAACCTAACATTACTAAAAAAAAAAAAAACTACCATTACAAAAAAATAACAAACGAAATTATCCAAAAAAATTAAAATGATTCCTATTCTAATACCCTGTTTAAAAAAAAAAAAAAAAACCCCAAAACCCCCAAAAAACTAATCTATAATAAACTACCAAGGGCCCTTAAATGGACCTTTTGTAGGCCCTTTTAAATGGCCTTTTGTAGGGCATTGCCTTAAAGTTAACAGCTCTTTTGCAAAAAAACAAACAAACACCCCCTAACATTACAAACCACCACCCTCCAAACCCACAAAATAAAAATAAACCTAATCTACCCATTGCCCCGAAAAGGGCATTTGTATGGGCATTGCCCTTAAAAGGGCATTCAGCTCTTTTTCGGCCAATTAAAAATAAAAAATGCCTAATCTAAAAAAAAAAAAAAAAAAACAATTTATAATAAACTACCAATAGCCCTTAAAAGGGCCTTTTGTAGGGCATTGCCCTAAAGTTAACAGCTCTTTTGCTAAAAAATAAAAACAAACCCCCCCTAATATTACAAAAAAACCCTGCCCCCCCAAAAAATAAAAAAACCTAACTAAAAAAACCCTAATCTACCCATTTCCTGAAAAGTGCATTTGTATGGGCATTCAGCTCTTTCACTGCCCTTAAAAGGGCATTCTGCACTTTTTTTTGCCCATTAAAAGCCCTAATCTTAAAAGAAAAACACCCCCCCAAAAAAACAACCTAACACTAACCCCAAAGTCGGTACTTACAGTTGCTAAAGTCCGGTGAAAGATCTTCATCCCAGTGGCGAAGCATCTTCTATCTTCTATCACGGGACCGGCATCTTCTTCATCCCTGCGGAGGCGGAGTGGTCGATGCGCGGAGGCGAAGGTCCATCTGTCCAAAGAGGAGGTCCTCTTCATGCGATCGTCCGCCGCACACTGAGGATTCAATGCAAGGTACCCCTTTTATATTGGTTATATTGATTTTATCGTTGCATTCCTATTGGCTAAAAAATTTAAATCAGCCAATAGGAATTAGAGCTGCTTAAATCCTATTGGCTGATTTGAACAGCCAATAGGATTTAAGCAGCTCTCATTCCTATTTGATGATTTAAATCACCTAATAGGAATGAGAGCTTTTTAAATCCTATTGGCTGTTTAGATGTCGGGGAACTGCGGTTTAGGGGTTAATAGCTTTATTCTGTGATTTACTTAGACCTAGATTTGGAGTTTGGCGTTAGCCGTGAAAACCAGCGTTAGAGGCTCCTAACACTGGTTTTAGGCTACCGCCGGTATTTGGAGTCACTCAAAATAGGGTCTAACGCTTACTTTTCAGCCACGACTTTTCCATACCGCAGATCCCCTTACGTCAATTGCGTATCCTATCTTTTCAATAGGATTTTTCTAACTCCGGTATTTAGAGTCGTTTCTGAAGTGAGCGTTAGACATCTAACGACAAAACTCCAGCCGCAGGAAAAAAGTCAGTAGTTAAGAGCTTTCTGGGCTAACGCCGGTTTCTAAAGCTCTTAACTACTGTACTCTAAAGTACACTAACACCCATAAACTACCTATGTACCCCTAAACCGAGGTCCCCCCACATCGCCGACACTCGAATACATTTTTTAACCCCCTAATCTGCCGACCGCCACCTACGTTATTTTTATGTACCCCTAATCTGCTCCCCCTAACACCGCCGACCCCTGTATTATATTTATTAACCCCTAATCTGCCCCCCTCAACGTCGCCTCCATCTGCCTACACTTATTAACCCCTAATCTGCCGACCGCAAAGCGCCGCCACCTACGTTATCCTTATGTACCCCTAATCTGCTGCCCCTAACACCGCCGACCCCTGTGTTATATTTATTAACCCCTAATCTGCCCCCCTCAACGTCGCCTCCATCTGCCTACACTTATTAACCCCTAATCTGCCGACCGCAAAGCGCCGCCACCACATACGTTATCCTTATGTACCCCTAATCTGCTGCCCCTAACGCATTCTATTGGCTGTTCCGATCAGCCAATAGAATGCAAGCTCAATCTGATTGGCTGATTGGATCAGCCAATCGGATTGAACTTGATTCTGATTGGCTGATTCCATCAGCCAATCAGAATATTCCAACCTTAATTCCGAATGGCTGATAGAATCCTATCAGCCAATCGGAATTCGAGGGACGCCATCTTGGATGACGTCCCATAAAGGAACCGTCATTCTTCAGTTGGATGTCGCCGGAAGAAGATGGGTCAGCGGTGCAGGTCTTCAGGATGGAGCCGGTCGTCATCGGATGAAGATAGAAGATGCCGCTTGGATCAAGATGGTTGCCGGTCCGGATCGCCTCTTCTTCCCGGATAGGATGAAGACTTTGGAGCCTCTTCTGGACCTCTTCAGCCACCGGATGATGGATCGCCAACCCCCGCTTGGGTTGGATGAAGATTTTGGAGCAAGGACGGATCGGTGATACCTGGTGAGGTGAAGACAAGGTAGGATGATCTTTAGGGGCTTAGTGTTAGGTTTATTTAAGGGGGGTTTGGGTTAGATTAGGGGTATGTGGGTGGTGGGTTGTAATGTTGGGGGGGGTATTGTATGTTTTTTTTTACAGGCAAAAGAGCTGAACTTCTTGGGGCATGCCCCGCAAAGGGCCCTGTTCAGGGCTGGTAAGGTAAAAGAGCTTTTAACTTTAGTAATTTAGAATAGGGTAGGGCATTTTTTATTTTGGGGGGCTTTGTTGTTTTATTAGGGGGCTTAGAGTAGGTGTAATTAGTTTAACATTGTTGTAATATTTTTCTTATGTTTGTAGATATTTTTTTATTTTTTGTAACTTAGTTCTTTTTTATTTTTTGTACTTTAGTTAGTTTATTTCATTGTAGTTATTTGTAGATATTGTATTTAATTAATGTATTGATAGTGTAGTGTTAGGTTTAATTGTAGGTAATTGTAGGTAGTTTATTTAATTAATTTAATGATAGTATAGTGTTAGGTTTAATTGTAACTTAGGTTAGGATTTATTTTACAGGTAATTTTGTAATTATTTTAACTAGGTAACTATTAAATAGTTCTTAACTATTTAATAGCTATTGTACCTGGTTAAAATAATTACAAAGTTGCCTGTAAAATAAATATTAATCCTAAAATAGCTACAATGTAATTATAATTTATATTGTAGCTATATTAGGGTTTATTTTACAGGTAAGTATTTAGCTTTAAATAGGAATAATTTATTTAATAAGAGTTAATTAATTTTGTTAGATTAAAATTATATTTAATTTAGGGGGGGTGTTAGTGTTAGGGTTAGACTTAGCTTTAGGGGTTAATCCATTTATTAGAATAGCGGTGAGCTCCGGTCGGCAGATTAGGGGTTAATAATTGAAGTTAGGTGTCGGCGATGTTAGGGAGGGCAGATTAGGGGTTAATACTATTTATTATAGGGTTAGTGAGGCGGATTAGGAGTTAATAACTTTATTATAGTAGCGCTCAGGTCCGCTCGGCAGATTAGGGGTTAATAAGTGTAGGCAGGTGGAGGCGACGTTGTGGGGGGCAGATTAGGGGTTAATAAATATAATATAGGGGTCGGCGATGTTAGGGAAGCAGATTAGGGGTACATAGGGATAACGTAAGTAGCGGCGGTTTACGGAGCGGCAGATTAGGGGTTAATAATAATATGCAGGGGTCAGCGATAGCGGGGGCGGCAGATTAGGGGTTAATAAGTGTAAGGTTAGGGGTGTTTAGACTCGGGGTACATGTTAGAGTGTTAAGTGCAGACGTAGGAAGGGTTACCGCATAGCAAACAATGGGGCTGCGTTAGGAGCTGAACGCGGCTTTTTTGCAGGTGTTTGTTTTTTTTTCAGCTCAAACAGCTCCATTGTTTCCTATGGAAGAATCGTGCACGAGCACGTTTTTGAGGCTGGCCGCTTGCGTAAGCAACTCTGGTATCGAGAGTTGAAGCTGCGTTAAAAATGCTCTACGCTCCTTTTTTGGAGCCTTTATGTGGACTCTTAATACCAGAGTTATTTTTATGGTGCGGCCAGAAAAAAGCCAGCGTTAGTTTTTTGGGTCGTTACCGACAAAACTCCAAATCTAGCCGATAGTGTCGGTAATGTCGGGGAACTGCGGTTTAGATTTGAATAATAAAAAATTCCGACTATGAATAAAGAATGGATCCGAAATTTCAGGATTTTAGTTATAGTGCTGATTCGGAAATTCGGATGCATTCGAATCACTGAATTCTCCAAAATTCAGCCGAAAACAAAATTTGTCCGAAACGAAACACATGTCTAATGTACACACATATATAAACACACACACACACATATATATACATATATTCTCTTGGCGTGAAGAGGCACTCAACAGGGGTTAAAGTAGCAAATTCTCAGCTTTATTGTTTTTTTCAAGACAAATTTTTAAATCTTATCTGCACATCTTTTCTCCGTTGCAGTTAAAAGCAAAAAAAAATAATATATACTGTATATATACAGTGGCGTATTTAGGTTTTGTGCTGCCCTAGGCACTTAAAATTCTGCCAAGGGCTTCCTCCTGTGCTGTCCGCTATCAGTCTGCTCTGTCTCCTCCCGACTTGTGACTCAGTCTCACCTACGTTGCTGCCCTCTGTTGCTGCCTGGCCTGGGAGATCATGTGTGTACGTGCGTGACTCCTGGGCTCAAGCAATGATGTGCGGCAGATAGTGAAAGCAGGCTGGTTGACCTTGGCGAAAAGCTGGTCACGTGAACGACACGCTTTTTCCCCCCCCAAAGCAAAGTGCAGTGTGGTGTGGACAAGTGCCGCCCCCCAAAATCTGCCGACCAGCCTTGTTGGCCTATACGTTAACTCAGCCCTGTATATATATATTGGTGAGCGAGAGGTGTGAAGCCTATGTTTGTGAGCTGTGGGCTTTCGAGCCTTTTAATACCCGGTCTCTTATGGTGTCTCCATATACAGGACGCTTTGCAGATTTGCCGATTATCATCTGAGCTTGCGTGATGTCTAATGCATGTGCTCTATGCTTAACCCTATGACAACAAGTTTACCCTAAGGATATATTTGGCTGCATTTAATCAAATTTGGAAGTTGTTATAACAAGCTGACTTTTATGCATGTGACTAACAAAACTTGTCGTTTTATATTGTTTATTAAGTTCACAGAGCCTTGCACGAGCATGTTGTAATTTTCACCTTTTATAGTTTTTCTTTTAGGTTTGTTTTTCTTTCCACCTCTTTTCCGTTTCATAACACACCCCTCCCTTTTTTTGATATATAATAACATATACAAATGACAAATCATTTATTCTTTGGATTCTACAAGATGATGTGAATAGAAAGATCTAATCTTGATCGATTGAACCTAATGTCATATCAATACCACTCATAATAATAAAAGACATATATCAGTATAGAGTGTATGAAGAGACACTAATTGTAGCAGTTTTGTAATGAAAGCATAGAATCGATATTTTAAGTCAGCTGTTCAATGAATTGACAGTTCACGTAAGCGCAGCACCAGGCATACAGAACAAAATACCCCATGATTGGGACCCCAAGCTGTCAATCCTCTGAGACTATCCAATCGAAAAACCGAATTGAAAAAAAGTAAGGCGGGACTTCCGGTTAAACCGGCATATACCCGCAAACAATCGGCGGCTCGCCGCCTTTGACAAAGCCCGGAGGGGCGAGACTAGTCAGGAGTTACTCTGAGCGTTTGGGCGCTCAATTTTAACCAGCCTAGCACTAGAATGTTACTCTAGACTTACATTGCTAAAAACCACTTGCTATACTTAGTTAATAACTTTGTTCAGTCTGGGTTGTGCCAGACTTAGCCGTAATTTGTACATAACAATTATACCGATATCAGCCTTTTACCTGTTAAGATATAATGAAATATACACTGCTCTCAATACATATATAGATAGCTATTACAGAGTAAACCTAAGATAATATATGTAATCTACTATTATTGGAAGTTTCAAAACCAACAGGGTGGGTTGTATCACAATAACTCAAATATATTTGCAATTCATATTGGCAACACAACACAAGTGTTGTCTTCTAATAAAGATACTGTCTATCTAAGTACATATAATACAACATGGTACAAAATACATGAAGCGATTTTGACTACCCTCATGCATATATAGAGTAAGAACATTGGTAAATATATACCACATTATAGAGAAGATTACTATAAATATACTGAACGGTAGTCTAACAAAGAAAATCCTGGGTCGAGCCAGATCAGATAGTGGAAATATAAAGAGATATACTACCTTATTTGGTATACCATGTACTATATCCACACAGCGATAAGCCTGGTCTAATGCACAGCTAAATTTTGACAATTTGTAGCAACATAGTAGTGCTAGAAACTAACAGTTCTCATTTTGTATTATACCTAAACATTACAAATTGATTGAGATACTGTTAGACTTTATCTAAGCTATATAGGAGTCGAATTGTCTTTAAAACGCTAGTTTCACATGTGGCACATAGACCATGAAGGAATAGTGGTACTAACTACACCCTAGAGCAGCCATTCAAAGGCATACATTGAACAGGGATACAGTGGACAAACTACTGGCGCATTCAAAGTCGTTACAATTTGGGTATCCCAATATTCCTATGTAGAGGAGTGTTGATAAAAGTAACTACACAAATATTCTATATTTGGATACACCAATAGAGTATAGCAGAAAGATTATAATACTTTGAGGACGTATATACATGTACCCAAGGCGGTTTATTACGTAGTCCTCTTTATATTGTGCAAATAGTGTTAGATAACACAACAGTGCTAGTGTCGATTTTAATTTGTGTGTGTTACCCTCATTTTAAGTAAATTTACAATAAAAGTTATATTTTATTACATTCTAATCTGAAGAAACTGCCTTACAGTCTAGACTAAGAGTGCTTACAAGTGCATACTTACAGGAGATATCTACACCTCTGTGTTAAGATTCTTCTAAGTTTTCAGCGATATTATTATTTATGCATTAGCACCATTCCCCAGATAACTAAGACCTAGATTTGGAGTTTGGCGTTAGCCGTGAAAACCAGCGTTAGAGGCTCCTAACGCTGGTTTTAGGCTACCGCCGGTATTTGGAGTCACTCAAAATAGGGTCTAACGCTCACTTTTCAGCCGCGACTTTTCCATACCGCAGATCCCCTTACGTCAATTGCGTATCCTATCTTTTCAATGGGATTTTTATAACTCCGGTATTTAGAGTCGTTTCTGAAGTGAGCGTTAGACATCTAACGTCAAAACTCCAGCCGCAGGAAAAAAGTCAGTAGTTAAGAGCTTTCTGGGCTAACGCCGGTTTATAAAGCTCTTAACTACTGTACTCTAAAGTACACTAACACCCATAAACTACCTATGTACCCCTAAACCGAGGTCCCCCCACATCGCCGACACTCGAATAATTTTTTTTAACCCCTAATCTGCCGACCGCCACCTACGTTATCCTTATGTACCCCTAATCTGCTCCCCCTAACACCGCCGACCCCTATATTATATTTATTAACCCCTAATCTGCCCCCCACAACGTCGCCTCCACCTGCCTACACTTATTAACCCCTAATCTGTCGAGCGGACCTGAGCGCTACTATAATAAAGTTATTAACCCCTAATCCGCATCACTAACCCTATAATAAATAGTATTAACCCCTAATCTGCCCACCCAATCAGATTGAGCTCGCATTCTATTGGCTGATCGGAACAGCCAATAGAATGCGAGCTCAATCTGATTGGCTGATTGGATCAGCCAATCGGATTGAATTTGATTCTGATTGGCTGATTCCATCAGCCAATCAGAATATTCTTACCTTAATTCCGATTGGCTGATAGAATCCTATCAGCCAATCGGAATTCGAGGGACGCCATCTTGGATGACGTCCCTTAAAGGAACCGTCATTCTTCAGTTGGACGTCGCCGGAAGAAGATGGGTCCGCGGTGGAGGTCTTCATGATGGAGCCGGTCGTCATCGGATGAAGATAGAAGATGCCGCTTGGATCAAGATGGTTGCCGGTCCGGATCGCTTCTTCTTCCCGGATAGGATGAAGACTTTGGACCCTCTTCTGGACTTCTTCAGTGGATGTCTAGCCCCCGCTTGGGTTGGATGAAGATATCGGAGCCAGGACGGATCGGTGATACCCGGTGAGGTGAAGACAAGGTAGGATGATCTTCAGGGGCTTAGTGTTAGGTTTATTTAAGGGGGGTTTGGGTTAGATTAGGGGTATGTGAGTGGTGGGTTGTAATGTTGGGGGGGGGTATTGTATGTTTTTTTTTACAGGCAAGAGAGCTGAACTTCTTGGGGCATGCCCCGCAAAGGGCCCTGTTCAGGGCTGGTAAGGTAAAAGAGCTTTTAACTTTAGTAATTTAGAATAGGGTAGGGCATTTTTTATTTTGGGGGGCTTTGTTGTTTTATTAGGGGGCTTAGAGTAGGTGTAATTAGTTTAAAATTGTTGTAATATTTTTCTCATGTTTGTAAATATTTTTTTATTTTTTGTAACTTAGTTCTTTTTTATTTTTTGTACTTTAGCTAGTTTATTTAATTGTATTTATTTGTAGGAATTGTATTTAATTAATTTATTGATAGTGTAGTGTTAGGTTAGTTGTAGGTAATTGTAGGTAGTTTATTTAATTAATTTATTGATAGTGTAGTATTAGGTTTAATTGTAACTTAGGTTAGTATTTATTTTACAGGTAATTTTGTAATTATTTTAACTATTTTAGCTATTAAATAGTTCTTAACTATTTAATAGCTATTGTACCTGGTTAAAATAAATACAAAGTTACCTGTAAAATAAATATTAATCCTAAAATAGCTATAATATAATTATAATTTATATTGTAGCTATATTAGGATTTATTTTACAGGTAAGTATTTATCTTTAAATAGGAATAATTTATTTAATAAGAATTAATTAATTTCGTTAGATGTAAATTATATTTAACTTAGGGGGGTGTTAGTGTTAGGGTTAGACTTAGCTTTAGGGGTTAATCCATTTATTAGAATAGCGGTGAGCTCCGGTCGGCAGATTAGGGGTTAATAAGTGTAGGCAGGTGGAGGCGACGTTGTGGGGGGCAGATTAGGGGTTAATAAATATAATACAGGGGTCGGCGGTGTTAGGGGCAGCAGATTAGGGGTACATAAGGATAACGTAGGTGGCGGCGCTTTGCGGTCGGCAGATTAGGGGTTAATTATTGTAGGTAGCTTTCTGCGACGTTGTGGGGGGCAGATTAGGGGTTAATAAATATAATATAGGGGTCGGCGGTGTTAGGGGCAGCAGATTAGGGGTACATAGGGATAATGTAAGAAGCGGCGGTTTACGGAGCGGCAGATTAGGGGTTAAAAATAAAATGCAGGTGTCAGCGATAGCGGGGGCGGCAGATTAGGGGTTAATAAGTGTAAGGTTAGGGGTGTTTAGACTCGTGGTACATGTTAGAGTGTTAGGTGCAGACGTAGGAAGTGTTTCCCCATAGCAAACAATGGGGCTGCGTTAAGAGCTGAACGCGGCTTTTTTGCAGGTGTTAGGTTTTTTTTCATCTCAAACAGCCCCATTGTTTCCTATGGGGGAATCGTGCACGAGCACGTTTTTGAGGCTGGCTGCGTCCGTAAGCAACTCTGGTATTGAGAGTTGAAGCTGCGTTAAAAATGCTCTACGCTCCTTTTTTGGAGCCTAACGCAGCCTTTATGTGGACTCTCAATACCAGAGTTATTTTTATGGTGCGGCCAGAAAAAAGCCGGCGTTAGTTTTTCGGGTCGTTACCGACAAAACTCCAAATCTAGCCGTAAGACTTTTATTGAAAAATAAACATTAAAGTTTGTTAAATAGTCAATAAGAGGGAAAAAGCCCTAGTGGTGCCATTGTTCTTGTGTAGCAATAAAAGTACTAGTAGTCTGGAATATCCAGATTTTTCTGAACAATAGAGCACATAGACGTATATACTATACCATGGAATCTACATTCGATACAGACAGACAAGCAAGACAGCTAAAAAGAACAGCAGACCTCAATGATATTTTTGATGGTGGCCAAAATATTGGAAATACACAGGTAGCTACTTCACTTGATGGGGCTTTAAAAGATTTACATAGAACCCTATATAAACAGGACAAAACATAGTGGAATAAACACTTTTTTGAAAAATATATAGAGAGGAAACTCATACCCAGAGGTCTACGTATACAGTTATTTCCAGCATTTGAGTTTAAAAATTAAAGTTTGATAACCGAGTGGGAAGAAGCTCTCTCTGAATGTTCATACAAACTAATGAAAATACTGGTAAAACATTACACACTAGAATATGACCTGTTTGAGACTAAAATTAAAGAACAGTATGAAAACCTCAAAAAATTTGAGATAAATCCTAATTTTAACCAATTGTACAAAACGTACCAACAAGAATTGGATAAGTATGAGCTAGAACTCAAAAATATCAAATTAGGTAAACTAAACAGGGACATCAATGATTTCACCAATAACAAAGTGTATAAATGGCGAAAAAATGGGTTCTATAGAAACACAAATAAAAACCCCAAAGTTAATATCATAGAAAGTGACATCTCTGATACTGATGGAGAAGAAGGAGGTTCCAACAGTAATCCCCCCCAACAGACAACTTTACCCCTAGACAATCCGGTTGTATCCAGATCATCCAGCAGAAACAAGAGGAAAGATTTTTTAGATTCAGGAGAATTAGGAGGGGAATACGCAGAGGGGGGAGGCATAAACAAAAAACCAACCAGAGGCCGAACCAGGTACCAGAGGGGACAACAAGGCCACTGGAGACCACCCAGGAGAGAACAGAGTCCCTTCTCACAGATCAGGATGAACCATTGAGGGTCATCAATTTATCCACATTAAATCTCACATCTAATCATGTTTCAGTATTATCCAAAGGTTTATCCTTTTGTCCAACCAGTAATACTGACAAATTTGAGGTGGTAAAAGATGTGCAATTGTTCACTAGGAAGTTGTTTCTTAAAAAATTCTTTTCATCGCAAGATAATGTAACAGGATGGACAGAAGAAGAGAGATTGACTCTTAATGATCTAGAGGATCTACTAGGTGAATCAGAACCAAAGACTCCAGACAGATGGAGAAATAATATAAGAAACAAATCCACTTTTGTACCTAATGTAGCATCACCATCACCACTACTAGAGATTTATCACTACTAAATATAGGACTGATTGTCCTCCACAAGCTTGCTATACATTGAATTGGACTTACTAGTTCACATTCCATTTGTGAACCTCTCATTAGAGACTGACCTATCTGTTCAATACTATAATCTGATTGTTTGATATTTTGATCTTTCTCTTAGGAGGTACTTAGGCATTACAGCTACCTATCACCATTGTGGGTTTTATATATTATTATATCTTTCTCTTAGGAGGTGTATATATATTTTCTGTTACTAATACTGCAATATTTAGACTACTCAGTCTCCGACTAGTATAGATATACTATCTTTCTCCACTGAGGCCTGTACCTCTATTGGGTTTAGTATTACCCTAAAAAGATATTTGCTATATCCCCTGATAGGGCGCCCCCTCCCTTTGTGTGCATGATTAATCATAGAATCGGTTGCCATTACAAATAATAAAATAAATTGTGTCACTTTTGATCTCTCTCACTCACTAAAGACCTTTCACAAAATATCTCACAGAAAATAAAATAATGCAAATGAAACACAAATGGAAACACAACCAAAGAATGCACCCATTGGAGAGGCTGTATTATGTACACAATAACAGCCTTAAAAGAAAGATTAGTGAAATAAGCACAATTAAGAAGTTAGAACGAAAATTTCACAAAAAGAACATTTATATTATCATCACTATCACCAGCAGTATAATTTATGTACATTTAGTACCACTAGTGTCACTTTCATATTCTGACAACACAAAAGATAGAATCAGCGACAAGTTTTATATTGTTTATTAAGTTCACAGAGCCTAGCACGAGCATGTTGTAATTTTCACCTTTTATAGTTTTTCTTTTAGGTTTGTTTTTCTTTCCACCTCTTTTCCGTTTCATAACACACCCCTCCCTTTTTTTGATATATAATAACCTATACAAATGACAAATCATTTATTCTTTGGATTCTACAAAGATGATGTGAATAGAAAGATCTAATCTTGATCGATTGAACCTAATGTCATATCAATACCACTCATAATAATAAAAGACATATATCAGTATATAGTGTATGAAGAGACACTAATTGTAGCAGTCTTGTAATGAAAGCATAGAATCAATATTTTAAGTCAGCTGTTCAATGAATTGACAGTTCACGTAAGCGCAGCACCAGGCATAGAGAACAAAATACCCCATGACTGGGACCCCAAGCTGTCAATCCTCTGAGACTATCCAATCGAAAAACCGAATTGAAAAAAAGTAAGGCGGACTTCCGGTTAAACCGGCATATACCCCCAAACAATCGGCGGCTCGCCGCCTTTGACAAAGCCCGGAGGGGCGAAACTAGTCAGGAGTTACTCTGAGCGGTTGGGCACTCAATTTTAACCAGCCTAGCACTAGAATGTTACTCTAGACTTACATTGCTAAAAACCACTTGCTATACTTAGTTAATAACGTTGTTCAGTCTGGGTTGTGCCAGACTTAGCCGTAATTTGTACATAACAATTATACCGATATCAGCCTTTTACCTGTTAAGATATAATGAAATATACGCTGCTCTCAATACATATATAGATAGCTATTACAGAGTAAACCTAAGATAATATATGTAATCTACTATTATTGGAAGTTTCAAAACCAACAGGGTGGGTTGTATCACAATAACTCAAATATATTTGCAATTCATATTGGCAACACAACACAAGTGTTGTCTTCTAATAAAGATACTGTCTATCTAAGTACATATAATACAACATGGTACAAAATACATGAAGCGATTTTGACTACCCTCATGCATATATAGAGTAAGAACATTGGTAAATATATACCACATTATAGAGAAGATTACTATAAATATACTGAACGGTAGTCTAACAAAGAAAATCCTGGGTCGAGCCAGATCAGATAGTGGAAATATAAAGAGATATACTACCTTATTTGGTATACCATGTACTATATCCACACAGCGATAAGCCTGGTCTAATGCACAGCTAAATTTTGACAATTTGTAGCAACATAGTAGTGCTAGAAACTAACAGTTCTCATTTTGTATTATACCTAAACATTACAAATTGATTGAGATACTGTTAGACTTTATCTAAGCTATATAGGAGTCGAATTGTCTTTAAAACGCTAGTTTCACATGTGGCACATAGACCATGAAGGAATAGTGGTACTAACTACACCCTAGAGCAGCCATTCAAAGGCATACATTGAACAGGGATACAGTGGACAAACTACTGGCGCATTCAAAGTCGTTACAATTTGGGTATCCCAATATTCCTATGTAGAGAAGTGTTGATAAAAGTAACTACACAAATATTCTATATTTGGATACACCAATAGAGTATAGCAGAAAGATTATAATACTTTGAGGACGTATATACATGTACCCAAGGCGGTTTATTACGTAGTCCTCTTTATATTGTGCAAATAGTGTTAGATAACACAACAGTGCTAGTGTCGATTTTAATTTGTGTGTGTTACCCTCATTTTAAGTAAATTTACAATAAAAGTTATATTTTATTACATTCTAATCTGAAGAAACTGCCTTACAGTCTAGACTAAGAGTGCTTACAAGTGCATACCTACAGGAGATATCTACACCTCTGTGTTAAGATTCTTCTAAGTTTTCAGCAATATTATTATTTATGCATTAGCACCATTCCCCAGATAACTAAGACTTTATTGAAAAATAAACATTAAAGTTTGTTAAATAGTCAATAAGAGGGAAAAAGCCCTAGTGGTGCCATTGTTCTTGTGTAGCAATAAAAGTACTAGTAGTCTGGAATATCCAGATTTTTCTGAACAATAGAGCACATAGACGTATATACTATACCATGGAATCTACATTCGATACAGACAGACAAGCAAGACAGCTAAAAAGAACAGCAGACCTCAATGATATTTTTGATGGTGGCCAAAATATTGGAAATACACAGGTAGCTACTTCACTTGATGGGGCTTTAAAAGATTTACATAGAACCCTATATAAACAGGACAAAACATAGTGGAATAAACACTTTTTTGAAAAATATATAGAGAGGAAACTCATACCCAGAGGTCTACGTATACAGTTATTTCCAGCATTTGAGTTTAAAAATGAAAGTTTGACAACCGAGTGGGAAGAAGCTCTCTCTGAATGTTCATAGAAACTAATGAAAATACTGGTAAAACATGACACACTAGAATATGACCTGTTTGAGACTAAAATTAAAGAACAGTATGAAAACCTCAAAAAATTTGAGATAAATCCTAATTTTAACCAATTGTACAAAACGTACCAACAAGAATTGGATAAGTATGAGCTAGAACTCAAAAATATCAAATTAGGTAAACTAAACAGGGACATCAATGATTTCACCAATAACAAAGTGTATAAATGGCGAAAAAATGGGTTCTATAGAAACACAAATAAAAACCCCAAAGTTAATATCATAGAAAGTGACATCTCTGATACTGATGGAGAAGAAGGAGGTTCCAACAGTAATCCCCCCCAACAGACAACTTTACCCCTAGCCAATCCGGTTGTATCTAGATCATCCAGCAGAAACAAGAGGAAAGATTTTTTAGATTCAGGAGAATTAGGAGGGGAATACGCAGAGGGGGGAGGCATAAACAAAAAACCAACCAGAGGCCGAACCAGGTACCAGAGGGGACAACAAGGCCACTGGAGACCACCCAGGAGAGAACAGAGTCCCTTCTCACAGATCAGGATGAACCATTGAGGGTCATCAATTTATCCACATTAAATCTCACATCTAATCATGTTTCAGTATTATCCAAAGGTTTATCCTTTTGTCCAACCAGTAATACTGACAAATTTGAGGTGGTAAAAGATGTGCAATTGTTCACTAGGAAGTTGTTTCTTAAAAAATTATTTTCATCGCAAGATAATGTAACAGGATGGGCAGAAGAAGAGAGATTGACTCTTAATGATCTAGAGGATCTACTAGGTGAATCAGAACCAAAGACTCCAGACAGATGGAGAAATAATATAAGAAACAAATCCACTTTTGTACCTAAGAATTTTAATAATCCTCAGATTGAAATGTTCAGAGACTGTGTGTGCAGAGATATTACATCTCTTAAATTAGCCCCCAAAAATTACAATCTGACATTTGAAGAACAACAGGCAATTAAAGAAATGACTCAATGGGATGAAGTAGTTATCCGTGGATCGGACAAAGGTGGCAACATAGTCATTTGGCCTATAGATCTTTATCTAAAGGAAGCCAATAAACAACTCAAGGATAAGACCTGCTATACAAGACTGTTGCATAATCCCACAGAAGATTACTTAAAAATCTATACTAACATGGTTAACAAGGCCTTCAAGGAAGGCGTTATTACAACCATGGAACATAAATACCTAACAGTGGACAAACCCAAGATTGCCACCTTTTACATGATCCCGAAGATACATAAAAATGCACAAAATCCACCAGGGAGGCCAATAGTGTCAGGCATAGAGAGTTTAACAGAAAAAGCCAGCACATATATTGATCTAAGACTAAGACAGTATGTAGAACAACTACCATCATATGTGCAAGACACAATGCAAGTACTGCAAAGATTAGGAAACCTAACTCTAAATGATACAACATGGCTGGTCACTACAGACGTTGAGTCCCTTTATACCTCGATTAACCATCAACAAGGTTTACAAGCCACAAGATACTTTCTAGAGAGGTATTCAGAAGAATACAGGGAACATGATAACTTTATCCTAAAATTGCTAGATTTTGTACTAAACTACAATTTCTTTACATTTGATGGTCAATTTTATCTGCAGACCAGAGGCACAGCCATGGGCACTACTTGTGCCCCCACCTATGCCAATCTGTTTCTAGGCTGGTGGGAGAAAGAATTTGTATTCACAGAGTGCAACCAAAGATATACAGACTGTATCCCTTTGTGGATTCGCTTCATAGATGACATCCTCTTTATTTGGGAAGGCACACACAGTGATTTACTCAACTTCTTAAAACATCTAAATCAAAATAACCTGAACATCAAATTGACACATGAGGAAAGTCTTACTACAATAAACTTTTTAGACATAACAATCAATAAACAAAGTGATGGTAATGTAACTACGGACTTATTCACGAAACCTACTGCAGCTAATAGTGTACTACACAGTACTAGTGCACATGCCCCAGGGACAATGAAAAGCTTACCCACAGGAGAATTTTTAAGACTACGGAGAAATTGTTCAGATGAACAGATATTCAACATGAGGGCGAAAGAATTGGAGGAGAGACTGTGGAGAAGAGGGTACAGTAAAAGAAGTACTAAAAAAGCAAAATATAGAGCCTTACATACTCCCAGGCATGACCTTCTTTTCAAGAAATATAAAAGTAGTCCAAATATACCCAGGCTGATCATGACATACAACAGCCAAACTTCACAAATTCTGAACATCATTCAGAAACATTGGAATATTTTGATGATGGATCCAACACTAAAGACAATCTTAGGAGACAGACCCTCAGTTGGATATAGAAGGACTAAAAATGTAAAAGACCTTGCGACTAGTAGTCATTTTCAAAAGAAGAAAACCAGAACAGCATTCAAACCGGGAGCATATAAATGTGGTAGCTGCAGTACCTGTAAATATATGCGCAACACAGATAGGTTCGGAAAGAACCATAATATAAAAAGATACATAAGTTGTAACACCGAAAGTGTAATTTATGTACTTAATTGCACGTGTAATTTGTACTATGTGGGCATGACCTCTAGAAAACTACATGTGAGATTAATGGAACATTTAAGGAACATTAAAAATGCAGCCAAAGATAAGGAAGAAATGAAATCCATAACTAGTGTAGCTGCACATTTCTTGAATTTCCATAATTCTAATCAAAATGACTTGCTATGCTGGGGTATAGAAAAAGTGAGTTTAGGAATGAGAGGAGGAAACCTAGAAACAGCCCTATTGAGGGCTGAAAGCCGGTGGATATATTTGCTCAATACGGTCCAACCACATGGACTGAATGAACAAAACAACTATTATATTTTTCTATGAACATCATACACACAAAAACCTATGTTGATATATAAGCTATGTATAATATATACAGATATATAAAATCATAATTATCGAATAGGATAGATAAGCTATAGAAGAAGAAATGACAACATGATTAATCATAGAGACAAGAAGAAACAGAAGTGCCACATGGCCCAATATTGTCGGGTCCAGTAGAAATATATGTATATATATACAGTGTGAACTCACATTTGAGAAAGCACCTCAAATAGTGCTGTAGCAGCAGTCTGGGATTTCTAATAGTCACCCAGGGGACCAAACTCCGGTATAGATGTGGTGTCTAGATGAACAACATAAAAGGACATAGGTGCCTATATGGCCTAGTATTGTTTTGACACAGGTGAGTCAGTAAGTGATTGAAAAAGGTACTCAAATTTGTTGTAGCATCTCCTTTGATGCTATAGAGGCAGGATGGGATCAATATGGTCACCCACCAGACTTATTCAGGGGCCTGCTGAATACCAGGAATCCAGAAACCACCAGTGATTCAGAGAGAAGCCCAGTGCTAGGGCTCCTCTCAGCGATAGGAAATGTAGCATCACCATCACCACTACTAGAGATTTATCACTACTAAATATAGGACTGATTGTCCTCCACAAGCTTGCTATACATTGTATTGGACTTACTAGTTCACATTCCATTTGTGAACCTCTCATTAGAGACTGACCTATCTGTTCAATACTATAATCTGATTGTTTGATATTTTGATCTTTCTCTTAGGAGGTACTTAGGCATTACAGCTACCTATCACCATTGTGGGTTTTATATATTATTATATCTTTCTCTTAGGAGGTGTATATATATTTTCTGTTACTAATACTGCAATATTTAGACTACTCAGTCTCCGACTAGTATAGATATACTATCTTTCTCCACTGAGGCCTGTACCTCTATTGGGTTTAGTATTACCCTAAAAAGATATTTGCTATATCCCCTGATAGGGCGCCCCCTCCCTTTGTGTGCATGATTAATCATAGAATCGGTTGCCATTACAAATAATAAAATAAATTGTGTCACTTTTGATCTCTCTCACTCACTAAAGACCTTTCACAAAATATCTCACAGAAAATAAAATAATGCAAATGAAACACAAATGGAAACACAGCCAAAGAATGCACCCATTGGAGAGGCTGTATTATGTACACAATAACAGCCTTAAAAGAAAGATTAGTGAAATAAGCACAATTAAGAAGTTAGAACGAAAATTTCACAAAAAGAACATTTATATTATCATCACTATCACCAGCAGTATAATTTATGTACATTTAGTACCACTAGTGTCACTTTCATATTCTGACAACACAAAAGATAGAATCAGCGACAAGTTTTATATTGTTTATTAAGTTCACAGAGCCTAGCACGAGCATGTTGTAATTTTCACCTTTTATAGTTTTTCTTTTAGGTTTGTTTTTCTTTCCACCTCTTTTCCGTTTCTTAACACACCCCTCCCTTTTTTTGATATATAATAACATATACAAATGACAAATCATTTATTCATTGGATTCTACAAAGATGATGTGAATAGAAAGATCTAATCTTGATCGATTGAACCTAATGTCATATCAATACCACTCATAATAATAAAAGACATATATCAGTATAGAGTGTATGAAGAGACACTAATTGTAGCAGTCTTGTAATGAAAGCATAGAATCAATATTTTAAGTCAGCTGTTCAATGAATTGACATTTCACGTAAGCGCAGCACCAGGCATACAGAACAAAATACCCCATGATTGGGACCCCAAGCTGTCAATCCTCTGAGACTATCCAATCGAAAAAAAATGAATTGAAAAAAAGTAAGGCGGGACTTCCGGTTAAACCGGCATATACCCCCAAACAATTGGCGGCTCGCCGCCTTTGACAAAGCCCGGAGGGGCGAAACTAGTCAGGAGTTACTCTGAGCGGTTGGGCACTCAATTTTAACCAGCCTAGCACTAGAATGTTACTCTAGACTTACATTGCTAAAAACCACTTGCTATACTTAGGCCTAGATTTGGAGTTCGGCGGTAGCCGTCAAAACCAGCGTTAGAGGCTCCTAACGCTGGTTTTGGCCGCCCGCTGGTATTTGGAGTCAGTGATTAAAGGGTCTAACGCTCACTTTTCAGCCGCGACTTTTCCATACCGCAGATCCCCCTACGCCATTTGCGTAGCCTATCTTTTCAATGGGAACTTTCTAACGCTGGTATTTAGAGTCGTTTCTGAAGTGAGCGTTAGAGCTCTAACGACAAAATTCCAGCCGCCTGAAAATAGCAGGAGTTAAGAGCTTTCTGGCTAACGCCGGTTTATAAAGCTCTTAACTACTGTACCCTAAAGTACACTAACACCCATAAACTACCTATGTACCCCTAAACCGAGCTCCCCCCACACCGCCGCCACTCGATTAAAATTTTTAACCCCTAATCTGCCGACCGCCACCTACGTTATATTTATGTACCCCTAATCTGCTGCCCCTAACCCCGCCGACCCCTGTATTACATTTATTAACCCCTAACTTGCCCCCCACAACGTCGCCGCCAGCTACTTAAAATAATTAACCCCTAATGTTCCGACCGCAAATCGCCGCCACCTACGTTATCCCTATGTACCCCTAATCTGCTGCCCCTAACATCGCCGACCCCTATATTATATTTATTAACCCCTAATCTGCCCCCCTCAACGTCGCCGACACCTGCCTACACTTATTAACCCCTAATCTGCCGAGCGGACCTGAGCGCTACTATAATAAAGTTATTAACCCCTAACCCGCCTCACTAACCCTATCATAAATAGTATTAACCCCTAATCTGCCCTCCCTAACATCGCCGACACCTACCTTCAATTATTAACCCCTAATCTGCCGACCGGAGCTCACCGCTATTCTAATAAATGTATTAACCCCTAAAGCTAAGTCTAACCCTAACACTAACACCCCCCTAAGTTAAATATAATTTAAATCTAACGAAATAAATTAACTCTTATTAAATAAATGATTCCTATTTAAAGCTAAATACTTACCTGTAAAATAAATCCTAATATAGCTACAATATAAATTATAATTATATTATAGCTATTTTAGGATTAATATTTTTTTTACAGGCAACTTTGTTATTATTTTAACCAGGTACAATAGCTATTAAATAGTTAAGAACTATTTAATAGTTACCTAGTTAAAATAATAACAAATTTACCTGTAAAATAAATCCTAACCTAAGTTATAATTAAACCTAACACTACCCTATCAATAAAATAATTAAATAAACTACCTACAATTACCTACAATTAACCTAACACTACACTATCAATAAATTAATTAAACACAATTCCTACAAATAAATACAATTAAATAAACTAGCTAAAGTACAAAAAATAAAAAAGATCTAAGTTACAGAAAATAAAAAAATATTTACAAACATAATAAAAATATTACAACAATTTTAAACTAATTACACCTACTCTAAGCCCCCTAATAAAATAACAAAGCCCCCCAAAATAAAAAATTCCCTACCCTATTCTAAATTAAAAAAGTTACAAGCTCTTTTACCTTACCAGCCCTGAACAGGGCCCTTTGCGGGGCATGCCCCAAGAATTTCAGCTCTTTTGCCTGTAAAAAAAACACATACAATACCCCCCCCCAACATTACAACCCACCACCCACATACCCCTAATCTAACCCAAACCCCCCTTAAATAAACCTAACACTAAGCCCCTGAAGATCTTCCTACCTTGTCTTCACCATACCAGGTTCACCGATCCGTCCTGAAGAGCTCCTCCGATGTCCTGATCCAAGCCCAAGCGGGGGCTGAAGAGGTCCATGATCCGGTCAAAGTCTTCATCCAAGCGGGGCAGAAGAGGATCTTCCATCCGATTGAAGTCATCATCCAGGCGGCATCTTCGATCTTCTTCCATCCGGAGCGAAGCGGCAGGATCCTGAAGACATCCAGCGCGGAACATCCATCCGGACCGACGACTGAACGACGAATGACTGTTCCTTTAAGGGACGTCATCCAAGATGGCGTCCCTCGAATTCCGATTGGCTGATAGGATTCTATCAGCCAATCGGAATTAAGGTAGGAATTTTCTGATTGGCTGATGGAATCAGCCAATCAGAATCAAGTTCAATCCGATTGGCTGATCCAATCAGCCAATCAGATTGAGCTCGCATTCTATTGGCTGTTCCGATCAGCCAATAGAATGCGAGCTCAATCTGATTGGCTGATTGGATCGGCCAATCGGATTGAACTAGATTCTGATTGGCTGATTCCATCAGCCAATCAGAAAATTCCTACCTTAATTCCGATTGGCTGATAGAATCCTATCAGCCAATCGGAATTCGAGGGACGCCATCTTGGATGACGTCCCTTAAAGGAACAGTCATTCGTCGTTCAGTCGTCGGTCCGGATGGATGTTCCGCGCTGGATGTCTTCAGGATCCTGCCGCTTCGCTCCGGATGGAAGAAGATCGAAGATGCCGCCTGGATGATGACTTCAATCGGATGGAAGATCCTCTTCTGCCCCGCTTGGATGAAGACTTTGACTGGATCATGGACCTCTTCAGCCCCCGCTTGGGCTTGGATCAGGACATCGGAGGAGCTCTTCAGGACGGATCGGTGAACCTGGTATGGTGAAGACAAGGTAGGAAGATCTTCAGGGGCTTAGTGTTAGGTTTATTTAAGGGGGGTTTGGGTTAGATTAGGGGTATGTGGGTGGTGGGTTGTAATGTTGGGGGGGGGGTATTGTATGTGTTTTTTTTACAGGCAAAAGAGCTGAAATTCTTGGGGCATGCCCCGCAAAGGGCCCTGTTCAGGGCTGGTAAGGTAAAAGAGCTTGTAACTTTTTTAATTTAGAATAGGGTAGGGAATTTTTTATTTTGGGGGGCTTTGTTATTTTATTAGGGGGCTTAGAGTAGGTGTAATTAGTTTAAAATTGTTGTAATATTTTTATTATGTTTGTAAATATTTTTTTATTTTCTGTAACTTAGATCTTTTTTATTTTTTGTACTTTAGCTAGTTTATTTAATTGTATTTATTTGTAGGAATTGTGTTTAATTAATTTATTGATAGTGTAGTGTTAGGTTAATTGTAGGTAATTGTAGGTAGTTTATTTAATTATTTTATTGATAGGGTAGTGTTAGGTTTAATTATAACTTAGGTTAGGACTTATTTTACAGGTAATTTTGTTATTATTTTAACTAGGTAACTATTAAATAGTTCTTAACTATTTAATAGCTATTGTACCTGGTTAAAATAATTACAAAGTTGCCTGTAAAATAAATAATAATCCTAAAATAGCTATAATATAATTATAATTTATATTGTAGCTATATTAGGATTTATTTTACAGGTAAGTATTTAGCTTTAAATAGGAATCATTTATTTAATAAGAGTTAATTAATTTCGTTAGTTAAAAATTATATTTAACTTAGGGGGGTGTTAGTGTTAGGGTTAGACTTAGCTTTAGGGGTTAATACATTTATTAGAATAGCGGTGAGCTCCGGTCGGCAGATTAGGGGTTAATAATTGAAGTTAGGTGTCGGCGATGTTAGGGAGGGCAGATTAGGGGTTAATACTATTTATGATAGGGTTAGTGAGGCGGATTAGGGGTTAATAACTTTATTATAGTAGCGCTCAGGTCCGCTCGGCAGATTAGGGGTTAATAAGTGTAGGCAGGTGTCGGCGACGTTGAGGGGGGCAGATTAGGGGTTAATAAATATAATATAGGGGTCGGCGATGTTAGGGCAGCAGATTAGGGGTACATAGGGATAACGTAGGTTGCGGCGGTTTACGGAGCGGCAGATTAGGGGTTTAAAAAAATATGCAGGGGTCAGCGATAGCGGGGGCGGCAGATTAGGGGTTAATAAGTGTAAGGTTAGGGGTGTTTAGACTCGGGGTACATGTTAGAGTGTTAGGTGCAGACGTAGGAAGTGTTTCCCCATAGGAAACAATGGGGCTGCGTTAGGAGCTGAACGCTGCTTTTTTGCAGGTGTTAGTTTTTTTTTAAGCTCAAACAGCCCCATTGTTTCCTATGGGGGAATCGTGCACGAGCACGTTTTTGAGGCCGGCCGCGTCCGTAAGCAACTCTGGTATCGAGAGTTGCATTTGCGGTAAAAATGCTCTACGCTCCTTTTTTGGAGCCTAACGCAGCATTTGTTTGAACTCTCGATACCAGAGTTAAATTTATGGTGCGGCCAGAAAAAAGCCCGCGGAGCGTTAGCAGCCCATTTACCGCCGAACTCCAAATCTAGGCCTTAGTTAATAACGTTGTTCAGTCTGGGTTGTGCCAGACTTAGCCGTAATTTGTACATAACAATTATACCGATATCAGCCTTTTACCTGTTAAGATATAATGAAATATACACTGCTCTCAATACATATATAGATAGCTATTACAGAGTAAACCTAAGATAATATATGTAATCTACTATTATTGGAAGTTTCAAAACCAACAGGGTGGGTTGTATCACAATAACTCAAATATATTTGCAATTCATATTGGCAACACAACACAAGTGTTGTCTTCTAATAAAGATACTGTCTATCTATGTACATATAATACAACATGGTACAAAATACATGAAGCGATTTTGACTACCCTCATGCATATATAGAGTAAGAACATTGGTAAATATATACCACATTATAGAGAAGATTACTATAAATATACTGAACGGTAGTCTAACAAAGAAAATCCTGGGTCGAGCCAGATCAGATAGTGGAAATATAAAGAGATATACTACCTTTTTTGGTATACCATGTACTATATCCACACAGCGATAAGCCTGGTATAATGCACAGCTAAATTTTGACAATTTGTAGCAACATAGTAGTGCTAGAAACTAACAGTTCTCATTTTGTATTATACATAAACATTACAAATTGATTGAGATACTGTTAGACTTTATCTAAGCTATATAGGAGTCGAATTGTCTTTAAAACGATAGTTTCACATGTGGCACATAGACCATGAAGGAATAGTGGTACTAACTACACCCTACAGTGGACAAACTACTGGCGCATTCAAAGTCGTTACTTAACAATTTGGGTATCCCAATATTCCTATGTAGAGGAGTGTTGATAAAAGTAACTACACAAATATTCTATATTTGGATACACCAATAGAGTATAGCAGAAAGATTATAATACTTTATTGAGGACGTATATACATGTACCCAAGGCGGTTTATTACGTAGTCCTCTTTATATTGTGCAAATAGTGTTAGATAACACAACAGTGCTAGTGTCGATTTTAATTTGTGTGTGTTACCCTCATTTTAAGTAAATTTACAATAAAAGTTATATTTTATTACATTCTAATCTGAAGAAACTGCCTTACAGTCTAGGCTAAGAGTGCTTACAAGTGCATACTTAGAGGAGATATCTACACCTCTGTGTTAAGATTCTTCTAAGTTTTCAGCAATGTGACTAACAATTGTCTATGCCATTTCACTTTGTTTTGGATATCATTTGCTTTTGATTCATACACAAGCTTGGCAGTAACACTGGATGTCTGTTACCAACTTACGGACTGTATACACATATTTATTTCTGATCTATACATCTGACCTATAAGATATGTGTGCTTATATATTTCACATTGTTTACTATGATGCTTGTTTAGGGCTATGCATTGATAGTTGTTAATTGGTATCTAGTGAATTGTTGATACTTTGTGTTGCCGTTTATGTCAATCTGCTGTTAATATTGTATTCCTTATATAGGAAGATTCATTTTGCACAACTAATCAGCAGTACATATACGGCAATTCAGTTTTCTAATTTTGGTCACTTATCCCCCGGGGGTTTCTAGGATTGCTTTATTTTGGTACATGCTATATATGTATGTTTTACATTGCAATTCCTCATAGATGATTTTTTTGATTTAATAAATTGCCTTCTTTGACTTTAAGCAGCAGTTGCTTTGTGATCATTTACAGACCGTTTTCAATTTCATTATTTGGTTTATATATTAGTAGTGCTGGATTAACATATATATATATATATATATATATATATATATATATATATATATATATATAGTACATATACAAACTAAAAAAAGAGGTCAAGGAAATTTGCTACATGATCAGTAAGCTCTCAGGATTATTACAGATTTACAACAATATAAAAATCTTTTAAAACATCAAATTTGTATAATTTTTATTTTACAAGAGGAACTTTAAAAAAATAATAATATATATATATATATATATGCTTACCTGATAAATTAATTTTAATTTCTTTCAAGGTGGTGAGAGTCCATGAGAAATCACATGTGGAATTATACTCCAGTCCACTAGAAGGAGGCAAAAAATACTCAACATACCAAGAACTTCCACCCATTTCACTGATTATCTCTGAGATTTTAGAAAAGGGTCTGACTTTTTCACCAACTAATAGAATGGGCAAGTTTGATTTGGTAAAGGACCTTCATCTCTTTGCTCGCAAAGTTGTTTTAAAAAAAACATTTGAGAATAAATTAGAGAGAACAGTTCTTAACATACATGAAAGACAAAGTTTAACATTTTTAGAAGAATTAGAAGAGGAAACAACAGGACAATTATCCACTATAACTGAAGAAAGATCTACAGGATATAGTGATTTCAAAAGAAAGTCCCAATATATGCCAGCCCTTTCCAGTATACCATTGGTACATAATTTTATTAAATTGGTGGAAAGAGATATAGATCTTCTAAGTAGTGGGGATTTTATGTTAGATAACCTTACAAAGAAACAAAGGGAAGCTTTGAAAGAACTGAAAAAAATACCAAAATAACTATTAATCCATCGGATAAGGGTGGCAACGTGGTGGTCCTAAACACAAAGGATTATGTTGATGAATGTCACAGATTATTGAGAGACATCAATCAATATAGGACACTACGTTTCAACCCAACAGGAATTTATGGTGAAAAATTGTTACAAGAGATGAAGGCCTTATTAACCAAAAAGAATTTGACTTTCTTTATGTAAAATATCCCATTACAGCTACATTCTATAGCTTACCAAAGCTTCACAAAAAAAAGTTTCCACCTCCAGGACGCCCAATCATTTCGGGCATGGGATCCCTTACAGAGAAAAACTCACAATATGTTGTTTTCTGCCTTAGACCTAGCCTATTAAGTCTACCGTCTTATGTAAAAGACAGTAAGAAAGTGAGAGAACCCAGGCGCCTACCCTAAGGAGGCTAGGTATAAGATGTGAGAAACCAGAAAAGTGGCTAAAAATTAATTTAATAAATCCTTACAAAATCATTAATATCAGGATACAGTTGAGTTAAGAACAATGGATAAAAAACAATGGATTAAAAAAACAATATCACATGCTACATGGATCCATGAGCAAGAATAGGGATAATAACAATTTGAATAAATAACAATGGAATATATAACGGATAACAACAGTGGTAAAAACCAATACTGAGAAATCAATCAATCTGGTAGATAAAAAACAATAGTAATGGTAATCTTAAATCAGTCAAAAAATGAAAACAGTTCATCATACAGGATTTTTTTGATTTAATAAATTGCCTTCTTTGACTTTAAGCAGCAGTTGCTTTGTGATCATTTACAGACCGTTTTCAATTTCATTATTTGGTTTATATATTAGTAGTGCTGGATTAACTCATCTCTTTTTACTCTTATTTTGGACATATATATATATATATATATATATATATATATATATATATATATATATATATATATATATATATATATAGTACATATACAAACTAAAAAAAGAGGTCAAGGAAATTTGCTACATGATCAGTAAGCTCTCAGGATCATTACAGATTTACAACAATATAAAAATCTTTTAAAACATCAAATTTGTATAATTTTTATTTTACAAGAGGAACTTTAAAAATAATAATAATATATATATATATATATATATATATATATATATATATGCTTACCTGATAAATTAATTTCTTTCATGGTGGTGAGAGTCCATGAGAAATCCCATGTGGAATTATACTCCAGTCCACTAGAAGGAGGCAAAAAATACTCAACATACCAAGAACTTCCACCCATTTCACTGATTATCTCTGAGATTTTAGAAAAGGGTCTGACTTTTTCACCAACTAATAGAATGGGCAAGTTTGATTTGGTAAAAGACCTTCATCTCTTTGCTCGCAAAATTGTTTTAAAAAAAAAACATTTGAGAATAAATTAGAGAGAACAGTTCTTAACATACATGAAAGACAAAGTTTAAACATTTTAGAAGAATTAGAAGAGGAAACAACAGGACAATTATCCACTATAACTGAAGAAAGATCTATAGGATATAGTGATTTCAAAAGAAAGTCCCAATATATGCCAGCCCTTTCCAGTATACCATTGGTACATAATTTTATTAAATTGGTGGAAAGAGATATAGATCTTCTAAGTAGTGGGGATTTTATGTTAGATAACCTTACAAAGAAACAAAGGGAAGCTTTGAAAGAACTGAAAAAAGATACCAAAATAACTATTAATCCATCGGATAAGGGTGGCAACGTGGTGGTCCTAAACACAAAGGATTATGTTGATGAATGTCACAGATTATTGAGAGACATTAATCAATATAGGACACTACATTTCAACCCAACAGGAATTTATGGTGAAAAATTGTTACAAGAGATGAAGGCCTTATTAACCAAAAAGAATTTGACTTTCTTTATGTAAAATATCCCATTACAGCTACATTCTATAGCTTACCAAAGCTTCACAAAAAAAAGTTTCCACCTCCAGGACGCCCAATCATTTCAACTCACAATATGTTGTTTTCTGCCTTAGACCTAGCCTATTAAGTCTACCGTCTTATGTAAAAGACAGTAAGAAAGTGAGAGAACCCAGGCGCCTACCCTAAGGAGGCTAGGTATAAGATGTGAGAAACCAGAAAAGTGGCTAAAAATTAATTTAATAAATCCTTACAAAATCATTAATATCAGGATACAGTTGAGTTAAGAACAATGGATAAAAAACAACGGATTAAAAAAACAATATCACATACTCCATGGATCCATGAGCAAGAATAGGGATAATAACAATTTGAATAAATAACAATGGAATATATAACGGATAACAACAGTGGTAAAACCAATACTGAGAAATCAATCAATCCGGTAGATAAAAAACAATAGTAATGGTAATCTTAAATGGTCAAAAAATGAAAACAGTTCATAAAAATCCAAAAAAGAGTTTTGAACACCATAAACTTTGTTGTGTATGCCACTAATTTCGTCGATTTTTGATCATTATTTTTGGATTGCTATTTATTTTTCACGTCATTTTTTATAAGACTTTCGTCACTAATTTGGATTTGACCTTCATCTATTATTGGATCACTTAAAGGTTTTATATTGGATTTGCACTACTATTTTTTATTACAGGATTCCAACACACCTTTTTTATTACAGGATTTCAAACACACTTTTTTCTATTAGCACTTTTTTGGATTTTTATGAACTTTTTTCATTTTTTGACCATTTAAGATTACCATTACTATTGTTTTTTATCTACCGGATTGATTGATTTCTCAGTATTGGTTTTACCACTGTTGTTATCCGTTATATATTCCATTGTTATTTATTCAAATTGTTATTATCCCTCATCTTGCTCATGGATCCATGGAGTATGTGATATTGTTTTTTTAATCCATTGTTTTTTATCCATTGTTCTTAACTCAACTGTATCCTGATATTGATGATTTTGTAAGGATTTATTAAATTTAATTTTTAGCCACTTTTCTGGTTTCTTACATCTTATACCTAGCCTCCTTAGGGTAGGTGCCTGGGTTCTCTCACTTTCTTACTATTTTTTCTGGGTAACAGCTAGGAGTTTCCCGCCCCCAGGCTAACAGGTTTCCATCAGGCGCTTAGGCCAACCCATTTATGTAAGAGACACCCTTGATGTGCTGAAAAAATTAAATGACATAACAATCACTCCAAAAACGATCTTAGTTGCAATAGATGTCGAAGCACTTTATTCAAGCATCCCCCATGACAAAGGGATAGAGGCAAGCAAATTCTTTTTAATTCAGAGGGGCCAAGAATATAACAAACATATTGATTTTGTATTGGAACTACATTCCTTCATTTTGAAACATAACTATTTTCTTTTTAAAGATAAGTGTTACCAACAAAATTTAGGAACAGCAATGGGGACTTGTTGTGCCCCAACATTTGCTTGCCTCTATCTTGTGAAATGGGAACATGATTGCATATTTAACAGTGTAGAAATAACAAATGATTGTATCTCTTTGTGGTTGAGATTCATCGATGATGTGTTCCTCCTTTGGGAGGAAACTGAGATGAAACTTATTAAATTTATGCACAAATTGAACAAAAATGACTGGAACCTAAAATTTACCTGTAATTATAGTAGAGAAGAAATAACATTTTTAGATTTGCAAATTATGAATGTTAATAATAGCTTAAAGACAGCTACATTCTGTAAGGAAACTGCAGGAAATGCTCTACTATCTTTTGATAGTCATCACCCCAAAAAAATTGATTTATAATGTTCCATATGGTCACATGGAACTGCACTGACCTAGAAAAATTTAATACTGAAGCAAAATCTCTAAAAAGCAGACTGAAAGAAAGAGGATATTCACAACAATGTTTAAAAACAGCTTTTGCAAAGACTAAAAATAAAAATAGGGATGAATTATTGTACAGTGGAAAAGAGAAAGTGCAAGATAATTCCCTAGTTAGATTTATAGGCACATACAATAATAAATGGCAAGATATCCGTGCAGTTCTGAATAAACACTGGCATGTGTTGTGTGGATAGATAAATCCATAGGTAAATTTGTAGGAGAAGTTCCATTAATGACACCAAAGAGAGCACCAAACCTTAAGGACTTACTAGTACATAGCCACTCTGAAACTAAAGATGTAGAAAATTGGTTAAGTAAGAAAAGGGATGGTAATTATAAATGCTCTCACTGTTCAGTTTGTGAGAACATGATTACAGGGAGGAATTTTTGTGATAGGTTTGGCTCTTTTCAAATTATAAAAGGTCACATTACTTGCAAGAGTGAAGGAGTAATTTATATGGTTTCTTGCAATTATCCCCTATATTATAAAGGGAAAACATATAGGCCTAGATTTAGAGTTGGGCGGTAGCCGTCAAAACCAGCGTTAGAGGCTCCTAACGCTGGTTTTGGGCTACCGCCGGTATTTAGAGTCAGTCATTAAAGGGTCTAACGCTCACTTTCCAGCCGCGACTTTTCCATACCGCAGATCCCCTTACGTCATTTGCGTATCCTATCTTTTCAATGGGATCTTTCTAACGCCGGTATTTAGAGTCGTTGCTGAAGTGAGCGTTAGAAATCTAACGACAAAACTCCAGCCGCAGAAAAAAGTCAGTAGTTAAGAGCTTTCTGGGCTAACGCCGGTTTATAAAGCTCTTAACTATCGTGCTCTAAAGTACACTAACACCCATAAACTACCTATGTACCCCTAAACCGAGGTCCCCCCACATCGCCGCCACTCCATTAAATTTTTTTAACCCCTAATCTGCCGACCGCCACCTACGTTATACTTATGTACCCCTAATCTGCTGCCCCTTACACCGCCGACCCCTATATTATATTTATTAACCCCTAACCTGCCCCCCACAACGTCGCCGCCAGCTACCTACACTTATTAACCCCTAATCTGACGAACGGACCGCACCGCTACTATAATAAAGTTATTAACCCCTAATCCGCCTCACTCCCGCCTCAATAGCCCTATAATAAATAGTATTAACCCCTAATCTGCCCTCCCTAACATCGCCGACACCTAACTTCAATTATTAACCCCTAATCTGCCGACCGAATCTCGCCACTACTGTAATAAATGGATTAACCCCTAAAGCTAAGTCTAACCCTAACACCCCCCTAAGTTAAATATAATTTAAATCTAACGAAATAAATTAACTCTTATTAAATAAATTATTCCTATTTAAAGCTAAATACTTACCTGTAAAATAAACCCTAATATAGCTACAATATAAATTATAATTATATTATAGCTATTTTAGGATTTATATTTATTTTACAGGTAACTTTGTATTTATTTTAACCAGGTACAATAGCTATTAAATAGTTAATAACTATTTAATAGTTACCTAGTTAAAATAATTACTAAATTACCTGTAAAATAAATCCTAACTTAAGTTACAATTAAACCTAACACTACACGATCAATAAATCAATTAAATAAAATACCTACAATTATCTACAATTAAACCTAACACTACACTATCAATAAATTAATAAAATACAATGAAAAAAACTAACTAAAGTACAAAAAATAAAAAAGAACTAAGTTACAAAAAATAAAAAAATATTTACAAACATTAGAAAAATATTACAACAATTTTAAACTAATTACACCTACTCTAAGCCCCCTAATAAAATAACAAAGCCCCCCAAAATAAAAAAATGCCCTACCCTATTTTAAATTAAAAAAGTTCAAAGCTCTTTTACCTTACCAGCCCTGAACAGGGCCCTTTGCGGGGCATGCCCCAAAGAATTCAGCTCTTTTGCCTGTAAAAAAACCCCACATACAATACCCCCCCCAACATTACAACCCACCACCCACATACCCCTAATCTAACCCAAACCCCCCTTAAATAAACCTAACACTAGTCAATCTGTCAACCCGGGTTGATATCAACAGAAATATATATATTTTTGATGCGGGGAGATGTGATTTTGTTGTTTGAATATATGAAATATAAATTGATTGCTTTGAAAATTATACTGTGTTAGTGTCTCTTTATGACAGTACTTTGGTGAAGAGATATATATTAGATGTGATATAGTCTGCTGCTGGACTTATAAGGGTCCTGTTTCTCTTCTCTATAGGTCCCAAGCTAATGAAAGTATATAACTCTAAGGGGCATATTTAAAAATGTGCGAGCGGACATGATACGAAGTAGCGTATCATATCCACTGCATATCAATAAATGCAGACAGCATATACTGTCAGCATTTATCATTGCACCAGCAGTTCAACAAGACGACTGATTACGCTGTGATTAGAAACATCGCTGTTGAAGAAACCAGAAGAGCTGAAGAGGCTGGTAATGAAGGTAAGGTGAGGTAATTATGAGTTTGGGGAGTTAAATCTTTAAAATCATTTTCACTATCCACAAAATTATGTGCATGGTTATGTAACGTTAATTTGAACATTCACTGGCCCTTTAATATAGAGGATTAAAACATTAGTAATTCCACTGCTATATTTTCCTTAAGATTACCTGCTCTTTCCAAAAAAAACCATCATCAACCAGTGTGACAATAACTTCCTCTCTCCCTCCTACACCATCCCACCACTAATCCAATACTCCATAGAGGAAGAGGGGATGCATCACTCTGCTTGGTGACCTTTTCGGTCCTTCTGAGAACAAAATAAAACTGTTATTCTAATATTAAAACAATTAGTGAAAAGCACTAGTTGAAAAACATATTAAGCTAAATTCCTTCCCTCTATCAGCTCCACAAACTCTCTACCATTCCAGTTCCATACAGAGTATCACTCTGCTTTGCTTACATTGATGAAATCTAGATGTGTAGGCAGCTCCCTAAAAGCAAATACTTTTATTAAAAACACAAATTGTGCTTAACTCAAAAGAGGTGGTAATTAAAACAGCTTACCTCTTCCTCCAATCTGATGGTTTGATGAACTTCTTGGAAAGCTCAAGTAAAGAGACCTGTTTATATAAAAATTAAAACATTTAAAGTTAGTGTGTGTATATATATATATATATATATATATATATATATATATATATATATATATATATATATATATATATATATAGTACATATACAAACTAAAAAAAGAGGTCAAGGAAATTTGCTACATGATCAGTAAGCTCTTAAGATCATTACAAATTTACACCAATATAAAAATCTTTTAAAAAGTACTTATCAAATTTGTATAATTTTTATTTTACAAGAGGAACTTAAAAAAAAAATAAAAAAAAATAAAAATATATATATATATATGCTTACCTGATAAATTAATTTCTTTCATGGTGGTGAGAGTCCATGAGAAATCACATGTGGAATTATACTCCAGTCCACTAGAAGGAGGCAAAAAATACTCAACATACCAAGAGCTTCCACCCATTTCACTGATTATCTCAGTCAAACATATGGCCAAGGAAGGAGAGGAATAGAAAAGCAGGAAAGATCAATTTAGGGTAAATGAAGTGAAAACTGGACCTGCTGCCAGCTGAATATAAAAATGGTTGGGTCTTGTGAACTCTAATCACCATGAAAGAAATTAATTTATCAGGTAAGTTTAATTTTTTTTTTCTTCCATAAAGTGTCGAGTCCATGAGACATCACATCTGTGATTTAATACTCAAGCTGTGGAATCCAAAAGACAATCGTGAATGCGTGGAACATAAACTTAAGATATGAAAAATAATGACCAGATACTGCTGCCTGGAGAACGTTCCTGCTAAAAACATGAGACAAAGAACATCAAAATGATAAAATGCAGTAAATAATGTAAGAACCAAATAGATGTCTTGCAGATTTGTTCCACAGATACTTAATTCCTAAAGGCCCTATAAGTAGAAACAGATCTCTCTACCAGCCTTACTAATCATTTGCTTTAACATTCACACAGCTTCCAGCCTCCAAATTTTATAAAAGACCTTTATTTTCCAACTGGGTCAATAGGTACAAACAAACAATGTTTCAAGCCTACAATAGGACCTTAGTCATGTACATGACTTATGCATGCATAAGGATGTTGTTTATAACACCCGTAGGGCCAAAAAGGTTGCAAGAAGGGTATACTGGATTAAACACCTGTCTAATGGTAAACAGCGCCTGTGTCATGCCTGCCTGTTTGATGCCCTTGTCTCTTTAAGGATGTCAGTCAGCTTGCTTTGGGCATTCACCTCTTCTGCTGCAACCTGTGTGATTACTTATCCCCCACCAGATCTCTGATTCAGTTTCTATTTAGGAAATCCTCATGCCTAGGCTCAATGCACCAGCTTAGTTGCAGTTTCCAATGTACCTTTTCCCTGTGTATTTCAAGTCATTCCTGGCCTGCCTGATTTCCTCTGACTGTGTTCTACTGCCCTTACGTACACTGCTGTATTTTTTTGGTTTATTCTGATGTTTTTATCCTGGACACCGTTATATTGTATATTCTAAACCCTGCAACATATCTCAGTTCCCAAAGAACCATTATTGTGATAATCCAGCCATTTGCTAGAAGTAAATTCTGTACTCTAATCCTGCAACATAACTCAGTTACCAGACAAATATTAATGTGATTATCCAGTCATCTGCTTACAACTGCATTGTATACACTGAACCTCCAACATAACTCAGTTACCAGACAAATATTAATGTGATTACCCAGTCATCTGCTTACAACTGCATTGTATACACTGAACCTCCAACATAACTCAGTTACCAGACAAGTATTACTGCAATTATCCAGTCATCTGCTACAACTGTATTATATACTCTGACCTTGCAACATATCTCAGTTACCAGATTTCTATTTATATTACTGTTTGTACCCAGTCATCTACTACTGCTGTATTAGATATTCTGAACCATGTAACATATTTCAGTTTTCCAAGGAAACTCTTACTGTGACACCAGGAAAAAAAAAACATTTCCAGGCCGTATGATAAATCTTCCTAGACAAAGGATTCCTTGCTTGAAGAAGAGTGTCAATGGCTGAATCAGAAAAACCTCAGGTGTAGAAATACATGCGTACAGTTCGGTTTTCAATAAAATCATCACCTGAAAAGGAGGGGCCAAACTTGCCTTTACAAACCATATCTGACAACCAAGATTTTAACCACCAGGCTCTTCTACTTAAACAGCCAAGCTGCATTTTGGCATTGATGAAGATTATTTCTTCAACAGCGTCACAAAGTAACTATAGGCGATCCTAAATCTTATCCAGTGAAATCTTCTCCGAGACCATCTCTGATAAAGAATCGCACTATAAAGCTATTTCATCTGCTACTCAAACACTACAAACTGCTGGTCTGAAGACAAAAAAAACCCCCAGCCTGTTGAAAAGCTTTTCTATGATAAGCTACTAATGTCCTATCCATTGTCAGAGCATGTGTGATGTGATCACTGACTGAAGTGCTGATACCTGTTTGTGAGCAAAAGCTCCTCTGTGACATCACCGGGTCCATGGTAACTCACCACCTCTAACCACAGACAATGAGGCAGAGGTGAACTGTCACTCTAAAGATTTCCAATATTGAATATGTCCTTGAATTGTGTTGTATTGCTTAGCTAAAGGGATTTTGTCCCTTTAAAAAGGGACATGAAAGGAAAAAATTAACTTTCATGGATCAGATATGCAATTTGAATTGTATTCAGACATTAGTTTTGTATTCTCTTGGTATCCTTTGTTGGAAAGCATACCTAGGTAGGCACCGCAGGAATGAGCTTCTTAGTTCTGATAGCAAGTGATTGGTAGCTACACACAATACTCTCCCTGTAAATTAAAGGCCAATACTTAAAACAAATGAAAATTAACATTTCATTGCTTATCTCTTCTGGGAGTGTAATTTCTTCAACTTTACAGAGAGTTCCTTTAACTTATTCCTAAGTATAGAAACTTTCAGAATAGATAGGGATACCACAGGAAAAGTCAGCTATTTAAAATGCCAAAATTTAGTAAAAGGAGCTATTTGTAAACATTTTAATACACTCCAGCAGTTCAAATGGATCATTGGAAACAAATTATAAAAACATGAAACCCATATTTTTTTATTTGCTTCCTTCTCTTGTTATCCTTTGCTGAAAGGTTTATCTAGGTACGCTCAGGAGCATCAAAGAACCTAGGTTCTAGCTGCTGATTGGTGGCTGCATATACATTGGCTCAGTTAGAAACCAGTAGTGCATTGCTGCTCTTTCAACAAATTATACCAAGAGAATGAAGCAAATTTGATAATAGAAGTAAACTGGAAAGTTGTTTAATATGTATATATACACACACACACACACACACACACACATGCCCAACACATATAAAGTATGTCACTCCCTTATTAAAAGCAAAATGGTAGAATTAGTTACAGAGTTTATCCAAATAGTGATCACCTAGGACCATGTCAAGGTGGCTTCCTAACAACCAAAAGAAGTACGGCTCAAATCAACACCACTATTTTAATCATGTTTAAAAGAGATACCAACGTGAGCCACAAAGCATACAAAAGGTATTGTTAAAAGCAAAAGTAATAGAGAGCGACATCAACAGATCCGAGATCCCTATGCCCGCACGGTCCAGTCTCTGTCCTGAGTGTCATAGCTTGTGGCATCTTAAGCATCCCAATCTGATCAGGATGCTCCTCAGGAAGGCTCCGGTGTTCAAAGAAGGTGTCTTTTGAAAAGGGTCTGGTCTGACACCCTGTTCCAGGAGGTCGGCTGCATCCTCCTTGGCAGGGATAGGGAGCTCACAAGAAGCATTTGTTAATGGATCCTGCAACGAACAAGTAAGGTCCCCCCTTAAATGAGACTGCCTACATTTCAGGGGCTTGAGCCTCAACGGCTCTATAGTGTCAATAGTCTTGTCCAGTGAAATCCCCACACTCGCATTCTCCACAAGAGCTTGGAGACTATCCAGTCTAGCAATAATTTTACACCCCTGTTCTTTCAGAAGATTTTTAAGACTTCCTCCATTACTTGTAAACTGAAGGAATATTCCGCTGATATCAGACTGTGTCTACAAGGCCAGCAGTCACTGCAACCTTGTGGTGGTTACAAACGGCTAAGGTCCGGATAAATGTTGTAGTGGATATTTAAAGGTTCTTCAAATGGGTCTTTAGATAAGTTGCTTTACCCATATGTGTGCATAGATCAGAAACTTTGCTAGAATTGAGTATTTATTACCCCAAATCAATTAGTTTTGCTGGAGCCCATGAACTGCGCGTTGTGTCTCTTTTGTAGCTGGCTTCTCCGCCCGACTAATTTAGCTTTTTTAATTGGTAGTTATTTTAATTTTAGTATAATAGTTATGTTAGGTTAACTGTTAGTTTAAACTTACACCTAGATTTAGAGTTTTGCGGCCAAAGGGGTGCGTTAGCTACGTGTTTTTTTTTTTCTAGCGCTGCTTCTAAACAACGCTGGTATTTAGAGTTCTCTGAAGGACTGCGTTAGGCTCCAAAAAGGGAGCGTACAGGCATATTTACCGCCACTTCAACTCTCAATACCAGCATTGCTTACGGTAGCGGCTAGCTGGAAAAACATGCTCGTGCACGATTCCCCCATAGGAAACAATGGGGCAGTTTGGGCTAAAAAAACTGCCTGCAAAAAAGCAGCGTTCAGCTCCTAACACAGCCCCATTGTTTCCTATGGGGAAACACTTTCTAAGACTGCACCTAACACCCTAACATGAACCCCGAGTCTAAGCACCCCTAATCTTACACTTAATAACCGCTAATCTGCCGCCCCTCTATCTCTGATGCCTGTATTACACAATCCCTAATATGCCGCTCCGGACACCGCCGCAACCTACATTATACCTATGTACCCCTAATCCGCTGCCCCTAACATCGCCGACACCTACATAATATTTATTAACCCCTAATCTGCCCCCCCCAACGTCGCCGCTACCTTACCTACACTTATTAACCCCTAATCTGGACCTCGCCACCACTCTAATAAATGTATTAATCCCTAAACCGCCGCACTCCCGCCTCGCAAACCCTATAATAAATAGTATTAACCCCTAATCTGCCCTCCCTAACATCGCCGCCACCTAACTTCAAGTATTAACCCCAAATCTGCCGACCAGACCTCGCCGCTACTATAATAAATGTATTAACCCCGAAAGCTAAGTCTAACCCTAACCCTAACACCCCTTAAGTTAAATATAATTTTATTCTAACGAAATAAATTAACTCTTATTAAATAAAGTATTCCTATTTAAAGCTAAATACTTACCTGTAAAATAAACCCTAATATAGCTACAATATAACAAATAATTATATTGTAGCTATTTTAGGGTTTATATTTATTTTACAGGCAACTTTGTATTTATTTTAACTAGGTACAATAGCTATTAAATAGTTATTAACTATTTAATAGCTACCTAGTTAAAATAATTACAAAATTACCTGTAAAATAAATCCTAACCTAAATTACAATTAAACCTTACACTACACTATCAATAAATTAATTAAATAAATTAACTACAATTACATACAATTAAATAAACTAAACTAAATTACAAAAAAAAAAACCCACTAAATTACAAAAAATAAAAAAAGATTACAAGAATTTTAAGCTAATTGCACCTACTCTAAGGCCCCTAATAAAATAACAAAGCCTCCCAAAATAAAAAAAATTCCCTACCCTAATCTAAATTAAAAAAGTTAACAGCTCTATTACCTTATCAGCCAATCAGATTTTTCCTAGCTTAATTCCGATTGGCTGATAGAATCCTATCAGCCAATCGGAATTCGAGGGACGCCATCTTGGATGACGTCACTTAAAGGAACCTTCATTCGTCGGGTAGTCGACGTTGAAGAAGGATGTTCCGCGCCGGAGGTCTTGAAGATGGAGCCGCTCCTCGTCGGATGGATGAAGATAGAAGATGCCGCTTGGATGAAGATGTCTGCCGGTCCGGATGTCCTCTTCTGCCCGGATAGGATGAAGACTTCTACAGCTCCGGATGTCTTCTTTTGGCCCATCGGTGCTCGGCTGGGTGAAGACGACTCAAGGTAGGGAGATCTTCAGGGGGGTAGTGTTAGGTTTATTTAAGGGGGGTTTGGGTTATAGTAGGGGTATTTGATTGGGGGTTGTAATGTTGGGGGGTGGTATTGTGTTTTTTTTTACAGGCAAAAGAGCCGATTTCTTTGGGGCATGCCTCGCAAAAAGCCCTTTTATGGGCTGGTAAGGTAATAGAGCTGTTAACTTTTTTAATTTAGATTAGGGTAGGGAATTTTTTTCATTTTGGGGGGCTTTGTTATTTTATTAGGGGGCTTAGAGTAGGGGTAATTAGCTTAAAATTCTTGTAATCTTTTTTATTTTTTGTAATTTAGTTTAGTTTATTTAATTGTATGTAATTGTAGTTAATTTATTTAATTAATTTATTGATAGTGTAGTGTTAGGTTTTATTGTAACTTAGGTTAGGATTTATTTTACAGGTAATTTTGTAATTATTTTAACTAGGTAGCTATTAAATAGTTAATAACTATTTAATAGCTATTGTACCTAGTTAAAATAAATACAAAGTTGCCTGTAAAATAAATATAAATCCTAAAGTAGCTACAATGTAATTATTCATTATATTGTAGCTATATTAGGGTTTATTTTACAGGTAAGAATTTAGCTTTAAATAGGAATACTTTATTTAATAAGAGTTAATTTATTTCATTAGAATAAAATTATATTTAACTTAGGGGGGTGTTAGGGTTAGGGTTAAACTTAGCTTTAGGGGTTAATACATTTATTATAGTAGCGGCGAGGTCCGGTTGGCAGATTAGGGGTTAATAAGTGTAGGTAAGGTAGCGGCAACGTTGGGGGGGGGGCAGATTAGGGGTTAATAGATATTATGTAGGTGTCGGCGATGTTAGGGGCAGCAGATTAGGGGTACATAGGTATAATGTAGGTGGCGGCGATGTGCAGTCGGCAGATTAGGGGTTACATTTTTTTATTATATTGGCGGCGATGTGGGGGGGCCTTGGTTTAGGGGTACATAGGTAGTTTATGGGTGTTAGTGTACTTTAGAGCACAGTAGTTAAGAGCTTTATGAACCGGCCCAGAAAGCTCTTAACTACTGACTTTTTTCTGCGGCTGGAGTCTTGTCGGTAGAGGGTCTAATGCTCACTTCAGCCAAGACTCTAAATACCGGTGTTAGGAAGATCCCATTGAAAAGATAGGATACGCAATTGGCGTAAGTGGATCTGCAGTATGGAAAAGTCGCTGCTGGAAAGTGAGCGTTAGACCCTTTCCTGGCTGACTCTAAATACTTGCGGGCGGTAAAAAGCAGCGTTAGGACCCCTTAACGCTGCTTTTGACGGCTACCGCAGAACTCTAAATCTAGGCGTTAGTTTTTTTTAAATTTCACAGATAAGTTTTTAATTATTTTAACATAGGGATATTGTAATTTTAATTTAAAGTTAGGGGTGATAGGTTTAGGGGTTAATAGCTTAGTTTATTAGTGGCGATGTGGGGGGGCTGACGGTTTAGGGGTTAATAGGTTTATTTATTAGTGGCGATGTAGGGGGCTGGCGGTTTAGGGGTTAATAGGTTTAGTTAGTGGCAGCGGTGTCAGGGAGTGACGGAATCACTTTATTCAGAAGAGAAAACGGATGGCAGGTACAACTCCAGACCGTAGGTAGTATAAAAACAAAGAAATACTTTATTTATCCATATTAAAAGTACATGCAGACATGGTAGTGGGAGAACAGTCTAACATGTTTTGCGCCCTCTATAGGCGTTTACTCATAGACTACAGTCTGTGTCTAAACTCTACATCTTTATAGGCTAGAGAAAAGATTAAATTAACCTATTGATGCCCAAAAGAAAAACAATTAGAGTAAAAACAATCTCCTAAACATACTGAAGTATCATTACATTGCTTTGTTCGATATAATCGACAATATCAACCTAGTGTGCAATTAACCTATTGCTAAATGATAATACAAAAATAGAAAATTAAAAATTAAAAACTAGAAATGAAAAATGAAAATGAAAATTAGAAAGATAAGAAAAAATAAGAATGATAATAGTAATAATAATAATTAAAGGGATACACATACAGGGAGTGCAGAATTATTAGGCAAATGAGTATTTTGACCACATCATCCTCTTTATGCATGTTGTCTTACTCCAAGCTGTATAGGCTCGATAGCCTACTACCAATTAAGCATATTAGGTGATGTGCATCTCTGTAATGAGAAGGGGTGTGGTCTAATGGCATCAACACCCTATATCAGGTGTGCATAATTATTAGGCAACTTCCTTTCCTTTGGCAAAATGGGTCAAAAGAAGGACTTGACAGGCTCAGAAAAGTAAAAAATAGTGAGATATCTTGCAGAGGGATGCAGCACTCTTAAAATTGCAAAGCTTCTGAAGCGTGATCATCGAACAATCAAGCGTTTCATTCAAAATAGTCAACAGGGTCGCAAGAAGCATATGGAAAAACCAAGGCGCAAAATAACTGCCCATGAACTGAGAAAAGTCAAGCGTGCAGCTGCCAAGATGCCACTTGCCACCAGTTTGGCCATATTTCAGAGCTGCAACATCACTGGAGTGCCCAAAAGCACAAGGTGTGCAATACTCAGAGACATGGCCAAGGTAAGAAAGGCTGAAAGACGACCACCACTGAACAAGACACACAAGCTGAAACGTCAAGACTGGGCCAAGAAATATCTCAAGACTGATTTTTCTAAGGTTTAATGGACTGATGAAATGAGAGTGAGTCTTGATGGGCCAGATGGATGGGCCCGTGGCTGGATTGGTAAAGGGCAGAGAGCTCCAGTCCGACTCAGACGCCAGCAAGGTGGAGGTGGAGTATTGGTTTGGGCTGGTATCATCAAAGATGAGCTTGTGGGGCCTTTTCGGGTTGAGGATGGAGTCAAGCTCAACTCCCAGTCCTACTGCCAGTTTCTGGAAGACACCTTCTTCAAGCAGTGGTACAGGAAGAAGTCTGCATCCTTCAAGAAAAACATGATTTTAATGCAGGACAATGCTCCATCACACGCGTCCAAGTACTCCACAGCGTGGCTGGCAAGAAAGGGTATAAAAGAAGAAAATCTAATGACATGGCCTCCTTGTTCACCTGATCTGAACCCCATTGAGAACCTGTGGTCCATCATCAAATGTGAGATTTACAAGGAGGGAAAACAGTACACCTCTCTGAACAGTGTCTGGGAGGCTGTGGTTGCTGCTGCACGCAATGTTGATGGTGAACAGATCAAAACACTGACAGAATCCATGGATGGCAGGCTTTTGAGTGTCCTTGCAAAGAAAGGTGGCTATATTGGTCACTGATTTGTTTTTGTTTTGTTTTTGAATGTCAGAAATGTATATTTGTGAATGTTGAGATGTTATATTGGTTTCACTGGTAAAAATAAATAATTGAAATGGGTATATATTTGTTTTTTGTTAAGTTGCCTAATAATTATGCACAGTAATTGTCACCTGCACACACAGATATCCCCCTAAAATAGCTAAAACTAAAAACAAACTAAAAACTACTTCCAAAACTATTCAGCTTTGATATTAATGAGTTTTTTGGGTTCATTGAGAACATGGTTGTTGTTCAATAATAAAATTAATCCTCAAAAATACAACTTGCCTAATAATTCTGCACTCCCTGTACATCAAAATATATATACACCAAAATATATGCTAATAAACCCATCAAAATATAAAAATGACAAACTATCAAAACATACATATATATATATATAGATGGATAAACAAAAAGATAACAAGATAAATAAATAAATAAATAGGTGGATGCTAACCGTATAGTTTATCCTAATATGGTAATAAAGATATTAAAGATATTAGTTATCTATAAAAAAAGTTTATATCACATTTCCTATTCATACCTAATGGGAAACATGTGCATAACTTTAGAATCCAATATAGTTCTTTCTTTTCCAATATTGTATCCCTATTTCCACCTCTTAAAGGTACATTTGCAATGTCTATGATTTGTAGTGAAAGATTTGCTTTATTAGTTAAATGTACACTATTAAAGTGATCTGCCACTGTGGAATCTTTGCTAAGGTTTTTTACATCCCTAACATGTTCGTTGAATAAACCCCATAAATTACATGTAAGTAAGTATATTACATATTTAAAACCACAATTGGCATAGAAATCAATCGGATACACTTTCTTGTTTATTTGACATTGAAAATGGTCTTCCTTTAAGATATTAGGACATGCTAGGCATGTTCTGATACCACATTTGTAAGTTCTTTTTTTATTTAACCATGTAGTTACATTATGTGGCTGAAGAATATCATTTTTAACCAAACTAGGAGACAGAACATGTGCTAGGGTTTTAGGTTTTCTTGATACAAATTTGCAACTTTTTATAAAGGGCTGTAGAATCTCATCAGATTGCAACAAATGTAAATGTTTTTTTTTTACAATTTTAACAATCTCACTATACTGTTGGCTGAAAGGGGTAGAAAATACTATAGTGTAAATGTATACAATGGCCTCTAGTTATGAAGCTCCGTATTTCCCTGCATTCACCGGCCCAATACGCTCGCCTAAGCTCGCCTAACATCGCTGCCGGGAATCTGAATATGTTCTCCAAAGTTATCAAAAAAGCTGTCAAGAAGCCGCGCACCAAGTACGATGCGATGAGCAGCGGACTGTTGTTAACTGACAGTCATTGATCTCGCTGCTCATCAGCTTCTTCGCAGCTTTCTTGCTAGCCTGTCACTAAGCACCCACACTAAACTATACTTTTTTAGCCCCTAAACCGCCACTCCCGGAGCCCCCCGCACCTAAATAAAGTTATTACCCCCTAAACCGCCGCTCCTGGACCCCTCCGCAACTATAATAAATATATTAATCCCTAAACTGCCGCTCCCGGACCCCGCAGCCACCTACATTATACCTATTAACCCCTAATCTGCCCTCCCTACACCGCCGCCACCTACTTATACTTATTAACCCCTAAACTGCTGCTCCGGGACCCCGCCGCCACCTACATTATACCTATTAATCCCTAATCTGCCCCCCCTACACCGCCGCCACCTACTTATACTTAGTAACCCCTAAACCACCGCTCCCGAACCCCGCCGCAACTATAATAAATATATTAACCCCTAAATCGTCTCTCCCGGACCCCGCCGCCACCTACATTATACCTATTAACCCCTAATCTGCCGCCCCCTATACCGCCGCCACCTACATAAAGTTATTAACCCCTATCCTGCCGATCCCGGACCCCGCCACAAATAAATTAATTGTTTAACCCCTAAACCGCCGCACCTGCACCCCGCCGCCACCTACATTACATTTATTAACCCTTATCCTGCTCCCCCTACACCGCCGCCACCTACAGTACATGGATTAAACCCTAATCTACCCCCCTACACCGCCGCCAATATACTAAATTAATTAAACCCAAAACCTAAGTCTAACCCTAACCCTAACACCCCCTAACTTAAATATTGTTTAAATTAATCTAAATAAATATTCCTATAATGAAATAAATTATTCCTATTTAAAACTAGATACTTACCTATAAAATAAACCCTAAGATAGCTACAATATAATTAATAATTACATTATAGCTATTTTAGGGTTTATTTTTATTTTACAGGCAACTTTGTATTTATTTTAACTAGGTACAATAGCTATTAAATAGTTATTAACTATTTAATAGCTACCTAGCTAAAATAACTACAAAATTACCTGTAAAATAAATCCTAACCTAAGTTACAAATACACCTAACACTACACTATCAATAAATTAATTCAATAAATTAACTACAATTATCTATAATAAAATACAATGAAATAAACTAAACTATATTACAAAAACAAACACTAAATTACAAAAAAATAAAAAAATATTACAAGAAGTTTAATCTAATTACTCCTAATCTAAGCCCCCTAATAAAATAAAAAAGCCCCCCAAAATAATAAAATTCCCTATCCTAAACTAAATTACAAAAAGTAGTAATCAGCTCTTTTACTTGTAAAAAAAAGAAATACAATACCCCCCAACATTACAACCCACCACCCCCACACCCCTACTCTAAAACCCACCCGATCCCCCCTTAAATAAACCTAACACTACCCATTGAAGATCACCCTACCTTGAGCCGTTTTCACCCAGCCAGGCAACACTGGTCATCCGATGCGGCAGAAGAGGACATCCGGACTGGCAGAAGTCTTCATTTGATCGGGGCAGAAGAGGTCCTCCATCCGGCAGAAATCTTCATCCAAGCGGCATCTTCTATCTTCATCCTTCCAGCGATGAGCGGCTCCATCTTGAAGACCTCCGGCGCGGAACATCCTTCTCGGCCGACAACTACCCGACGAATGGCTGGTCCTTTAAATGACATCATCCAAGATGGCGTCCCTCGAATTCCGATTGGCTGATAGGATTCTATCAGCCATTCGGAATTAAGGTAGGAAAAATCCCATTGGCTGATGTAATCAGCCAATCGGATTGAAGTTCAATCCGATTGGCTGATTGGATCAGTCAATAGAATTGACCTCACATTCTATTGGCTGATCCAAACAGCCAATCGGATTGAACTTCAATCCGTTTGGCTGATTACATCAGCCAATGGGATTTTTCCTACCTTAATTCCTTAATTGCTAGGTTTATTTAAGGGGGGATCTGGTGGGTTGTAGGGGTGTGTGGGTGGTGGGTTGTAATGTTGGGGGGGGTATTGTATTTCTTTTTTTTACAGGTAAAATAGCTGATTACTTTGGGGCAATGCCCCGCCACAGGCCCTTTTAAGGGCTGGTAAAAGAGCTGATTACTACTATTTGTAATTTAGTTTAGGATAGGGAATTTTATTATTTTATTAGGGGGCTTAGATTAGGTATAATTAAATTAAACTTCTTGTAATATTTTTTGATTTTTTGTTATTTAGTATTTTTTTTTTTTGTAATATAGTTTAGTTTATTTAATTGTATTTTATTATAGATAATTGTAGTTAATTTATTTAATTAATTTATTGATAGTGTAGTGTTAGGTGTATTTGTAACTTATGATAGGATTTATTTTACAGGTAATTTTGTAGTTATTTTAGCTAGGTAGCTATTAAATAGTTAATAACTATTTAATAGCTATTGCACCTAGTTAAAATAAATAAAAAGTTGCCTGTAAAATAAAAATAAACCCTAAAATAGCTATAATGTAATTATTAATTATATTGTAGCTATCTTAGGGTTTATTTTATAGGTAAGTATTTAATTTTAAATAGGAATAATTTATTTAATTATAGGAATATTTATTTAGATTATTTAAATAATATTTAAGTTAGGGGGGTGTTAGGGCTAGGGTTAGACTTAGGTTTTGGGGTTAATTTATTTAATATATTGGCGGCGGTGTAGGGGGGTAGATTAGGGGTTAATCAATGTACTGTAGGTGGCGGCGGTGTAGGGGGGCAGGATAGGGGTTAATAAATGTAATGTAGGTGGTGGCGGGGTCCGGGATCGGCAGGATAGGGGTTAATAACTTTATGTAGGTGGCGGCGGTATTGGGGGTGGTAGATTAGGGGTTAATAGGTATAATGTAGGTGGCAGCGGGGTCTGGGAGCGGCGGTTTAGGGGTTCATATATTTATTTAGTTGCGGCAGGGTCCGGGAGCAGCGGTTTAGGGGTTCATATATTTATTATAGTTGCGGCGGGGTCCGGGAGCGGCGGTTTAGGGGTTCATATATTTATTATAGTTGCGGCAGGGTCTGGGAGCGGTGGTTTAGGGGTTAATAAGTATAAAGTATGCAGTGGCGGTGTAGGGGGGACAGATTAGGGGTGTTTACAGTAGACTCAGGTATGTTAGGGTGTTAGGTGTAGACACTTCCAATAGAAATCAATGTGATATCGGGTGCAGCAAACATGTGCTCTCGCTGCTGTCAGACTCCCATTGATTCCTATGGGATCTACCGCCCCCAGGGCGGCGGATTGAAAACCAGGTACGCTGGGCCAGAATAGTGCCGAGCGTACCTGCTAGTTCTTTGATAACTAGCAAAAGTAGTCAGATTGTGCCGAACTTGAATTCGGAACATCTGTAGTGACGTAACCATATATCTGTGTCGGACTGAGTCCGGCGGATGGTATGTGATACATCACTATATTCTACTTTTGCTGGGCTATAGGGCTTGATAACTATGACGAATCAGCCTCGCCACAAATACGCTGTGGAATTCCAGTGTATTTGCTGTTGACGGCTTGATAACTAGAGGCCTATAGCTTCATTGAAATTGGCATTTGCATCATGTTTCGTAGGCCTAGATTTAGAGTTGGGCGGTAGCCGTCAAAACCAGCCTTAGAGGCTCCTAACGCTGGTTTTGGGCTACCGCCGGTATTTAGAGTCAGTCATTAAAGGGTCTAACGCTCACTTTCCAGCCGCGACTTTTCCATACCGCAGATCCCCTTACGTCATTTGCGTATCCTATCTTTTCAATGGGATCTTTCTAACGCCGGTATTTAGAGTCGTGGCTGAAGTGAGCGTTAGAAATCTAACGACAAAACTCCAGCCGCAGAAAAAAGTCAGTAGTTAAGAGCTTTCTGGGCTAACGCCGGTTTATAAAGCTCTTAACTACTGTGCTCTAAAGTACACTAACACCCATAAACTACCTATGTACCCCTAAACCGAGGTCCCCCCACATCGCCGCCACTCAATTAATTTTTTTTAACCCCTAATCTGCCGACCGCCACCTACGTTATACTTATGTACCCCTAATCTGCTGCCCCTAACACCGCCGACCCCTATATTATATTTATTAACCCCTAACCTGCCCCCCACAACGTCGCCGCCAGCTACCTACAATAATTAACCCCTAATCTGCCGACCGCAAAGCGCCGCCACCTACGTTATCCTTATGTACCCATAATCTGCTGCCCCTAACACCGCCGACCCCTATATTATATTTATTAACCCCTAATCTGCCCCCCTCAACGTCGCCTCCACCTGCCTACACTTATTAACCCCTAATCCGCCTCACTCCCGCCTCAATAACCCTATAATAAATAGTATTAACCCCTAATCTACCCTCCCTAACATCGCCGACACCTAACTTCAATTATTAACCCCTAATCTGCCGACCGAATCTCGCCGCTACTCTAATAAATGGATTAACCCCTAAAGCTAAGTCTAACCCTAACACTAACACCCCCCTAAATTAAATATAATTTAAATCTAACAAAATAAATTAACTCTTATTAAATAAATTATTCCTATTTAAAGCTAAATACTTACCTGTAAAATAAACCCTAATATAGCTACAATATAAATTATAATTATATTATAGCTATTTTAGGATTTATATTTATTTTACAGGTAACTTTGTATTTATTTTAACCAGGTACAATAGCTGTTAAATAGTTAAGAACTATTTAATAGCTAAAATAGTTAAAATAATTACATAATTACCTGTAAAATAAATCCTAACCTAAGTTACAATTAAACCTAACACTACACTATCAATAAATTAATTAAATACAATATCTACAAATAAATACAATGAAATAAACTAACTAAAGTACAAAAAATAAAAAAAAACTAAGTTACAAAAAAATAAAAAAATATTTACAAACATTAGAAAAATATTACAACAATTTTAAACTAATTACACCTACTCTAAGCCCCCTAATAAAATAACAAAGCCCCCCAAAATAAAAAAATGCCCTACCCTATTCTAAATTAAAAAAGTTCAAGGCTCTTTTACCTTACCAGCCCTGAACAGGGCCCTTTGCGGGGCATGCCCCAAAGAATTCAGCTCTTTTGCCTGTAAAAAAAACACATACAATACCCACCCCAACATTACAACCCACCACCCACATACCCCTAATCTAACCCAAACCCCCCTTAAATAAACCTAACACTAAGCCCCTGAAGATCTTCCTACCTTATCTTCACCATACCAGGTTCACCGATCCGTCCTCAGAAGTCTTGATCCAAGCCTCGGAAGTGTTGATCCAAGCCCAAGCGGGGGGCTGAAGAGTGACGTCCATCCTCGGGCTGAAGTCTGGATCCAAGCGGCGGCTGAAGAACTCCATCATCGGGCTGAAGTTGGAAGTCCATCATCGGGATGAAGTCTTCTATCAAGCCGCATCTTCAATCTTCTTTCTTCTGGAGTGGAGCGGAGCCATCTTCTTTCCAACCGACGCGGATCCAACCTCTTCAACCGATGCCTACTCGCCGAATGACGGTTCCTTTAAATGACGTCATCCAAGATGGCGTCCCTCGAATTCCGATTGGCTGATAGGATTCTATCAGCCAATCGGAATTAAGGTAGGAATATTCTGATTGGCTGATGGAATCAGCCAATCAGAATCAAGTTCAATCCGATTGGCTGATTCAATCAGCCAATCAGATTGAGCTCGCATTCTATTGGCTGTTCCGATCAGCCAATAGAATGCAAGCTCAATCTGATTGGCTGATTGGATCAGCCAATCGGATTGAACTTGATTCTGATTGGCTGATGATGGACTTCCGACTTCAGCCCGATGATGGAGTTCTTCAGCCGCCGCTTGGATACAGACTTCAGCCCAAGGAAGGGCATGCCCCGCAAAGGGCCCTGTTCAGGGCTGGTAAGGTAAAAGAGCTTTGAACTTTTTAAATTTAGAATAGGGTAGGGCATTTTTTTATTTTGGGGGGCTTTGTTATTTTATTAGGGGGCTTAGAGTAGGTGTAATTAGTTTAAAATTGTTGTAATATTTTTCTAATGTTTGTAAATATTTTTTTATTTTTTTGTAACTTAGTTTTTTTTTTATTTTTTGTACTTTAGTTAGTTTATTTCATTGTATTTATTTGTAGATATTGTATTTAATTAATTTATTGATAGTGTAGTGTTAGGTTTAATTGTAGATAATTGTAGGTATTTTATTTAATTAATTTATTGATCGTGTAGTGTTAGGTTTAATTGTAACTTAGGTTAGGATTTATTTTACAGGTAATTTTGTAATTATTTTAACTATTTTAGCTATTAAATAGTTCTTAACTATTTAATAGCTATTGTACCTGGTTAAAATAAATACAAAGTAACCTGTAAAATAAATATAAATCCTAAAATAGCTATAATTATAATTTATATTGTAGCTAAATTAGGGTTTATTTTACAGGTAAGTATTTAGCTTTAAATAGGAATAATTTATTTAATAAGAGTTAGTTTATTTCGTTAGATTTAAATTATATTTAAATTAGGGAGGTGTTAGTGTTAGGGTTAGACTTAGATTTAGGGGTTAATCCATTTATTAGAGTAGCGGCGAGATTCGGTCGGCAGATTAGGGGTAAATAATTGAAGTTAGGTGTTGGCGATGTTAGGGAGGGCAGATTAGGGGTTAATAATATTTATTATAGGGTTATTGAGGCGGGAGTGAGGCAGATTAGGGGTTAATAACTTTATTATAGTAGCGGTGCGGTCTGCTCGGCAGATTAGGGGTTAATAAGTGTAGGCAGGTGGAGGCGACGTTGAGGGGGGCAGATTAGGGGTTAATAAATATAATATAGGGGTCGGCGGTGTTAGGGGCAGCAGATTAGGGGTACATAGGGATAATGTAAGTAGCGGCGGTTTACAGAGCGGCAGATTAGGGGTTAAAAAAAATATGCAGGTGTCAGCGATAGCGGGAGCGGCAGATTAGAGGTTAATAAGTGTAAGGTTAGGGGTGTGTAGACTCGGGGTACATGTTAGGGTGTTAGGTGCAGACATAGGAAGTGTTTCCCCATAGAAAACAATGGGGCTGCGTTAGGAGCTGAACGCGGCTTTTTTGCAGGTGTTAGGTTTTTTCAGCTCAAACAGCCCCATTGTTTTCTATGGGGGAATCGTGCACGAGCACGTTTTTGAAGCTGGCCGCGTCCGTAAGCACCGCTGGTATCGAGAGTTTCAGTGGCGTTAAATTATGCTCTACGCTCCCTTTTTGGAGCCTAACGCACTGAAAACCCAGCCATTCTGTGAACTCTAAATACCAGCGGTATTTAAAAGGTGCGGCCAGAAAAAAGCACGCGTAGCTAACGCACCCCTTTGGCCGCAAAACTCTAAATCTAGGCGATAGTTTTTACACTGCCATCATGATTTTTAACAGTATTCTTCCTTTCTTCTAGTTTTTGTAATTTGTAGCCTCTTGCCACAAGTCTATCCCTAAGTTCAATAGACTGCTCCTCATATATATTGTCTAGTTAAGTATTGCGTCTAATTCTTATAAATTGTGACTTTGGGATGGACTATACTAGGTGTTGAGGATGTTGAGATTGTGCATGCAAAAGTGTGTTGCCTGCTGTTGGCTTTCTATAAGTTCTGGTGGTGATAGTATTGTTTATAATTTGTAAGGTGAGATCTAGATAATTTACTTTTTCTCGATTGTATTCTCCAGTAAACTTCAAATTCATCTCACTATCACAATAGAATAAAAAAAATCAGAGAATATACTTTCATCAAGGGGTGTTTTAAAGATAACGAGCAGGTCATCAATATAACGCACATATAGTGCAATTTTCTCACACCAGGGATTGTTAGAAGAATAAAGGTATAGTTGTTCCCACCATGCTACAAATATGTTGGCAAACAATGGGGCAAATTTAGCCCCCATCGCTGTGCCGCATATTTGTAAAAAATATTCATTATTAAATAAAAAATAATTGTGTGATAATAGAAATTTCAATATTTCACAAATATATTAACTTTATTATAGTGGCTGGGATGTGGGTGGGCAGCAGATTATGGGTTAATAGGTTTAATATAGTGTTTGTGATGCGAGAGGGCCTTGGTTTAGGGGTTAATAGGTTTGTTAGTGGCAGCGGTGTCAGGGAGCGGCGGAATAGAGGTTATTAACTTTATTATAGTAGTGGGAATATGGGCGGGCGGCAGATTAGGGGTTAATAGGTTTAATATAGTGTTTGTGATGCGGGAGGGTGGCGGTTTAGTGGTTAATAGGTCATTTACGGGTGTTTGTGTACTTTGTAGCATTTTAGTTATGTGTTTTGTGAAACATTTTTGTGGCGCAAAACTCATAACTACTGCTTTAAGATAGTGGAATTGATTGTGTCTGTATAGGCTGTAAAGCAAGAATTTTAGCCTCACCGCACAACTTGTAATACCGGCGTAATTGAAATCCCACGCAAAAATAACATTTTTTTGAGCGCGGGGTTGACGTTGCGTTATAGGCTAAAATGCTTGCGGTATAGCTATACCGACAAGACGTTACTGTTTTTACGCTGTAATACCAATTTTTTAGCGTTAAAACAGTAACGCAAAACTCGTAATCTAGGTGTCAGTCAGTTAACTCCAGGCCAGCGTAGGTACACAGCCCATGGTGAACATTCCAAAACAAAAATATTAACAAAACACAAAGTTAATTTTAATCTAGCTGTGTGGAGGGGAGGATTAGCAATTTTTGGCCCAGGAGGCAATTATAATTTAGTTGCTTAAGTACAGCAGTTCTGTCCCATTTTCAAGTTTTAGATTTGATATTTAAAAAACATGTGAACCAAAACAAACACCTAGATTACGAGTTTTGCGTTAGAGGCTGTGCAGTGCTAATGAGCAGTTTTCCCTCACTGCTCACTTGCATGCAGCGCTGGTATTACAAGTTTTCAGAAACCCGTCGTTAAAAGACAAGAAGTGAGCGTTGAGCAAAATTTTGCTGATTACCGCACTCCAATACCAGCGCTGCTTAAGTCAGTGGTGAGCTGGTCGTACGTGCATGTGCACGATTTCCCCATAGGAATCAATAGGGAGAGCCGGCTGAGAAAAAGTCTAACACATGCAAAAAAGCAGCGTAAAACTCCTTAACGCAGCCCCATTGATTCCTAATCTTACACTTATTAACCCCTAATCTTCCGCCCCTGACATCGCCGACACCTGCATTATATTATTAACCCCTAATCTGCCGCTCCGGACACCGCCGCCACCTACATTATATGTATTAACCCCTAATCTGCTGCCCCCAACATCGCCGACACCTGCATACTATTTATTAACCCCTAATCTGCCTTCCCCAATGTCGCCGACACCTACATTATATTTATTAACCCCTAATCTGCCGCCCCAAACGTCACCGCCACTATATTAAAGTTATTAACCCCTAAAGTCTAACCCTAAACCTAACACCCCCTATTTAAATAAATCTAAATAAATATTCCTATCATTAACTAAATTATTCCTATTTAAAACTAAATACTTACCTATAAAATAAACCCTAAGCTAGCTACAATATAACTAATAGTTACAATGTATCTAGCTTAGGGTTTATTTTTTTTTACAGGCAAGTTTGTATTTATTTTAACTAGGTAGAATAGTTATTAAATAGTTATTAACTATTTAATAACTACCTAGTTAAAATAAATACAAAAGTACCTGTAAAATAAAATCTAACCTAAGTTACAATAACACCTAACACTACACTATAATTAAATACATTTACTAAATTAAATACAATTAAATAAATTACATACAATTAGCTAAATTAAATTAGCTAAAGTACAAAAACAAACAAAACACTAAATTACAGAAAATAATAAACAAATTACAAATATTTAAACTAATTACACCTATCTAATAGCCCTATTAAAATAAAAAAGCCCCCCCCCCCAAAAAAAAACAAAAAAACCTAGCCTAAACTAAACTACCAATAGCCCTTAAAAGGGCCTTTTGTGGGGCATTGCCCCAAAATAATCAGCTCTTTTACCTGTAAAAAAAATACAAACAACCCCCCAACAGTAAAACCCACCACCCACACAACCAACTCCCCAAATAAAATACTATCTAAAAAAAACTAAGCTCCCCATTTCCCTGAAAAGGGCATTTGGATGGGCATTGCCCTTAAAAGAGCAGTTAGCTCTTTTGCCACCCAAAGTCTGTGACCTACAATTAAATCCCACCCAATACACCCTTAAAAAAAAACCTAACACTGGAGAGGCGGAGCTAGCCAGCCATAGATGCAGCAGTGTTTGTGTGGAGCTCCTGACCAAAAAAGCTCAAAAACTGGTATAAAAGTTATTTTAAAAGTCCAACAAGGCCATCCTTAGGCACTGGGTAGTGCCCTCAGCTAGGGCAACTATATTTTGCTTGTTTTTTACAAAATTTCAGAAGGCGGAAATCGATCCGGTCTTGAGTTCCAGGAGAAAACTAGGAAAGTCCCAGGCTGCGGCCTACCCCGGGCCGGAAAGTTGCAGTGATGGCAGTTAAATATGACTGAGGTCACAATACCGGCCACGACTAGTTATTCTAGCAAGCAAACAAATTCATCTGAGCAACAAGACCTGCTTAATCCACATTAGAGGGCCAAAGGGGAAAAAACGGAATTTGGCGCGAATCGCCATTTTACAGGTACAATTTTACTAATTTGGCACCCTGCAACTCATACACTATTTGGACAGGTGTACTATGATTATAAAATATAAACTGGGGCTCTGAGAGACATTATATATAACTGAAAATAAATAAGGAGTGAGACCCTGAAGTGCTGTATAAGTTTGCGAAACATTGACACCACATCTGTCTACACACCTTCAGGAATAGTTTCAGAGCTGGATATATAATCTGGGTCCAGCTTTAAGTTACAACCTCTCATAGGAAAAAGGACATTAAAAGCAAGCCTGAAAAACCGGAACAGTTTAAAACAGCTTATTCCAGCCATAACCAGCAGACGTCTGCTGTTATTTTTTCTGCAGTAAAAATTGGCACTCTCTCCTCACCCCTTTCCTGCCAGCCAACTTGCTGGTGGGTCATATCCAAAGTTCCTTGCCTGTGAGGACAAACTGCCCTGGGGAGTTGAGTGTTAATTGGAAGCATACCAGAACCTAGAAAACTGTGACTTTCAATATTTTATCTTATGTGATTTACTCCTGATTAATGGACTTCTGATGGGGTGACCCAATATATAAAAGGGCTATTTCCACTCGCTGACCTCTTATCCTGTTGTCTAACAAATTGTGGACAATGGGGAATACATAAGAGGTGCTATTGCAGGCCATGATTCACCACACCTTATCAGAATTGTTTTACGCATGGTAAACTCCTTTTACTTTCAAGCACAAATGAGTACAGTGAAAGCTTAAATGACTTAACTGAGGAATTTTTCGGGCATGTCTGAATAAACTAGAGAAGAAGGGTGGCTCTCTGACAGATTAAGGCCTCCTGGGCTGCTACGCGACCACTAGGGCGATAAGATTTTGAAGCACAGAAGCTAAATAACTAACCATTGATTTTTAATTTGTGAAGAGTATAAGACTCTTTTTTCTACATTTCATCACCATCCACAGTCAGAAGATGAAAAGTTGCACGCAATCAGTTAAAGAGTGTTTATGCAAATCACAACAGAAAAAGAAACAGGCCCTGCTGGACCTATCTCAACAGATGGAACAAGAAGAAGATACAGGGGATATCCCCACTTCCTCTCAAAAGTCAACCTCCTCAAATGAGGCTCTCCGAAAGCAGATAAAACAAATGTTTGATGAAGAAATGAGAGCGTCTCTCTCAGAGTTAAAACAAGATATTGCTGATATAGGTGAGAGAACTTCAGCAATTGAAGATAAAGTTGATGAAATAGTGGAAGAAATCCCACAACTACAAGCTACAGTGAGCTCACAACAAGCTCAAATACAAAAATTAGAGGATCACCTGGAGGATCTGGAAAATAGATCTCGTAGATCTAACATTCGCATACGCACCTTACCTGAAAAGTTTAATAATCTCCAAGACATCATCACACAGATCTTTCAACAACTACTACCAGAGGAAGATGCATCATTCCTTCTTATGGATAGAGTTCATCGAGCATTGGTAAAACCTCCAACTCCTGGAGCTCACAGAGATGTGATAACAAAACTCCATTACTACCATATCAAAGACAGAATTATGCAAGTGGTGAGGGGAGTTCCAGAGATCACTTTTGAGGGTCACAAAATCCAAATATTTGCAGATCTATCCCCTATCACTCTGAAAAAAGAAGAGAATTCAAGCCAATAGTAGCAGCCCTTGCCAATGCTCAGATTAAATGTAGATGGGGATTCCCATTTAAGTTGTCTTTTACAGTGGACGAAACATCATACTCCTGTGTCACAGTTGAAGGACAATCGATTTTAAACAGGCTCCATATTGATAAATCATCCTATACACCATCTCAATCTCCTAAGCAGCAGAGAAAAGCCCTGACACGAACCAGGACACCAGTGCTAAAGAATGGGAAGACCAAGAAGCGAAACCAAGAGCCGGAGAGTCCAACTTGATCTACAGAATCAAAGGCCATGTTTTAGCTGTAACCTCACATGCTCCCTAAGTGGGAATCAAAGGGGGCTTGATTTTTGAGAGCAAGCCCGAATTATGATATGACTTTAGAACTGGAGTTCATTTGAGTATGTTATTAAATAATTGGCGGCTAGATTTAGAGTTTTGTCGGTAACGACCAGCGTAGCTAACGCTGGCTTTTTTTCTCCCGCACCTTTTAAATACCGCTGGTATTTAGAGTTCACAGAAGGGCTGCGTTAGGCTCCAAAAAGGGAGCGTATAGGCATATTTACCGCCACTGCACTCTCAATACCAGTGGTGCTTACGGACGCGGCCAGCTTCAAAAACATGCTCGTGCATGATTCCCCCATAGGAAACAATGGGGCTGTTTGAGCTGAAAAAAAACCTAACACCTGCAAAAAAGCAGCGTTCAGCTCCTAACGCAGCCCCATTGTTTCCTATGGGGAAACACTTCCTATGTCTGCACCTAACACCCTAACATGAACCCCGAGTCTAAACACCCCTAACCTTAAACTTATTAACCCCTAATCTGCCGCCCCCGCTATCGCTGACACCTGCATATTTTTTTTAACCCCTAATCTGCCGCTCCGTACACCGCCGACCCCTATATTATATTTATTAACCCCTAATCTGCCCCCCCCCATGTCGCCGCTACCTACCTACAATTAACCCCTAATCTGCCGACCGGACCTCACCGCTACTCTAATACATTTATTAACCCCTAAAGCTAAGTCTAACCTTAACCCTAACACCCCCCTAAGTTAAATATAATTTAAATCTAACAAAATAAATTAACTCTTATTAAATAAATTATTCCTATTTAAAGCTAAATACTTACCATTAAAATAAACCCTAATATAGCTACAATATAAATTATATTGTAGCTATTTTAGGATTAATATTTATTTTACAAGCAACTTTGTATTTATTTTAACCAGGTACAATAGCTATTAAATAGTTAATAACTATTTAATAGTTACCTAGTTAAAATAATTACAAAATTACCTGTAAAATAAATCCTAACCTAAGTTACAATTAAACCTAACACTACACTATCAATAAATTAATTAAATAAAATACCTACAATTACCTACAATTAAACCTAACACTACACTATCAATAAATTAATTAAATACAATACCTACAAATAAATACAATTAAATAAACTAACTAAAGTACAAAAAATAAAAAAGAACTTAGTTACAAAAAATAAAAAAATATTTACAAACATTAGAAAAATATTACAATAATTTTAAACTAATTACACCTACTCTAAGCCCCCTAATAAAATAACAAAGATCCCCAAAATAAAAAAATGCCCTACCCTATTCTAAAATTAAAATAGAAAAGCTCTTTTACCTTACCAGCCCTGAAAAGGGCCTTTTGCGGGGCATGCCCCAAAGAATTCAGCTCTTTTGCCTGTAAAAAAAAACATACAATACCCCCAACATTACAACCCACCACCCACATACCCCTAATCTAACCCAAACCCTACTCTAAGCCCCCTAATAAAATAACAAAGATCCCCAAAATAAAAAAATGCCCTACCCTATTCTAAAATTAAAATAGAAAAGCTCTTTTACCTTACCAGCCCTGAAAAGGGCCTTTTGCGGGGCATGCCCCAAAGAATTCAGCTCTTTTGCCTGTAAAAAAAAACATACAATACCCCCAACATTACAACCCACCACCCACATACCCCTAATCTAACCCAAACCCCCCTTAAATAAACCTAACACTAAGCCCCTGAAGATCTCCCTACCTTGTGTTCACCACACCGGGTTCACTGATCGGTCCAGAAGAGCTTCCGAAGTCTTCATCCAAGCGGGAGCTGAAGAGGTCCATGATCCGGCTGAAGTCTTCTATCAAGCGGCATCTTCAATCTTCTTTCTTCTGGATCCATGTTCATCCCGCCGACGCGGAACATCCATCTTCACCGACGACTTCCCGACGAATGACGGTTCCTTTAAGGGACATCATCCAAGATGGCATTCTATTGGCTGTTCCGATCAGCCAATAGAATGCAAGCTCAATCTGATTGGCTGATTGGATCAGCCAATCGGATTGAACTTGAATCTGATTGGCTGATTCCATCAGCGAATCAGAATTTTCCTACCTTAATTCCGATTGGCTGATAGAATCCTATCAGCCAATCGGAATTCGAGGGACGCCATCTTGGATGACGTCCTTTAAAGGAACCGTCATTCATCGGGAAGTCGTCGGTGAAGATGGATGTTCTGCGTCGGCGGATGAACATGGATCCGGAAAAAAGAAGATTGAAGATGCCGCTTGATAGAAGACTTCAGCCAGATCATGGACCTCTTCAGCTCCCGCTTGGATGAAGACTTCAGTCGGATCATGGACCTCTTCAGCTCCCGCTTGGATGAAGACTTCAGCCGGATCATGGACCTCTTCAGCTCCCGCTTGGATGAAGACTTTGGAAGCTCTTCTGGACCGATCGGTGAACCTGGTGTGGTGAAGACAAAATAGGGAGATCTTCAGGGGCTTAGTGTTAGGTTTATTTAAGGGGGGTTTGGGTTAGATTAGGGGTATGTGGGTGGTGGGTTGTAATGTTTGGGGGGTATTGTATGTTTTTTTTTACAGGCAAAAGAGCTGAATTCTTTGGGGCATGCCCCGCAAAAGGCCCTTTTCAGGGCTGGTAAGGTAAAAGAGCTTTTCTATTTTAATTTTAGAATAGGGTAGGGTATTTTTTTATTTTGGGGTCTTTGTTATTTTATTAGGGGGCTTAGAGCAGGTGTAATTAGTTTAAAATTGTTGTAATATTTTTCTAATGTTTGTAAATATTTTTTTATTTTTTGTAACTTAGTTCTTTTTTATTTTTTGTACTTTAGTTAGTTTATTTAATTGTATTTATTTGTAGGTATTGTATTTAATTAATTTATTGATAGTGTAGTGTTAGGTTTAATTGTAACTTAGGTTAGGATTTATTTTACTGGTAATTTTGTAATTATTTTAACTAGATAACTATTAAATAGTTATTACCTATTTAATAGCTACTGTACCTGGTTAAAATAAATACAAAGTTGCCTGTAAAATAAATATAAATCCTAAAATAGCTATAATATAATTATAATTTATATTGTAGCTATATTAGGGTTTATTTTACAGGTAAGTATTTAGCTTTAAATAGGAATAATTTATTTAATAAGAGTTAATTTATTTTGTTAGATTTTAATTATATTTAACTTAGGGGGGTGTTAGAGTTAGGGTTAGACTTAGCTTTAGGGGTTAATAAATGTATTAGAGTAGCGGTGAGGTCCGGTCGGCAGATTAGGGATTAATACTTGAAGTTAGGTGTCGGCGATGTTAGGGAGGGCAGATTAGGGGTTAATACTATTTATTATAGGGTTATTGAGGCGGGAGTGAGGCGGATTAGGGGTTAATACATTTATTATAGTAGGAGCCTCTAACGCTGGTTTTGATGGCTAACGCCAAACTCTAAATCTAGCCGTAGGTTACTAATCTGAGTCCAGAGTTAGGGGATCCACCCTCAATTCTTGTTAAAATACCATGTTGATAGGTATTTAATATGCTAATTTTGTATGCCCGAAGTTTCTTTTTTTATATTGGTTCTATATGTTTGTTATTTTTGTTATTTTATTTGTTATTGCTAAATTACATTGCATCTCAGGATCCTGGATCCTAGCTCAGACCGAACAAGGTCAACTGCTATTTGATTTTTTATTGCTCAGACTAACTGTTAAATATTCTTCTACCTAGGGCGTCTTGTACATTTCATAGAGGTATGTTTCAACATATTTGTGCCTTAATGGGCTGGTTTGACAGCTCTGCACCCATACAAGGAGGGGGACTTGGCCGAACAACACTTGGTGAGTGTTTCAGTTTAGGTTTCTAGAATTGTTTTTTTATCTCTTTCTCTTTTTATATCTATAGGTAAGAAATGTCTATTAATATAGTCTCACATAATGTTAGGGGGCTACACTCTAATATCAAGAGGCGTAGCATTGGACACATATAAATCCATGAAGGCCCATATAATCCTTATGCAGGAAACTCATTTCACAAAAGTAAAAACTCCAAAAAGTAAAAACTCCAAAATATTGGGATAAAAGCTACCCCACTCAATTTCATGCCACTTGCCAATCTAAGAAATGCGGTGTATCCTTTTTGGTCCATTCAGACCTAAATTTTAAAGAAGATGAGGTAATGATCGATAAGGCAGGTAGATATATTATCATTAAGCGTAGAATACACGACACACATGTTATACTAGGTAACATTTATGCACCTAATGAATCTCAGGCTTTACTTTTGTCCAAGATAGGAAAATTGTTAACCACTTGGAAGAAATCTCGTCTAATCATAGGGGGAGATTTTAATTTAGTAGCTAATGCTGATTTAGATAAGTCAGCGATTCCATCCACGATGTCCTCTCAAAGTTCCAAAAAGCTTCTGTATGATTTCTTCCTTGACCATAATTTAGTCGATAGTTGGAGATATATAAATCCAAGAGTAAGAGATTATTCATTCTTTTCCACACCACACAATGTATATTCAAGGATAGATTATATTTTAGTTAGTCAGATCATGTCCCCTCTAATAATAGCTTCTGACATCATACCGGCAACATGGTCGAACCACAATGTTGTGCTAACAAAGCTCACTGGCTTAATTGACCCTTATAGGGGCAGAAGCTGGACCATAAACCCAACATTGTTTAGAGATAAGCTATTTACGCAGAATTTACAGATGGAAATTTCTCATTTTTTTAACACTTAACCATAATTCAGTATCTAACCCTTTACATATATGGGGAACCCTAAAAGCTTTCACCAGAGGCATTTTGATAAAAGAATCCAGTAAACAGAATAAAGCCTATTTGGCGCAACTAGCACACCTTAGAAATTAAATTAAACATTTGCAATCACAACACCAGATATCACATGATAACAACACATTAAAGCTACTGGGGGAGAAAAAATATGCTCTGGATCAATTATTGACAAAGGAGGCTACCAGATCCCTAAAACTTGTTGATGCCCAATACTTTATACAAGCCAACAAACCTGATAAACTACTAGCGTTTAAATTAAAAGAAATAACTAGGACGTCCTCAGTACCACAAATACAAAAGACAGATGGGCAGATTTCGAATCACCCACAGATCATTGCTGACACTTTGGCCCAGTATTATCAGAAACTTTATGCCCTGCCCTCGCTCAAAAATCCTATCACATTAGATAAGGACATAAATGAATTTTTACAGGAATGTAACTTGCCTAGGATAACGACAGAAGATCTAGATAAACTAAATTCACCAATAACCATTCATGAGGTGAAGCTAGTAATACGAAATTTGAAGATTGGTAAGGCACCTGGCCCTGATGGGTACTCAGGTATCTTTTATAAAACATTTGTACAGGATCTTAGCCCCATATTAGTTAAAATATTTAATCATATGTTAGAAGGGGGAGTTGTTCCCAAAGAACTTTTAGAGGCTTGTATATCAGTAATCCCTGAGCCTGGAAAATGTAAACAACACTGTAAAAACTATAGGCCTATGTCACTGATTAATTTAGATATTAAATTATTTACTAAAATTTTAGCAACCAGATTAAACGATATTCTCCCAAAACTTATCCATCAAGATCAAGTGGGATTTATTCACAATAGGGAGGCCCCAGATAACGTTAGGAAAATTATAAATCTCGTGGACTTTGCCTCAAAACAAAATGTGCCTTCTCTGTTTCTTTCATTAGATGCAGAGAAGGCACTTGATCGAGTAAACTGGAAGTATTTAGCTGCGGCTTTAAAAAATATGGGCTTCACAGGGAATTTCTGTACGGCAGTTTCGGCAATCTACTCTAACCCCTCTGCCTTCATCAAAATAGCGGGTTATAAGTCCTCTTCCATACAAATTCTTAATAGGACCAGACAAGGGTGCTCTTTGTTGCCATTATTGTTCGCCTTATGCATTGAACCGTTGGCAACTAGTATTAGGCAAAATGTATATATTAGTTGGATTAAGATAGGTGACAGAGAGCATAAGATCAGCCTATTCGCAGATGATGTCATTTTGTCTATTACCAAACCTATGATTTCCCTTTCCCTGGTATACTCAACCATTAGCAGATTTGCAGGCATTTCAGGATACAAGATCAATAATGATAAATGTGAAGCGATCAGCACACATCTCCCAGAACACACCAAAAAACTATTAACCTTGAATTTCGACTTTAATAGGGCTGATAAAGGTATAAAGTACTTGGGTATCATAATTCCAAATAATTTAGACCTTCTCTACATATTAAATTACACTCCCATGTTCGCTCATATCAAAAATTTGTTATTAAGGTGGAACAAGCTTAATATTTCCTTGTATGGTAGGCTGACGTCGATTAAAATGACGGTTTTACCTAAAATTTTGTACCTCTTCTGCTCATTACCTATAAATATACCTGTCTCCATATTACTTAAAACACAGAAAGATCTGGTAGCGTTTGTTTGGAAGTATGGTAGATCCAGAGTCAATAAACAAACACTTCTTAGACATAAAATAGGAAGAGGGATGGGAATGCCAGATCTGGCAGCGTACTATTACGTGGCCAGGATGGCACAATCCGCTCTATGGCATAACCAGTTAGACAAGATTCAATGGGTTCAAATAGAATCAGATATGATGAGGATACACCCTATATATAAATTGTTATGGACTGCTAAAAAATATAGGCCCCCTAATTGGAGAAGCTTTATTACCATATCACATACGTTGACCCTGTGGGAAACACTGACATCCAGGTACTCTCTGATACCGAAGGGGTTGAAGGCGACCCCCTTGGTGACATTATCCACCAATTACGACCAGACCACACAAGAGAAATGGGCAAATAAAGGCTTGTATCGGATTGTGGATGCTCTTGTAGGTACTAAGCTAATAACCCTTCAACAATACACTGAATTAAATATTTCACTACCTCCAATTAAGAGCAAGAGTAAACAAAATTCTTGGACACAATAAATTAACCATTAGCTCCTATTTAGAGAGACTCTGTTTAGCCACGGAAGGGATAAGGGGGGCGATTTCTAACATACATACAGTTTAACACCCCACCCAAGCTGAGCAAATTACCATTTATGGTTAAATGGGAAGCGGAATTTAATTTTACTTGGACCGCTGAAAGGTGGTGTGATATTTTAAAATCTGGTACTTCTTTCACTATTTGTGCACACTTGAAGGAAAATTTTATCAAGGTAGCTTATAGATGGTACTTCCATCCTTCAAGATTGCATTCAGCACGGGAGAACACATGTTGTCTGCAGGGCTGCAATGAAAGTGGAACATATGCACATATGTGGTGGTACTGTTGCCATGTATCACACACATGGTCCCAAACATCAGCACTCCTTAGTGAAGTCATGGACAAGCAGATTAATTTAATCCCAACTCAGGCATTACTACACAAACCTCTTCCAGGTTTGTCTCCGAGAGCAAATAAGTTAGTGGTATTGATTTGCACTATAACTAAGATAACCATTGCAAGGTATTGGAAGACCATGATTCCCTCTTTTTTGATAATTGGGAATAAAATTGATTACTTTTATCAAATGAGCAGTGCCTCTGCAGATATATTAGATAATAAAGAACAGTTTTTGCAGATGTGGGAACCCTGGATAATGTACAGTGAGGCCAGAAATAAAAAAAAGGGATAAGGGAGGATAGGATAGGGGCAACAGACACAGCCCCTGCCCTCTCCGCTCCTGCCCAGCTAGTCTGGCTGGGTCACAGCACACTTCCTTACCCTTTCTCTTAGAGTCAAATCTAATTTCCCCTAGGGCAGGGGCTGGAATTTCAGATATATTGTTCAGGGAATATATTAGTATCTTCATTGGCCGGGTCCTCCTCCAAATGGGCTTGAGATGGAGCACTAAAGGGTTGATGAAAGATGGCTGTCAAAAAAATGGTTGTGCTGAGTTTATTCTTTGTCTTTTGTTTTCGTTCCTGTTTTTTTCTTTTTGTTACGTACCTTTGGTCACCTTAGATGGTGGTAAGAAGATTTGTAAAATATTTGAAGATGTAATGCGGTTGGTCTGATTTGCTACTTGTAATTTGTAAACTGTTGAAAAACCAATAAAAACTTTTTTCATAAAAAAAACAAAACAACCTAACACTAACCCCCTGAAGATCGACTTACTGGGAGACGTCTTCATCCAAGCCAGGCCGAAGTCCTCAACAAAGCCGGGAGAAGTCTTCATCCAAGCCAGGCAAAGTGGTCCTCCAGACGGGCAGAAGTCTTCATCCAGACGGCATCTTCTATCTTCTTCATCCATCCGGCAGGGAGCGGGTCCATCTTCAAGACATCCGACGCGGAGCATCCTCTTCTGCCGATGGACTAACGATGAATGAAGGTACCTTTAAGTGACGTCATCCAAGATGGCGTCCCTTAGATTATGATTGGCTGATAGGGCCTCGGTTTAGGGGTTAATAGGTAGTTTATGGGTGTTAGTGTACTTTTTAGCACTTTAGTTATGAGTTTTATGCTACAGTGTTGTACCATAAAACTCATAACTACTGACTTTTAAATGCGTTAGGACTCTTGATGGGGTAGGGTGTACCGCTCACTTTTTGGCCTCCCAGGACAGACTCGTAATACCGGCGCTATGGAAGTCCCATAGAAAAAAGACTTTACGAAGTTTACGTAAGTCATTTTGCGGTAAGGCCAAAGAAGTGTGCGGTGACCCTAAACCTTCAAGACTCGTAATACCAGCGGTAGGGAAAAAGCAGCGTTAGGGCCTCTTAACGCTGCTTTTTTTACCCTAACGCACAACTCGTAATCTAGCGTAACATTTAAAAAAATAATAAACACTAAAATTATGAAAAATAAAAAAAAATCTAAGATTACAAAAAAATAATAAACAAAATTATCCAAAATAGATTACACCTAATCTAATAGCCCTATAAAAAAAACCTAACCTAACAATAAACTACCAATAGCCCTTAAAAGGGCCTTTTGTAGGGCATTGCCCTAAGTTAAACAGCTCTTTTACCTACAAAAAAATTACAAAGTCCCCCCAACAGTAAAACCCCCACCCAACCAACCCCCCGTAATGCTTGTGGGATATTTCCCAATCAGACCAAACTTGGCCAGTAGTCTTCTTATCCCGGCATCAATTGTTAGGATAAGGAAATATCCCAGAACAAGAGAAAAGATAAGTTAATGAGGTAACAATACTCACAGTAGAGGGGCAATCTTTCTTGGCACTACAGGGAATAACTGGAGAGTAGTCAGGCAAGCAGATTTTGGCAACAATGAGGCAATCCACAGTAACAGCAGTTCAGGGGTTAATTAGAAGAGTGGTCAGAGGCAAGCAGAGTTCAGCAGCAGTAAGGCAATCCAGCAGTTCAGGGGTTAAACAGCACAGAGTGGTCAGAGGCAAACAGAATTCAGAAACAATTAGGCAATCCAGCAATTCAGGGGTTAAAAAGGCAGAGTGGTCAGATAGGCAGAGTTCAATGGCAATCCAGCAATTTCGTAGAAATAAGCACCCAGGAGCACACACAGTAACACCTATACTTGGGCACTGGAGGTAAGTAATGCAGGTACTTACATAGGCACAGATTCGCACCAAGAGGACTCATAGGGGATCTGACCGGCATCCGAGGGGAAATGGTGTGCAACAATGTGATCATCACAGCGCACCCACAAGAACCTCCGTGTCCATGGCAACGGCCATAGCAACAGGACAGAGTGGCAAGAGGAGCCAAGGAGCACAGAAGAGCGGCGTGACACAGCCCCCCTCTCAAGGGTTACCACCGGGAACCAAGAATCGGCTTGTAGGGGTGAGCAAGATGAAACTTGGAGACCAGGGAAGGAGCATGCACATCACGGGCAGGGACCCAGGAACGATCCGCTACAGAGTAACCCTTTCAGTGCTAGAACGAGTATATAGTAGACTGAGCGCTAGTATTCTGCAGCCTTAAGCTCACTGGCAGAAGTCCCCTAGTGGACTTAGGAAATAGTTAAAAATTGTGTTTAATACAGTGAGCGCTTAGCAGCTAAAAAGGACTGTGAGAGTGGGTGTGTTAAAAGTTAAAAATTAAACATATTTATTACAATGCAATAAAAATACATACAAATACAGTTAAAACCTTCCTAAAATCTCCATGGATCCATGAGATAGAAATGTAAAAATATAAAAATGCAATATGTTACATATATCTTGTATCACGCTATTCTCTTCTAGTGTTGGGGTAATAGTAATAGTTAACTCCAACAGTAGTTTGTGAGCACGAATAATACAGTTATATACAGCAAATATATTAGGATGTACAAATTATTAACGTTGCAATTTTGAATAAAGTGACCGGAAGGATCCGGTGTGGATATAAATAAAATAAATGGAAAAAATGTACAAAATGTGTCTCTCAAAATGTGTCTTTTAAAAAATCAAAATGTTCCACAAATGGTGAGTTGGTGCGTGTGATAAATCCTAGATGATTAGATCCAAATCGAAAACACTTCCAAAAAAACTTCCAAAAAATAACTCCAATGCTTTAACAGGTGGTAAAACGTGAGATACAGAAGAAGAAAAAAATAATAAAAAATATAAATAATGATGTGGCGACTAGGTCCAGAATCTTCCTCTTAAACCTGTAAGTGAAATAAAATACAATAGTGCAATAACATCTAAATTCAGTATAATATAATCAGGAATGTGCTCACCAGTATGTCAACGCGTTTCAGCCCTCCTAGGCCTTTCTCAAGACAATCATTGATTGTCTTGAGAAAGGCCTATGAGGGCTGTAGGGCTTGAGGAGTGAGACATGGAAGACTGGGTGGATGTGCAGGGCTCTGGGCAAGTCCACTTTGTAAGCAACAGGAGAAAGTCTTTTGAGGACTTTACAAGGACCAATATACAGAGGTACTAATTTGTGACAAGGTTGACGTAAGCGGATATGTTGGATAGAGACCCTCGATCACCTGCAGAAAAGGCACGAATAGTAGCTCGATGATGATTGGCAAATGATTGTAATTGAGAGCCTATTCATTGCCAATGGGTAGTGAGGTCAGTGAAGCAACGTTCTGCAGCAGGGACTCCTGTGGATTGAGCTGAAAGGGGAAAAACATGAGGTTGATAACCAGCTGAAAACAGGGGCAAGATCTAAACAATCTGCCAATAAAGAGCGCCACCTATTGGTGATAACCAGCTGTGGCCTGGAAAGGAGAGCATCATAGAGAAGAATGCCAATGAGTGTTCTTTGCCAACTCAGCTAGGGGCAACAACCCAGACCAGTTAGAATGCTGTGAATTGACATATGCTCTGAGATAAGCTTCAACATCCTGATTGGCTCTCTCCATTTGCCCGTTAGTCTGGGGTGATACCCAGAGGACAAAGAAACAGTGGTTCCAAGCAATTTGCAAAAGCCTCTCCAAAATGTAGAAATAAATTGTGGTCCTCTGTCAAAGGCGATATTTACGGGTATGCCATGGAGAAGTGGACAATTCTTGGGCTGTAGGTAACTTAGGTAAAGGTACAAAATGAGCATGTTTTAAGACTGATCCACCACAACCCAGATGACTGTATGATGGTCAGAAGGAAGAAGGTCTACAACAAAATCCATGGCTATGTGTGTCCATGGTTGTTTATGTATAGACAATGGTTGAAGTAGGCCATGAGGTAGAGAATGGGGAGTCTTATTAACAACACAAGTCTGACAAGCCTTGCCATAATACTGAGAGTCCGACTTCATGGTAGGCCACCACACGTGTTGGGAAAGGAGTTTAAAGGTTCTTGTCAAACCAGGATGACCTGATAGCTTGCTGTCATGAGCCCAGGATAGCACAGGAGAGCAAAGGTTTGGAGGAACATAAAGCATCTCAGGAGCCGCAGAAGCTTCAGAAAGTTTTTTTGACTGGGCACCTTGCAGTCTCTGAAGAAGAGAGGTGTTGAGCTTAGCAACCACACAGGAGGGAGGTATGATGTGTATGATAGGAGCTTCAGAAGAGTCATTAGACTGAGGAAACTGACGGGAAAGGGCCTCAGCCTTTTTATTCTTGGTTCCAGGAAGGTAAGAGACTATAAAGTTAACACGAGAAAAAAATAAGGCCCACCTAGCCTGTTGAGGATTGAGTCGATGAGCAGTCTCCAAGTACGTCAGGTTCTTGTGATCCGTGAGAATCTAAATGGGGTTGGTAGTACACTCTAGCCAGTGACACCATTGAGTAAGGGCCAACTTAATGGCTAGGAGTTCACAATTTCCCACGTTGTTATTCCTCTCTGCAGGAGAGAATCGCTTAGAGGAAAAGACCACAGGATGCAGCTTGGAGGTTGAAGGGTCTCTCTGGGTTAAGACTGCACCAGCTGCAATTTCAGAGGTATCAACCTCTAAGGTGAACTGTAAATCAGGATCAGGATGACGTAGCTCAGGAGCAGAACAAAATGCCGTTTTCAGACGAGAGAAGGCGTTCACTGCTACTGGAGGCCAGTTCTTACAGTCTTTGTTTCATTTAGTCAGCTTAGTGAGTGGAGCAACAATCTTGGAGAAATTCTTTATAAACTTACGATAGTAGTTGGAAAACCCCAAGAATCTCTGTAACTCCTTCAATGTGGTGGGTTTAGGCCATTTCAGACCTGCTGTTAGCTTAGTGGGATCCATGGTGAAACCTTCTTTAGAGATGATATAAACAAGGAATTGAATCTGGACTTGATCAAATTTACATTTCTCCAACTTGGCTACCAGGGAATTGTCTCAGAGATGAAGAAGCACCTGTTTCACATGCTCATGATGCTCTTCCAGGGTGGTGGAGAATATTGCAGAACCCAAAAGGTACTCATAATGATCTTGTGTCCAAGGCAGTCTTCCACTCATGTCCCGGGAAGATGCGAATGAGATTGTATGCCCCACAAAGATCTAATTTTGTAATATAGCAAGCATTTTGAAGTGAATAGTATAATTCAGTGATCAAAGGAATAGGATAACGATTCTTGATCATTATGTTGTTTAGGGCTCTGTAGTCGATGCAGGGTCTCAGACCACCATCCTTGTTACCGACAAAAAAGAAAAGGAGAAGAGCAAGGGTGAATGAAGCCTTTAGCTAAATTCTCTTGGATATATTCTTCCATGGTCTTTGTTTCAGCTTTGGACAGTTGATAAGTCCTTCCATTAGGAATTGAGGCTCCAGGAAAGAGGTAAATGTTGCAGTCATATGGGCGGTGAGGTGGTAGCACATCAGCTGCTTTCTTTTAAAAGACATCCGTAAAGTCTGCATATACTGAGGGAAGGTTAGAAGGGGTCAGAAGGCTGGATTTAGGAATGTGTTGCAGTGGAGTGACTGTAGCTAAGCAGGAGTGAAAACAGGATTTACCTCAAGAGGCCAACTGTCCTTCAGTCCAGTCGAATTGAGGATTGTGTTTACGTAGTCAAGGCAGACCAAGGATAACTGGTTGTGCTGGAGAATGCATAACATCAAACTGCAACTGTTCAGAATGTAGAACCCCCACAGTCATGGTTAGGGGTGCTGATTTAAAATGGATTAAACCTAATACAAGGGGAGTGCCATCCAGAGTGGTTATTTTTAGACATTGTTTATTCTGGAGAAGAAGCAACCCTGCGTGAATCATAAAATGGTGATCTAGGAAATTTCCGGCTGCCCCTGAATCAATAAAGGCTTGAGCGTGGACAGAGTTCTGGAGAAATGTGATGGTAATAGGTACCAAGATCCGAGAAGAGTGAGGGGAATCAGTAGTGGCCATGCTTAGAGGTACCCCACTCTTATCCTCTAAGCGTTGGCTTTTCCCGGCAGTTTATCACAATTCTTAAGTTGATGTGCATTAGAACCACAATAGAAGCACAGTCTTAATTTCCTTCTTCTCTGTCTTTCAGATTCTGAGGATTTAAGGGAAGAGAGATCCAAAGGTTCCTCATCAGAGGAAGGGTAGAGGGTGGTCTATTGGCTGGACAGGCAGGAGTGCGAGAGGGAAGGATTCTACGAGTTCTCTCTCTCTCAGCTTGTCTTTCCTGAAAGCGAGAATCCAGACTGATGCAGAGTGCTATACAATCATCCAGGGAAAAGGGAACATCACAATAAGTGAGCTCATCCTTGATGCATTCATGTAGGCCTCTCCAGAAGGCCGCTTTGAGAGCACTGCTATCTCAACTGGTCTCAAGTGCTAAGGTGTGAAACTCTATAGCGTACTGTGCCACATATCTATTGCTCTGACGGAGATCCAAGAGAGAATACTCTGCAGCAGAAGTGTGACCAGAAGTCCCAAATATGGAAGATAATGCAGAAATGAAGGTATCAGCATCATTCAGTAGTTGAGCATTCTGTTCCAAGAGGGGAGAGACCCAGGCTAGGGCCTTGTCTTTCAACAAAGAAATAATAAAGATAACCTTTGACTGATGAGACTGGAACGTATGATGTTCATTGTGGAAATGCAGTCTGCACTGTTTGAGAAAATTCCTGCAGTCGGTAGTGCCATCAAACTTGTCAGGCAACGGTATCCGGGGTATGCTTCCAGAAGCAGGGGAGGAGGTTGCGGTACTAGCAGCAAGGACAGGCTGTGTGGCAGCAGGTGCAGCATTCTTCTCTGCAACAAGTGAGGAGAGCGTAGTTATAGTCTCCCATTTGGAATCCAGGCTTTGCAAGTGTGAGGCCTGGGTTCCCAGTATCTGTTCCTGAAAAAAAGATTGCTCTAGCTACCTCGTTTGAGTCCATGGCCCAAGTGTTATGTAACGCTCGCGGGAAATTTCCCTATCAGACCAAACTTGGTCAGTAGTCTTCCTATCCCGGCATCAAGTGGAAGGATAAGGAAATGTCCCAGAACAAGAGAAAAGATAAGTAAATGAGGTAACAGTACTGACAATAGAGGGGCAATCCTTCTCGGCACTACAGGGAATAACTGGAAAGTAGTCAGGCAAGCAGAGTTCAGCAACAATGAGACAATCCACAGTAGCAGCAGTTCAGCAGTTAATCAGAAGAGTGGTCAGAGGCAAGCAGAGTTCCGCAGCAGTGAGGCAATCCGGCAGTTCAGGGGTTAAACAGAGAGTGGTCAGACAGGCAGTGTTCAGTAACAATTAGGCAAACCAGCAAATCAGGGGTTAAGCAGGCAGAGTGGTCAGACAGGCAGAGTTCAATAACGATAAAGCAATCCAGCAATTAAGTAGAAATAAGCACCCAGGAGCACACACAGTAACACCTATACTTGGGCACTGGAGTTAAGTAATGCAGGTACTTACATAGGTGCAAATTCACGCCAAGAGGACTCACAGGTGATCTGATCGGCATCAGAGGGGAAATGGCGTGCGGCAATGACATTATCGCCTCGCGTCCACAGGAACCACCACATCCATGGCAACGGCCATAGAATCATGACGGAGCAGCAAGAAGAGACAAGAAGCACCAAGGAGCGGCGTGACACCCCCCCAAAAAAAACTACCCATTGCCCCTAAAGAGGCATTTGTATGAGCATTGTCTTTTATTATTTTGGATAATTGCGTTTATTATTTTTTGTAATCTTAAATTTTTTTTTATTTTTCGTAATGTCAGTGTTTATTGTTTTTTATTTTTTTATTTGTGTTAGGATTTTATAATTTTTGTAATGTTAGGTTTTTTTATTTTTTGTTTCTTTCATTTATTTAAAATAGTAATGTTAGTTTAATTTATAGTTTAAATTTAGTTATTTTTAATTTCACAGGTAAGTTTTTATTTATTTAAAGATAGTTATATTGTAAGTTTAATTTAAAGTTAGGGGGGTGTTAGGTTTAAAAGTTAATAGTTTAATTTAGTGTGTTGCGATGAGGTAGGCCGGCGGTTTAGAGGTTAATATGTTTAGTTTATTATTAGTGATGTGGGGGGGCGGCGGTTTAGGGGTTATTCATTTTATTATAGTGTTGGTGATGTGGGGGGCCAGCGGTTTAGGCTTTACTAGATTTATTTAGCTTTGGCGATGTGGGTGGGCGGCGGTTTAGAGGTTAATAAGTTTAATATAGTATTTGCGATGCAGGAAGGTGGCGGTTTAGGGGTTGCTAGATTTATTTAGTGTTGGTGATGTGGGTGGGCGGTGGTTTATGGGTTAATATGTTTATTATAATATTTGCTATGCGGGAGGGTGGCGGTTTAGGGGTTAATATGTAGTTTATGGGTGTTAATGTACTTTGTAACATTTTAGTTATGAGTTTTGTGAAACATTTTTGTTTCGCAAAATCCATAACTACTGGTCTCAGATTGTGGAATGGATTGCGGCAGTATAAGTTATAACGCTAGCATTTTAGCTGGACCACACAATCCTTAATGCGGCGCTATGAAAATCCCGCACTCAAACGTCATTTTTTGAATGCGGAATGGATCATTGCGTCACAGGCTAAAACGCTTGCTTTATAACTATACCGCTGCGACTTATAATATGGGAGACCTGCCATTCCACGCGCAATTGCCAAATTTTCAGCGGTATAGCCGGACCGCACCATGACGCAAAACTTGTAATCTTGCTAATTACTTCTAAAAAAATATTTTTTACAAAAAATAAAAATACTACATTAAAAAAATTACAAAACCCTTACCATTACCAAAAATAGAAAAAAATTACCATTACAGATAAATAATAATAATAACATTATAAAAAATGAAATAAAAACTACTATTGCAGAAAATAAAAAAACCTACCCTTTCAAAAAAAATAACAAACGAAATTATCCAACATTAAAAAATAATATTCCTTTTTCATGAGGCACTATTGATATGCTCCCTCAACCTTCCTCCCCCCTTTTTTTTTTTTTCTTTTTTTCTTCTCTTCTCCTTTCTACTTCTTCTTGCTCTTTCTCTTTCTCTCCATCTCTTTCTCTGGCCTAGAGATGTTTCTCCCAATCTAAAGGTTGATATATAAGCATGTTTAAATTTTGTTGAAAAATTTTGCGCAATATGAGAGAAATTGTTATAATTTGTTCTCCCATATCTGGATTATACTCCTTTCTCTCTTTTAGACATCTTATTGAATGGACAACTATGTTTGCATATATATAAACAGGGCGACATTAAGCCCAAAGGTCATGTATAACTTTCAGTATGACTTCGTACCTGTATTATTTAAACTGCATTGTATATTCTTTGTTGTCTTTTTTGAAAACCTCAATAAAAATTTAAATTTAAAAAAAATAAATAAAAAAAATAATAATAATATTCCTATTTTAATACCTCTAAAAAAAAATACCTATCCCAAAATAAAAATAAACCCTAATCTACAAATAAAGTTCAATTAGACCCCAGAAGCACAACAGGAACTTAATATTTTAAAAACAAAATTCACCTCAGCACCTATCCTTAAATTACCACTTACCAGACCCCTCAAAACCTTACATTCTTGAGGTTGATTCTTCTAATTCTGCAGTTGGAGCTGTGTTATCCGAACAAGAATAATTGAAGTCTCCACTACATCCTGTGGCTTATTTTTCCAAAACGTTATCTCCTGCTGAATGCAATTATGCAATTGGGGAAAATGAGTTGTTGGCTATCAAGATGGCCCTTGAAATTTTGAGACATTTATAAGAAGGCAGATCTGCTCCTATAACCATTTACACATGTTATTACTTATAGACCCACCTCAAAAAATGGCAAAACTGACTTTTCTTTCTAGAAAATGGGAAGCAGTACCAGAAATAGAACAAAATACTCCTATCATTCCTCAAGATAAATTCCTTGATATACCATGTCCTTCCTTGCACTTTCTCAAGACAGCACTTCAAAAGGACTTGTCTATTTCAAGAGCTATTTTGCAACAAGAAAGAAATGAATTATTCTAAAAAGATGATACATTATACATTCATCCTACCCTCAGACTTTCTAAGATTTTCTCTTAGCTGGACATTCTGGTATTAAAAAAAACCCTTGATCTTATTAAAAGACAGTATTGGTGACCTTCCATGTCTCAAAATGTAACTGAGTTTGTTACTACTTACTTTGTGCTACTTCTAAACCAGACACTCTCCATATAGGTTCTTGATGTCCCTCCCAATCCTGAAGAAACCTTGGGATGAAGTTGCAATTGATTTTATTGCTGATCTCCCTACATTATTTAATAGTACAACCATTATGGTTGTTATTGAAATCCTTATACAATTGGCCATTTTACTCCTCTACTTTCTTTACCAACCATAAAATAAACTGCACATTGTTTTTTCAGTGATATTGTCAGACTACATGGTGTACCATCATCCATTGTGTCTGATAGGGGCACTCAATTTACATCAAAATTCTGGAAAGAATTCTGCAAAACACTCTCTATTGATAGACGCCTTACCACAGCTTACATCCCCAAAGCAATAGACAAACAGGACGACTAAATCAGTGGTTTGAGCAATATCTTAGATGTTACTCATCTTACCAACAGGACAATTGGTATTCCCCCTTGCCATTTGTTACAACAATACTTTGCATTATACAAATTAGAAGAAGTGATTCAAATCCGAGGTAAATAAAAGAAGGCTTTATTGATATACATCCATATAAAAACACATTTTAGAGTTGGACTAACAGGATTTACGCGTTTCGGCTGGGTGCCGTATTCATAAACCTGTGAGTGCACTAGCTGACAGAGTTTAAAAAGCATACTCTAAGAGATGATTGGCTGGTGTAAACACACCTACCAAAAAGTATTAACTCATACCACACCAATAGTATAATTGCATATATATACATAAAAAGTGTTCAAGAACTGAGCTTTAATTCGTAATGAAACCTAAGAGAGTATGTTGCAACATATTAAATTAGAACATGTAAATTGAGGAGAAGAAAGGACTTGAAAGTATTATACAATATAATATAGTATGTTACCATTGTTACACACTCCAAAAACCATATTAATTGTATATAAAGAGCAATGTTCCATAATGTAAAATTTAAAACCCTTAGCATGTTAATATACAACAATTCATAGCATGTTAATGTACAAAACAATGCATATACGCGTGTATACACACACAAAAACACGTCTACAATCAACCCATGAATGTGTGTTATATAGCATTTAATCGGTATATGGATGTGTACACGCATATGTACAGAGGTATAGGATGTGTGTACAATGGTAAGTTTAAAGGCAATAAGTGACAAGGATAGTTTACCCTAAAAAATAGAAAGTAATATACCATAAAAATACTTCCCAAAGATGGCTAAGTAACCTAATAAACATAATACAAAAATAATAATATAAATGTGATATAAAATTATTATAAAGATAAAATGTAAAATAATACAGATAAGATGCAGAAAAAATATTGGATAACATTTTACCAAAGTTATCATAATGAAAAATAATAGTATATATATACTGCACTATGTCTATAAATATCAATATCAAATTATGTTCCGTTATATCACATTTAATATTATATATTATTTTTGTAGATGTTAGCAAGAAGTAATGGCAACAGTAGTAACAACAGTGGGATCTAAATTACTTAAATTTAAATCTGAATTAGACATAGATAGACAAACCTACTCTGTTATGAACCTCAAATTGAATCGAAAACAAACTAAATTGTTGTTAAATTAATCAAAGATAATTTTATCCACTAAAAAGATAGATAAATTTAATTAAATGAATAAATAAATGAATAAAGTACAATTCAATGCAATTCAATCTAAATTGACACAACTTATTTCCAATGATTAATTATGTCATATTCTGAATTAAAACCATGTGGAATTTGGGTTTTTAGTTTCATAATCCAATAAACTTCTTGTCGTGCAAGGAGGTTATCCCTATCAACCCCTCTTGTAGGCAATGTGACCACCTCTATTGCTCGCCATTTAAAAGATGAAACATCCTTTTGATGGACTTCCAAAAAATGTCTCGATAGGGCTGAACACGGTTTTTTGTATTTTATGTAACCTAAGTGTTCGCGTATGCGGGTTCTGACATCCCGACTGGTCATGCCAACATACTGTTTTGAGTGTTCTGTACACTCAATAAGGTATATTACATAGCTGGTAGAACATTTCATGCATCCTTTTGTGAGGAATACTTTGCATTCTTCCACTAAGTTTTCTACATTTTCCGCTAATTATGGATATTATCCAACAGTAATTATTATATCACAAATGAATACTCAAGTTCCATTTATTGATCAGCTAATTTCAACTATTCAAAATTCTCAAGTGATTTTAAAAGAAAACATTAAGGCTGTTCAAGTTTATTAAAAAAATATTTTGATTCTAGAAAATCTCAGGCCCCAAATTTTCAGGTTGGTGATAAAGTCCTGCTTTCTATGAAAACATTACAACTCAATGTTCCATCCAATAAATTGAGTTCATTTTATATTGGACCCTAACCAATTGTCCGCAAGGTAAATGACAATGCATACACTCTCAAGTTACCAAGATATTTTCTTAGGTAGGTGTAAAGAGCCTACTCTACAACCTACTCTAGTTCAAGGACTATGAAATATCAGCAATTTTGAACACCCGCTATCATAGAGGGAAACTTTAATATCTCATTCATTGTAAATGTTATGATCCATCTGAGGGTTCCTGGGAACCTGTTTCAAATATACATGCCCCTAAACTGGTGCAGGATTTCCATAGATGTTATCCCAGTAAACCCGCATTGAGCCTCAGAGTGGCTCTTGGAGAAGGGAGCATACCATTTTCCTTTAAAAGTTGTGGAAACATTTTACCTTAAAGAGCCATAATATGCAAATGTTTAAACACTTGAAAGTGATGCAGCATAGCTGTTAAAAGCTGACTAGAAAATATCTCCTGAACATCTCTATGTAAAAAAGAAAGATATTTTACCTCAAAAGTTTCTCAGTAGCCACCTCCCATTGTAAAGGATTTCTAAGCAGCATATTAGTGTGTCTGTCCTGGGATAGCTTAGGGGATGAGCATCGTGCACGCTCATATTATTTCCCTATTCAGCTTACTATGAAATCTCATGAGAGTTAAGTCAAATCTCATGAGTTCACAGTAAAAGAGTTTGTGACCTCAGCACTGCTGATGCTGATTGGCTGTTGTTCAATTCTTTTTTTTTTTTTTTAACCTGCATCTGGGAGCAGCTGAGTATAACTTTTTACACAGAACTTACTCTGGTGAGCTGAGGAGATTGTGAGGTAAAATATCTTCCTTTTTTACATAGAGATGCTCAGGTGACATTTTCCTGTTTTTACAGTTATACTGCATCAGTTTCAAGTGATTTAGCATATGAGTATTATGTCCCTTTAAATTAATTTAGCCTCTATGCTGTACCCTATTGGAGGCGTGAATTTAAGATTCAGTTTTGTCTGTGAGCATTGCTTGTTGTAGAAGCTGCACTGTGTTCTCTTAGTGTATTCTCTTTACAACCTGCATTTTTCCTTGATACCAACTATTTCCCTACCTCTGTTTCTGGATTTATTGTGTGTTGGGAACTGTTTGCAGGTTAAGGTTGACGTTAGGGATGGGCGAATGTGTAAATTTTCGAATTTCGAATGTAGAATGAATGTTATTACCGAAATTCGAATTCTAAATCCAAATGTCGATAAGAACGAATATTCTTAAAAATTCGAAAATCGAATGTTATTTACAGTTTTCGAATGTCACTTTCGAATTTGAATGTTTATAATTATATTGAATGTCCATATTCGAAATTTCGAATTTAACATTCTATTTAACAAATACTATTCAGAAGTTCAATAGTTCATGTGGTAGGACGGGAATCTAGTAAATTGATACATAATAGATACAAAAATATCATTTCGAATGTTTCCATATAGAATATTGCATAATTTGATTACATTTAAAGAAAGCATTAGAAATACTATTACAAACATATAAATTCGAATTTTTCGAATTCAAATATAAATTAAAATTTTTCGAATTCGAATATAAATTCGAATTTAAATTTCGAATTTTTAGAATTCGAATATTGCATAATTCGAATATTACATTCAAAGAAAAAGCATTAGAAATACTATTACAATCTAAATTCGAATTTTTCGAATTTGAATACACGTATTGCATAGTTCGAATATTACATTTAAAGAAAAAGCATTAGAAATACTATTACAATCTAAATTTGAATTTTTCGAAAATAATATTTTCGAATGTAATCGTAAAATTCGAAACCGAACATTCGAAAATCGAATGTTAGAATGTTATGTAAACATTCGAAATTCGATTTGAACGAACGAATGTGTTAAAATTTGTGCCGTTTTTCGAATGTTGCGAAACATTCGCTCATCCCTAGTTGACGTGAGTTCCTCTGCAATCTCTACTCGGCTTCACAGTATGCATCTCTGCCTTCAGTGTGGGGACAAGTTTTTTCAGTGTTGCTAATCCTGCACGGTGCTCTTCCTCTTCCTCAAAACAGAGGTACAATTGTTTATTATTATTTTACACTCTCAAGTATTGTGATGTTCTTGCTTTAAATCTGGTTCTCCAACATTATGCTACATATGTCATCTGTACTGGGAAATCTCTTGTATTTAAAGCAACAGTGTTCTGTACCCAAGTCATTTCTATAAACTGCAGTTTACACACCTTCCCTGAGATAAAGGTATCAGGGAAGCAATTAAAGTGCTACAATATATAATTTGGCAGTTGTGTTCCATACGTTAAAGGGACATAAAACAGGTTAAGATCTGTGCATATACTAAAAGGGCTAATTCATTAAAAATAGTTTACAAAAAAATTGTTTTAAAATTGCTGGCAAGTATTTTAAAATAATTTTCAAAAATAAGCAAAATGAATTACATAGCTTAGCTGCTTGCAGCAGTCAACTCCACCCCTCTTATCAGTGTTTAGACACAGGCATTGTATTTAAACTGAGTTCACAGCTTCTAGGCATGCTCCAGCAGATAAAATTAACCAAGCTAGGTGGCGCTCTCTACTACATAAATGAATATATGACCAACTAAAAGTAAAAAAACACAAAATAAATTAAAACAAATAAAATAAATAATATATAATCAATCACAAATGCATCAGATCAAGCACAAATGCATCAGGTCAATCGCAAATGCATACAAAATAATATAAAATATCGCAACTACATTACAAGTCCAATATATGAGAGGACAGGTCAGAGATATTCTTATCTCACAAAACGGTTAGTCCATAATTTCCAGATACAGGGCTGCTCTCCTTCTTGCAGATCACTCTCGATCAGGCTCTAGACATGGATACAAAAGACAAAGGGGCGCCTCATGTGTAGATCAGAGATGTAACAAATCCCACACTGAATTGAAAGCCAAAAGGATACTCACATTTAGCTGAAGCACCCTTGTGTGCTTGTGGTAGCAGGCTAATAACTCAGGGTGTATCAGCTAACTCAGGCAGCAGGTAACACTCAGGAACACCAGATGCAGTACCCAGAGGGAGTACTGAATGCAGTTTGCCCCAAAGAGTGATGGGGATAAAAGTAAGGTGCTGACACTTGGCTTATGTAAAACACAAATGGCTAGATTATGAGTTTTGCGTTATGAGCAGTGCGGTGCTAACTTGCACGTTATTGTCACCGCTCACTTACCTACAGCGCTGGTATTACAGGTTTTCAGAAACCCGGCGTTAAAAGGCAAGAAGTGAGCGTAGAGCAAAATTGAGCTCCATACCGCACTCCAATACCAGCGCTGCTTAAATCAGTGGTGAGCTGGTTGTACGTGCTTCTGTACTATTTCCCCATAGACATCAATGGGGAGAGCCGGCTGAGAAAAAGTCTAACACCTGCAATAAAGCAGCGTAAAGCTCAGTAACGCAGCCCCATTGATTCCTATGGGGAAACACATTTTATGTTTACACCTAACACCCTAACATGAACCCCGAGTCTAAACACCCCTAATTTTACACTTATTAACCCCTAATCTGCCTCCCCCGACATTGCTGACACCTACATTATATTTATTAACCCCTAATCTGCCGCTCCGGACATCGCCACCACTATAATAAACATATTAACCCCTAAACCGCTGCACTCCCACCTCGCAAACACTAGTTAAATATTATTAACCCCTAATCTGCCACCCCTAACATTGCCACCACCTACCTACATTTATTAACCCCTAATCTGCCACCCCTGACATCGCTGACACCTACATTATATTTATTAACTCCTAATCTGTTGCCCCCAACATCGCGGACACCTACATTGTATTTATTAACCCCTAATCTCCCACCCCAATGTCTCCGCAACCTACCTACACTTATTAACCCCTAATCTGCTGCCCCCAACGTCGCCGCCACTATAATAAACATATTAACCCCTAAACCGCTTCACTCCCGCATCGCAAACACTAGTTAAATATTATTAACCCCTAATCTGCCGCCCCCAGCGTCGCCGCCACTATACTAAATCTAACCCTAACCCGAACACCCCCTAACTTAAATATAATTAAAATAAATCTAGATAAAACATACTATTAATAACTAAATAATTCCTATTTAAAACTAAATACTTACCTGTAAAATAAACCCTAAGATAGCTACAATATAACCAATAGTTACATTGTAGCTAGCTTGGGGTTTATTTTTATTTCACAGGCAAGTTTGTATTTATTTTAACTAGGTAGAATAGTTACTAAATAGTTATTAACTATTTACTAACTACCTAGTTAAAATAAATACAAATTTACCTGTAAAATATAACCTATCCTGCCTTACAATAAAACCTAACCTTACACTACAATTAAATAAATTACCTAAATTAAATACAATTACCTAAATTACAAAAACACACACTAAATTACACAAAATAAAAAAAGACATCAGATATTTAAACTAATTACACCTGATCTAATAGCCCTATCAAAATAAAAAAGCCCCCCTAAAATAAAAAAAACCCTAGCCTAAACTAAACTACCAATAGCCCTTAAAAGGGCCTTTTGCGGGGCATTGCCCCAAAGAAATGAGCTCTTTTACCTGTAAAAAAAAATACAAACACCCCCCAACAGTAAAACCCACCACCCACACAACCAACCCCCCAAATGAAATACTAACTAAAAAAACCTAAGCTCCTCATTGCCCTGAAAAGGGAATTTGGATGGGCATTGCCCTTAAAAGGGCATTTAGCTCTTTTTCAATTGCCCAAACCCCTAATCTAAAAATAAAACCCACCCAATAAACCCTTAAAAAAGCCTAACACTAACCCTCGAAGATCCACTTACAGTTTTGAAGACCCGACATCCATCCTCAACGAAGCCCGCAGAAGTCTTCATCCAAGCGGCCGAAGTCTTCATCCAAGCCCGCAGAAGACTTCATCCAGACGGCATCTTCTATCTTCATCCATCCGGCACGGAGTGGCTCCATCTTCAAGACATCCGGCGCGGAGCATCCTCTTCAATTGATGTCTTCTTGCTGAATGAATGTTCCTTTAAATGACGTCATCCAAGATGGCGTTCCTTGAATTCCGATTGGCTGATAGAATTCTATCAGCCAATCTGAACTAAAGGTGAAAAAATCCTATTGGCTGATGCAATCAGCCAATAGGATTGAGCTTCAATCCTATTGGCTGATCCAATAGGATTGAGCTCACATTCTATTGGCTGTTTCAATCACTTAAGAATCATGGGAAATGTAGTTCTAACACAACTGGAGAGCCAAGGCTGCTGACCCCTGATTCTAGCCTCCTCTGTGTGTAGGAAACCAAGAGAGAGCCACCGAGCATTTAGGGCTGGATTAAAAATGGAGCAGAATTTAACGATCCCGCTTAAGTGCTAACTCAACTTACAATGTTTAAAGTAAACTGTTTTTGCTCACTAACCTGTTGTGCATAAGAAGCCGAACTTAGAATATTGCGAGCAATAACCTATTCCCCTATAGAAGTCAATGGAGCAAAAAAAAGTAGAACAAAAAATTAAAAAACACCCTACTCACAAGCAAAACCTGATTGCATATTGTCAAGTGTGCTAACCCGACATGAAAATATGAATATTTCACATTCTAATGTTCTTCACATAGAAGACTATGTCCTATTTATACATATATATATATATATATATATATATATATGTATATGATTTTTTTGCACAAATATATATGTAGACCTATTTACAGTGGCGCAAAAAAAAGTATTTAGTCAGCCACCAATTGTGCAAGTTCTCCCACTTAAGAAGATGAGAAAGGCCTGTAATTTTCATCATACGTATACCTCAACTATGAGAGACAAAATGTGGAAACAAATCCAGACAATCACATCGTCTGATTTGGAAAGAATTTATTTGCATATTATGGTGGAAAATAAGTATTTGGTCACCTACAAACAAGCAAGATTTCTGGCTCTCACAGACCTGTATCTTCTTCTTTAAGAGGCTCCTCTGTCCTCCACTCATTACCTGTATTAATGGCACCTGTTTGAACTTATCAGTATAAAAGACACCTGTCCACAACCTCAAACAGTCACACTCCAAACTCCACTATGGTGAAGACCAAAGAGCTGTCGAAGGACACCAGATACAAAGTTGTAGACCTGCACCAGGCTGGGAAGACTGAATCTGCAATAGGCGAGCAGCTTGGTGTGAAGAAATCAACTGTGTGAGCAATAATTAGAAAATGGAAGACATACAAGACCACTGATAATCTCCTCGATCTGGGGCTCCACGCAAGATCTCACCCTGTGGGGTCAAAATGATCACAAGAACGGTGAGCAAACATCCCAGAACCACACGGGGGGACCTAGTGAATGACCTGCAGAGAGCTGGGACCAACATAACAAAGGCTACCATCAGTAACACACTACGCCGCCAGGGACTCAGATCCTGCAGTGCCAGACGTGTCCCCCTGCTTAAGCCAGTACATATCCGGGACCATCTGAAGTATGCTAGAGAGCATTTGGATGATCCAGAAGCAGATTGGGAGAATGTCATATAGTCAGATGAAACCAAAATAGAACTGTTTGGTAGAAACACAACTCGTCGTGTTTGGAGGAGAGAGAATGCTGAGTTGCAAGTAAAGAACACCATAGCTACTATAAAGCACGGGGGTGGCAACATCATGCTTTGGGGCTGTTTCTCTGCAAAGGGAACAGGACAACTGATCTGTGTACATGAAAGAATGAATGGGTCCATGTATCGTGAGATTTTGAGTGCAAACCACCTTCCATCAGCAAGGGCATTGAAGATGAAACGTGGCTGGGTCTTTCAGCATGACAATGGTCCAAAACACACCACCCGGGCAGCGAAGCAGTGGCTTCGTAAGAAGCATTTCAAGGTCCTGGAGTAGCCTAGCCAGTCTCCAGATCTCAACCCCATAGAAAACCTTTGGAGGGAGTTGAAAGTCCGTGTTGCCCAGCGACAGCCCCAAAACATCACTGCTCTAGATGATATCTGCATGCAGGAATGGGCCAACATACCAGCAACAGTGTGTGACAACCTTGTGAAGACTTATAGAAAATGTTTGACCTCTGTCATTGCCAACAAAGGATATAAAACAAAGTATTGAGATGAACTTTTGATATTGACCAAATACTTATTTTCCACCATAATTTGCAAATAAATTCTTTCCAAATCAGACAATGTGATTGTCTGTAATTGTTTCCACATTTTGTCTCTCATAGTTGAGGTATACCTATGATGAAAATTACAGGCCTCTCTCATCTTCTTCTATATATACATGATTATATATATAGGTATAGATATTTATAGAGATATAAAGGAATATCTATTTAAAAATACATAAAAAATATTCTGCTATTTGCAGATCATTGGAATGTCAAATATTTACAGTAAATACACAGTATAACACTTTATTAAACATGAATATTGCATACATATGTTTTTACATGTTTTCATCTATTTAACTACAAAGGGCTCCAATGCACTTATATATATATATATATATATATATATATATATATATATATATATATATATATATATATATATATATATATATATATATATATATATATATATATATATATATATATATATATATATATATATACACACACACAGTATGGGGTAGATTTATCAAGCAGCGAATGCTGCATCGATGCCCCATCGTTCCTGATCTGCCAGAAACGGAAGTTAAGATCTACTGCTCCTTAATTTCCCCACCACCTTTTAGGTGGCAGACTGAAATCATCCCTATCCAATCCGATTGGGATGATTGACGGCCCACGCTAGCAGACAATTGCTTGTGCAATGATAAATGCTGACAGCATATGCTGTTGGCATTTAGCGAGGTAAAACTGACATGATTGGCTACAGCGAATCATGTCCGATCGCCTCTTGTTACATTTACCCCTATATGTCTTTATATGTGTGTACATATGTATTTATGTGCTTTATATGTGTTTATGGGTCTCTAAATAAATATAGACACATATAAATGGATAAATTCAGCTGTACACACATATATACATATATATATATATATATATATATATATATATATATATATATACATACACAGTATCTCACTAAAGTGAGTACACCCCTCACATTTTTGTAAATATTTTATTATATCTTTTCATGTGACAACACTGAAGAAATTAAACTTTGCTACAATGTAAAGTAGTGAGTGTACAGCCTGTATACCAGTGCAAATTTGCTGTCCCCTCAAAATAACTCAACACACAGCCATTAATGTCTAAACCGTTGGCAACAAAAGTGAGCACACCCCTAAGTGGAAATGTCCAAATTGGGCCCAATTAGCCATTTTCCCTCCCCGGGGTTATGTGACTTTTTAGTGTTACAAGGTCTCAGGTGTGAATAGGTAGCAGGTGTGTTAAATTTGGTGTTATCGCTCTTACACTCTCTCATACTGGTCACTGGAAGTTCATCATGACACCTCACGGCAAAGAATTTTCTGAGGATCTAAAAAAAAAAGGATTGTTGCTCTAAATAAATATGGCCTAGGCTATAAGAAGATTTCCAAGACTCTGAAACTGAGCTGCAGCACGGTGGGCAAGACCATACAGCGGTTTCAAAGGACAGGTTCCACTCAGAACAGGCCTCGCCATGGTCAGCCAAAGAAGTTGAGTGCACATGCTCAGTGTCATATCCAGAGGTTGTCTTTGGGGAAAAAATAGATGTATGAGTGCTGCCAACATTGCTGCAGAGGTTGAAGGGGTGGGGGGTCAGCCTGTCAGTTCTCAGACCATACGCCACACACTGCATCAAATTGGTCTGCATGGCTGTCGTCCCAGAAGGAAGCTTCTTGTAAAGATGATGCACAAGAAAGCCTGCAAACAGTTTGCTGAAGACAAGCAGACTAAGGACATGGATTACTGGAACCATGTCCTGTGTTTCGATGAGACCAAGATAAACGTATTTGGTTCAGATGGTGTCATACGTGTGTGGCGGCAACCAGGTGAGGAGTACAAAGACAAGTGTGCCTTGCCTACAGTCAAGCATGGTGGTGGGAGTGTCATGGTCTGGGCCTGTATGAGTGCTGCTGGCACTAGGGAGCTACAGTTCATTAAGGGAACCATGAATGCCAACATGTACTGGGACATACTGAAGCAGATCATGATCCCCTCCCTTCGGAGACTGGGCCGCAGGGTAGTATTCCAACATGATAACAACTCCAAACACACCTCCAAGACAACCACTGCCTTGCTAAAGAAGCTAAGGGTGAAGGTGATGGACTGGCCAAGCATGTCTCCAGACCTAAACCCTTTTGAGCATCTGTGGGGCATCCTCAAACGGAAGGTGGGGGAGCGCAAGGTCTCTAACATCCACCAACTCCATGATGTCGTCATGGAGGAGTGGAAGAGGACTCCAGTGGCAACCTGTGAAGCTCTGGTGAACTCCATGCCCAAGAGGGTTAAGGCAGTGCTGGAAAATAATGGTGAAAACACAAAATATTAACACTTTGGGTTATTAGTGTAATTTCTTCAGTGTTGTCACATGAATAGATATAATAAAATATTTACAAAAATTTGAGGGGTATACTCACTTTTGTGAGATACTGTATATATATATATATATATATATATATATATATATATATATATATATATATACGTATATCTATGAATATATACAGGGAGTGCAGAATTATTAGGCAAGTTGTATTTTTGAGGATTCATTTTATTATTGAACAACAACCATGTTCTCAATGAACCCAAAAAACTCATTAATATCAAAGCTGAATATTTTTGGAAGTAGTTTTTAGTTTGTTTTTAGTTTTAGCTATTTTAGGGGGATATCTGTGTGTGCAGGTGACTATTACTGTGCATAATTATTAGGCAACTTAACAAAAAACAAATATATACCCATTTCAATTATTTATTTTTACCAGTGAAACCAATATAACATCTCAACATTCACAAATATACATTTCTGACATTCAAAAACAAAACAAAAACAAATCAGTGACCAATATAGCCACCTTTCTTTGCAAGGACACTCAAAAGCCTGCCATCCATGGATTCTGTCAGTGTTTTGATCTGTTCACCATCAACATTGCGTGCAGCAGCAACCACAGCCTCCCAGACACTGTTCAGAGAGGTGTACTGTTTTCCCTCCTTGTAAATCTCACATTTGATGATGGACCACAGGTTCTCAATGGGGTTCAGATAAGGTGAACAAGGAGGCCATGTCATTAGATTTTCTTCTTTTATACCCTTTCTTGCTAGCCACGCTGTGGAGTACTTGGACACGTGTGATGGAGCATTGTCCTGCATGAAAATCATGTTTTTCTTGAAGGATGCAGACTTCTTCCTGTACCACTGCTTGAAGAAGGTGTCTTCCAGAAACTGGCAGTAGGACTGGGAGTTGAGCTTGACTCCATCCTCAACCCGAAAAGGCCCCACAAGCTCATCTTTGATGATACCAGCCCAAACCAGTACTCCACCTCCACCTTGCTGGCGTCTGAGTCGGACTGGAGCTCTCTGCCCTTTACCAATCCAGCCACGGGCCCATCCATCTGGCCCATCAAGACTCACTCTCATTTCATCAGTCCATAAAACCTTAGAAAAATCAGTCTTGAGATATTTCTTGGCCCAGTCTTGACGTTTCAGCTTGTGTGTCTTGTTCAGTGGTGGTCGTCTTTCAGCCTTTCTTACCTTGGCCATGTCTCTGAGTATTGCACACCTTGTGCTTTTGGGCACTCCAGTGATGTTGCAGCTCTGAAATATGGCCAAACTGGTGGCAAGTGGCATCTTGGCAGCTCCACGCTTGACTTTTCTCAGTTCATGGGCAGTTATTTTGCGCCTTGGTTTTTCCACACTCTTCTTGCGACCCTGTTGACTATTTTGAATGAAATGCTTGATTGTTCGATGATCACGCTTCAGAAGCTTTGCAATTTTAAGAGTGCTGCATCCCTCTGCAAGATATCTCACTATTTTTGACTTTTCTGAGCCTGTCAAGTCCTTCTTTTGACCCATTTTGCCAAAGGAAAGGAAGTTGCCTAATAATTATGCACACCTGATATAGGGTGTTGATGTCATTAGACCACACCCCTTCTCATTACAGAGATGCACATCACCAAATATGCTTAATTGGTAGTAGGCTTTCGAGCCTATACAGCTTGGAGTAAGACAACATGCATAAAGAGGATGATGTGGTCAAAATACTCATTTGCCTAATAATTCTGCACTCCCTGTATATATTGTGTATATATATATATATATATATATATATATATATATATACACAAAACGTCCACAGAATGCAGGCACTCGCTGGTCTTGTTAAAATATAACAATTTTATTTAGATATCGTTAAAATGACATAACGTTTCGGCACCAATATGTGCCTTTGTCAAATGTCAGCATGTAACCATAAGAATATGCAGCACACTTAAAATCAATATGACACACAATTAAAAACATACCCCTTTTAAAGATGTGAGCAAGCTATTACCGCCATGCCGCCACTAGCGTCTTCCCATCCATGGCAATGACGTCACGTACGCACGCTACGTGCCTAGCGTGATGACGCATGGCACGGCGTTGCCATAGCGACGTCGGATAGCCTCACGCGTCAGAGTGGGAAGTATCTTAATCACGCATACAAGTTACTGTCAAGGACATCTGTGTATACTTGTTGCTATCAGCAACCAAACAATCCTCAGTGTGTATAGCGTGTTTAACGTTTGAACATAGCGGTCATAAACATAGCCATAGGTGATATTAGAAACATATTATTAAATGGCACATTAGAACATAATCTGATAGATGATTAGATCTGGTGTGTGATTGCTATATGCGAAAAACTGTCAAGCTCAAAAAAGAAGGAGGCCAATCAAAGGGCCATCCTGAGAGAATAGGTACAAATTACCAAAATAGACAGTTAAAGGCATCAGCACAAGAAAAACATAAACCCTTGCCATTACAGTACATCATACAGATGAAGACAAGTGAAAGCTATCACTATTCAATTTGTGACCCCTGGTACAAGGCATTAGTAGATGTATTGAAAAACTTAATCAAATAATATTTGAACAATTACATATGTATTGTGACATCATGCCACCCTGGGGTACATATAGAAACTTTTTATTGAATAGTGAGCTATCATTTTGGAATGTCCAGGACAATGACTCTTCAGTGTGGTATTAATAGAATGGACTAAAGTCCAGTGAGGTGTTGAGGCCTTTAGGGACCAACGTGTCCAACCTGTGAATCCATCTGCTTTCAAGCTGGAGCAGTCTATTGGCCCTATCACCCCCTCTTGGCATGGGAGGAACGTGGTCAATTAACATGGACCTGATACTTGACACGGAGTGTTTCAAAGCCACGCAGTGGCGAGCCACTTTTTGATGTGTTTTGTGACACTATTTTGTTTCATGAAGCAGTTAACCAGAGCTCTGAGGACGTGCTATCTTGACAAGTGTTAACTTCAATTGCGCTTAAGCGATCACGTTTACCTTCAACTTGTAATACGAGCAAAAACCTGATGCATGCAAACACCCACGATAAACCTCTTTTCCCTTGCACCTAATTGTTAGCACTCCAGTCGTAATCTGGCCTTTTGTGGGGAAGTTTAGTCATTTGAGAGATAAACAATATTTCCTTTGTTGCCATCTGTAAGTCTATGATAGATGACTAATATGACACATGAAATTAAAAGTACGTGGTGTTACTGGGGAAAGTATACTGGATATACTGTATGTGGATGTAAATAAGCATTCTGAGAGACACTCAACGGTGGAGCCAAAAGTCTGACATTTTCCTTCATGGATAAAACAGAGAGAGTAGAATAAAATACAGCTGGAGGGGAAATTGTGAAAAAGACAATCGGCGAGATTACGAGTTTTGTGGTAACAGGGCTGCGTTGCTAATGCTCCTTTTTTTCTTACCGCTCACTTAAGACAACGCTGGTATTACGGGTTTTCTGCAAGCCGGCGTTAGCCTCAGAAAAGTGAGCATTGAGCAAAATTTAGCTCCACATCTCACCTCAATACCATTGTTGCTTACGGTAGCGGTAAGCAGGTAAAACGTGCTCATGCATGATTTCCCCATAGGAAACAATGGGGCTGAGCTGACTGAAAGAAAACCTAACACCTGCAAAAAAGTAGCGTTCAGCTCCTTACGTAGCCCCATTGTTTCCTATGGGGAAATGAATTTTATGTCTGCACCTAACACCCTAACATGAACCCTGAGTCTAAACACCCCTAATATTACACTTATTAACCCCTAATCTGCCATCCCCGCTATCGCTGACACCTACATTATATTATTAACCCTTAATCTGTCGCTCCGGACAACGCCGCAACCTACATTATACTTATGAACCCCTAATCTGCTGCCCCCAACATCGCCGACACCTACATTATATTTATTAACCCCTAATCTGCCCCCCCAACGTCGCCGCAACTATATTAAATTTATTAACCCCTAATCTGCCGCCGCCAACGTCGCCGCCACTATTATAAATTTATTAACCCCTAAACCTAAGTCTAACCCTAACACTAACACCCCCCTAGCTTAAATATATTTAAATACATCTAAATAAAAATTAGATCTATCATTAACTACATTATTCCTATTTAAAACTAAATACTTACCTGTAAAATAAACCCTAAACTAGCTACAATATAACTAATAGTTACATTATAGCTAGCTTAGGGTTTATATTTATTTTACAGGCAACTTTGTATTTATTTTATCTAGGTACAATAGTTATTAAATAGTTATTAACTATTTAATAACTACCTAGCTAAAATAAATACAAAAGTACCTGTAAAATAAACCCTAACCTAAGTTACAATTACACCTAACACTACACTATAATTAAACTAATTACCTAAACTACCTACAATTAATTACAATTAAATTAAATAAACTAAATTACGAAAAAAACAACACTAAATTACAGAAAAAAAAAGAATTCCAAGAATTTTAAACTAATTACACCTTATCTATTCCCTCTAATAAAATAAAAAAAAACCCCAAAATAATAAAATTCCCTACCCTATACTAAATTACAAATAGCCCTTAAAAGGGCCTTTTGCGGGGCCTTGCCCCAAAGTAATCAGCTCTTTCACCAGTAAAAAAAATACAATACCCCCCCAACATTAAAACCCACCACTCACACACCCAACCCTACTCTAAAACCCACCCAATCCCCCCTTAAAAAAACCTAACACTATCCCCTTGAAGATCTCCCTACCTTGAGCCGTCTTCACCCAGCCGGGCACAAGTGGTCCTCCAGAGGGTCTGAAGTCTTCATCCTATCCGGCAGAAGAGGACATCCAGACCGGCAGAAGGCTTCAGCCAGGCGGCATCTTCTATCTTCATCCTTCCGGAGCGGAGCGGGTCCATCTTCAAGACATCCGACGCAGAGCATCCTCTTCATCCAACGGCCGACGACTGAATGACTGGTCCTTTAAGTGACGTCATCCAAGTCCCTTGAATTCCGATTGGCTGATATAATCCTATCAGCCAATCGGAATTAAGGTAGGAAAAATCCTATTGGCTGATGCAATCAGCCAATAGGATTGAAGTTCAATCCGATTGGCTGATGCAATCAGCCAATAGGATTGAGCTCGCATTCTATTGGCTGTTCCAATCAGCCAATAGAAGGCGAGGTCAATCCTATTGGCTGATTGCATCAGCCAATAGGATTTTTCCTACCTTAATTCCGATTGGCTGGATTTTATCAGCCAATCGGAATTCAAGGGACGCCATCTTGGATGACGTCACTTAAAGGACCAGTCATTCAGTCGTCAGGTGAAGAGGATGCTCTGCATCAGATGTCTTGAAGATGGACCTGCTCCGCTCCAGAAGGATGAAGATATAAGATGCTGCTTGGATGAAGCCTTCTGCCAGTCTGGATGTCCTCTTCTGGCCAGATAGGATGAAGACTTCGGACCCTCTGGAGGACCACTTGTGCCCGGATGGGGGAAGACGGCTCAAGGTAGAGAGATCTTCAAGGGGGTAGTGTTAGGTTTTTTTAAGGGGGGATTGGGTGGGTTTTAGAGTAGGGTTGGGTGTGTGGGTGGTGGGTTTTAATGTTGGGGGGTATTGTATTTTTTTAACAGGTGAAAGAGCTGATTACTTTGGGGCAATGCCCCGCAAAAGGCCCTTTTAAGGGCTATTTGTAATTTAGTATAGGGTAGGGAATTTTATTATTTTGGGGGGCTTTTTATTTTATTAGGGGGATTAGATTAGGTGTATTTAGTTTAAAATTCTTGTAATTTTTTTTCTGTAATTTAGTGTTTTTTTTTGTAATTTAGTTTATTTAATTTAATTGTAATTAATTGTAGGTAGTTTAGGTAATTAGTTAAATTATAGTGTAGTGTTAGGTGTAATTGTAACTTAGGTTAGGGTTTATTTTACAGGTACTTTTGTATTTATTTTAGCTAGGTAGTTATTAAATAGTTAATAACTATTTAATAACTATTGTACAGAGTTAAAATAAATACAAAGTTGCCTGTAAAATAAATATAAATCCTAAACTAGCTACAATGTAACTATTAGTTATATTGTAGCTATCTTAGGGTTTATTTTATCGGTAAGTATTTAGTTTTAAATAGGATTAATTTATTTAATTATGGTAAATTTATTTCGTTTAATTTAAATTATATTTAAGTTAGGGGGGGTTAGACTTAGGTTTAGACTTAGGTTTAGGGGTTAATAAATTTAATATAGTAGCAGCGACGTTAAGGGTGGCAGATTAGGGGTTAATAAATGTAGGTAGGTGTCGGTGATGTTAGGGATGGCAGATTAGGGGTTAATAAAATTTAACTAGTGTTTGCGAGGTGGGAGTGCTGCGGTTTATGGGTAAATGCATTTATTAAAGTGGCGGCGATGTCCGGTTGGCAGATTAGGGGTTAAACATTTTAGTTAAGTGTTTCCGATTTGGGGGGGGGGGGGGGCCTCGGTTTAGGTGTTAATAGGTAGATTATGGGTGTTAGTGTACTTTTAGCACTTTAGTTAAGAGCTTTATGTTCCGGCGTTAGCCCATAAAACTCTTAACTACTGACTTTTATATGCGGTAGGAGTCTTGCCAGGAGAGGATCTAACGCTCACTTTTTCAGGCGATCGTAATACCGGCGTTAGGAAAATCCCATTAAAAAGATAGAATATGCAATTGACGTAAGGGGATTTGCGGTAAGCTAAAATCGCGGAAAAAAAGTGAGCGGTAGACCCTTTCCTGCCTGACTCGTAATACCAGCGGGCATTAAAAAGCAGCGTTGGGACCCTTCAACGCTGCTTTTTAAGGCTAATGCAAGACTCGTAATCTAGCCGAATGTACCCTGGCAGACTAAACATAAAAGGAATTAAGTTAGATAACCAATAACAAAAATACTAGTATACTACAAATATTTATGGCCCATTAGTAAATTAATCCATATCTTACTAATTATAAATATTGCTTCACTATTTAGCTCACAACCAGCTGTAGCTACGGGGTCTGAATTGTGAGTAAAGGGGGGATTCATACTTTCAATTGAGCCAAAGGGCCCCTTTAAGGTTTTAACAATAAGATAAAAACACAATGCTCTACTGCTTTAATAGCTACACAATAGGATCAAATAAAGCTAAAATAGGATGTTCTTATGAGGGCAGACTAAAACCTAGAATGATAATTCCAAAACAATTATAAAAAGGAAATCAAGCAACTATGGGTAACTTAAAGGGATCACCAATCCTCATCAGTCAAACCCAGCTGAAGGTTCATGTACCCAGCTGGGTTTTTCATAAGACTTCTCAAAGCTAAGGCTCAACTAGAGGTTACTACTCATGTAGTGGTATATTTAACATTATAAAAGTAATCTTGGGTATTCACTTTCTATTTTTTTTCTGTGAAAATCTCACAGGAAGGCAACATTAATTGTCCAATTTTCGTGTGGTGGTGAGTGGAGGCCAATAGTTATGTTTGAGAGTTAGTAGGTGATTGTGGATTGGTTTTCTGTTTCACTGCTCTCTGCCTCTTTCTGAAAACTTTTATCCAGGGTTGTTGTTAAGGTTGCAGATAGGGACCCGTTGCTTGAGACATTACGCCCCCCTTTTTATCCAAAGGTGGGAAAGTTGGTTGGGAAATCCTCAAAAGGGAGCAGAAGTCTTATATGTCCTCAAGTGATTTATAAATAAAAGTCTGACTGTCTTTAGTTATTCTTAGGCAAAATATGAACCCTCAAGGATAAGGGTTTCTCAAGTCACTAAGGTGCTGTGTTAAGTATCTTGCCTCCCTCCGTTTTGCATGTGTCTCAGGGATCATGTCAGGAAACAGTTGTAGGGGGGAGCTTTCAAAAGTAAGTGGTTGTTGCTACCTTGTTGCCCTCAGAATTTTTTCCTTGTCTCCATACTGGGTGGAATTTGGGCCAAGACTTTCAGTGGAGGCGTTACGGTTTTCAAGCCCAGTTAAAGTGTATTTCATGGCCCAGGTCGAGTTGCAACAGATGTTTAAAATTATTTTGAAGATAATCTTGGAGGTGGCTTTGAGAACTCCTTGAATCCTGATATTTTGTCGACATCCTCTAATTGGGAGATCATAGAAGTTTGAGTACGTTAAAGAATCTGCTTTGGTTGTTAATGCGTCCACAGTTTCTTCTAAGTGTTCTACTCTGTTGCCGAGGCTATTAATATCTTTTTAAACCTCCAAGAGGCACTCCTTAATTAGTTCACACATTTGGAGAGGAAGGTGGAGAAATCTTCTTTGATCTGTAAAACCTGAAGTCTGCTTTAGTTAGTGGAGCGTTTGCATCTTCATGGGATGTAGAGTGCAGATTTTCTGAATCTATACTATACTCTAGGTGTGAATACTATCCCCATAAATTATTAAAAAATTGCAGAAGCCATAAATGAAGTAAAGAGGAATACATTTCCTGTCTCTAGGAGTGTGTTTTTTATATTTCAGGTCTTACAAACAGCACCTTACTTCTGAATTTATTCGATGCCAGTGGAGCAAAGGTGACTGCAATCTTCTCCAGTATCAGAATATATGTATCCACAGCACCAAAATTTATAGAGAAAATTTAGAAATGTATTCTCATAACAGGTACAAACAAAAGCAACGTTTCGGGATCCATTCTCTTAATCATGCTAAGGGAATGGCTTCCGAAATGTTGCTTTTGTTTGTACCTGTAATGAGAATACATTTCTAATTTTTTTCAATAAATTTTGGTGCTGTGGATACATATATTCTTATAATTATTAGATGCTAGGGCGCTGTTATGTCACTTTTCATTATCCAGCTTGAGTCAGCCATATATACATATACTTGTTATTGGAGCATTTGTGGAATGGATAGGGTTTTAAATCTTAGAGTCCCTTACCTCTCGCCCTCTGCTGTTTACTCTGGTCACTGAGGTGAGCTTATTTATGAGTGAGCTGAGGAGGGTCTGTGCGTGGTAAAGGCCATAAGCAACTCAACAAAACTAGGTCTTTGATTCCAATTTATGAAAGTTCGAGCGGACATGATACGCTGTCTGCATTTATTATTGCACAAGCAGTTCTTGTGAACTGCTTGTGCAATGCCGCCCCCTGCCCTCTATTTCCCAGTTGTGCTAGTTGTGATACAGGGGTAGATTTATCATAGTGTGAGCGGACATGACACGCTGTCTGCATTTATCATTGCACAAGCAGTTCTTGTAAACTGCTTGTGCAATGCCGCCCCTGCATATTCATGACCGATTGAAGTCCGCAGCCTAAGAGGCAGTGGATCAGTTATGGAGCAGCGGTCTTTAGACCGCTGCTTCATAACTGCTGTTTCCGGTGAGCCTGAAAGCTCACACGGAAACAGGAGCATCAAGCTCCATTCGGAGCTTGATAATTTGGCCCCTAAGTGTTGATCTCTAAGGCATTTTTCCTACCACATTGGATGCTGTCTCTGTTGCCTTCTACCTCGTGCAGCTGTGGTGGATTGGTCTGTCAGAAAGCTGAGTTCCTGTGCAGCTTTCCCACAGGGTAAGAAAACATCTGCTGCGTGTTTGCAGCGGCCATTTCTAATTAATCTTCTGAGGTCCTGACATCCAAGGCTTTAAAATATACCCAGGCAGCCCTTTTCTTTGTAACAGTCATTGGTGATATCTATGGCAGTTTATGAGCGTATGAAGGCCCTTGTTTCCTCAGAACTAACAGATCATGTGTCTATATTGGTTGCTCTACAGCTTCACCCACACCTACATTTTTCCTTATTTGGGAGAACAGCTAGCCATTATAATTTTGTTAGCAAATATTACATTGTACTGAAGATTTTTATCTGATAATCTCTTCAGAGGCCAATTGGGAAAAGATATGTGGCTTGTGAATCCTCAGAATTGGAAAACTTAATTTTCTGAGGTAAATTGTTGGAATGAGGGAGAAAAATAAATTGCAAAGTTTCTTTTTACAACACATAATCAAACATTTTATTTTACAATCATATGCCTTGATCACAATCTATTTGGAGTTGCGTTTTTGGTCCGAAATAGGCTACTTTTTGATTTGGTGTGATCACATTAGCTCAATTTTGGCTGATTCTTGTGAACCTATTTATGAAAGGCCTGTAGGACATAATCCGAAATTGCGGTTCATGTTTGACAGACCTTGCTGAATGTGGAGAGCAATACGCTCTCCGCATTCAGCATTGCACCAGCAGCTCTTGTGAACTGCTGGTGCAACGCCACCCCCTGCAGATTCACGGCCAATCGTCCGCTAGCAGGGGGGTGTCAATCAACCCAATCGTATTCGATCGGGTTGAATTGCGGCAATGTCTGTCCGCCTCCTCAGAGCAGTTGGACAGGTTATGGAGCAGCGGTCTTTAGAAGGCTGAAGGCTCGCCAGAAACACGGGGCTTCAAGCTCCATACGGAGTTTGATAGATATGCCCCTTGCACTCACTAACAGTATTTTGGTTGATAGAAAAAAGCTCTATTTACTCTATAGAGGCAAAAACTGCTTGGCAAACACAATGGACCAGATTACAAGTGGTGCAGCATCAGCATGAATCAAGCTAAGTAATATTGCGACCTTGCTAACTTGCATGCGTTTTACAATTTGAAAGTAAACACATTTGCTCGAGTGCAAACAAAATTTGTGCTCGTCAGGTTAGCAGGACTGAAGACATGGGGGGGTAGTTTTCAAGCCGTCTACTTTTCCGGCTTCGCCGGCCCAATACGCCCGCCTAAGCTCGCCTCACATCGCCGCCGCGGACCTGAAAAAATACGCCTAAGTTATCAAATAAAGCTGTCAAAAAGCCGCGGGGCGATGAGCAGTGGACTGTGAGAGTTATCACTCATCCGATCTCGCTGCCCTTCGGCTTTTTCCCAGCTTTATTGCTAGCCTGTCACTAAGCACTCACACTAAACTACACTGTTCTACCCCCTATACCGGCGCCCCCGGAGCCTCCCGCAACTCAATAAAGTTACTAACCCCTAAACCGCCGCTCCTAGACCCTGCCGCAACTCTTATAAATGTATTAACCCCTAAACCGCCGCTCCCGGACACCGCTGCCACCTACAGTATACCTAGTAACCCCTATCCTGCCCCCCTACACCGTCGCCCTCTATTATAAAATTATTAACCCCTATCCTGCTGATCCCGCACCTCTCCGCAACTAAATAAATAGTTTAACCCCTAAACCGCCGCTCCCTGAACCCGCCGCAACCTATATTAAACCTATTAACCCCTATCCTGCCCCCCCTACACCGTCGCCACCTATAATAAATTTATTAACCCCTAATCTGCCCCCCACTACACCGCCGCCACTGTAATAAAATTATTAACCCCTAACCCTAACGCCCCCTAACTTAAATATTAATTAAATAAATCTAAATAAATGAACTCTTATTAACTAAATGAATCCTATTTAAAACTAAATACAGTACTTACCTTTAAAATAAACCCTAATATAGCTACAATATAAATAATAATTATATTCTAGCTATTTTAGGATTTATTTTTATTTTACAGGTACCTTTCAATTTATTTTAACCAGGTACAATAGCTATTAAATAGTTATTAACTATTTAATAGCTTACCTAGCTAAAATAAAGAGAAATGTACCTGTTAAATAAATCCTAACCTAAGTTACAATTACACCTAACACTACACTATAGTTTAATAAATTATTCCTATTTAAAAATAAATACTTACCTGTAAAATAAACCCGAAGATAGCTACAATATAATTAATAATTATATTGTAGCTATCTTAGGATTTATATTTATTTTACTGGTAACTTTGTATTTATTTTAGCTAGTTCGAATAGTTATTAAATAGTTATTAACTATTTAATAACTACCTAGCTAAAAGAAATACAAAATTACCTGTAAAATAAATCCTAACTTAAGTTACAATTAAACCTAATACTACACTATCATTAAATTAATTAAATAAACTACTTACAAATAACTACAATTAAATACAATTACATAAACTAACTAAAGTACAAAAAATAAAAAAAGCTAAGTTACAAAAAAATAAAAAAATAAGTTACAAACATGTTAAAAATATTACAACAATTTTAAGCTACTTACACCTAATCTAAGCCCCCTAATAAAATAACAAACCCCCCCAAAATAAAAAAATGCCCTACCCTATTCTAAATTAAATAAAGTTCAAAGCTCTTTTACCTTACCAGCCCTTAAAAGGGCCATTTGTGGGGGCATGCCCCAAAGAAAACAGCTCTTTTGCCTGTAAAAGAAAAATACAACCCCCCCCAACATTAAAACCCACCACCCACATACCCCTAATCTAACCCAAACCCCCCTTACAAAAACCTAACACTAATCCCCTGAAGATCATCCTACCTTTAGTTGTCTTCACTCAGCCGAGCCACCGATGGAACCGAAGTGGACATCCGGAGCGGAAGAAGTTAATCCTCCAAGCGGCGCTGAAGAAATCTTCCATCCGATGAAGTCATCATCCAGGCGGCGCTGAAGAAAAGTCTTCGATCCGGGCAATGTCATCTTCAAAGAGGCGCTGAAGAGGTCTTCTATCCGGGCGAAGTCATCTTCCAAGCTGGGTCTTGAATCTTCCTTCCGCCGACGCGGAACCACCTTCTTCACCGACGGACTTCGACGAATGACGGCTCCTTTAAGGGACGTCATCCAAGATGGCGTCCCCTCAATTCCGATTGGCTGATAGGATTCTATCAGCCAATCAGAATTAAGGTAGGAAAAATCTGATTGGCTGATGGAATCAGCCAATCAGATTGAGCTCGCATTCTATTGGCTGTTCCGATCAGCCAATAGAATGCGAGCTCAATCTGATTGGCTGATTGGATCAGCCAATCGGATTGAACTTGAATCTGATTGGTTGATTCCATCAGCCAATCAGAATTTTCCTACCTTAATTCCGATTGGCTGATAGAATCCTATCAGCCAATCGGAATTGAGGGGACGCCATCTTGGATGACGTCCCTTAAAGGAGCCGTCATTCGTCGTAGTCCGTCGGTGAAGAAGGTGGTTCCGCGTCGGCGGAAGGAAGATTCAAGACCCGGCTTGGAAGATGACTTCGCCCGGATAGAAGACCTCTTCAGCGCCTCTTTGAAGATGACATCGGCCGGATCGAAGACTTTTCTTCAGCGCCGCCTGGATGATGACTTCATCGGATGGAAGATTTCTTCAGCGCCGCTTGGAGGATTAACTTCTTCCGCTCCGGATGTCCTCTTCAGTTCCATCGGTGGCTCGGCTGAGTGAAGACAACTAAAGGTAGGATGATCTTCAGGGGATTAGTGTTAGGTTTTTGTAAGGGGGGTTTGGGTTAGATTAGGGGTATGTGGGTGGTGGGTTTTAATGTTGGGGGGGGTTGTATTTTTCTTTTACAGGCAAAAGAGCTGTTTTCTTTGGGGCATGCCCCCACAAATGGCCCTTTTAAGGGCTGGTAAGGTAAAAGAGCTTTGAAATGTATTTAATTTAGAATAGGGTAGGGCATTTTTTTATTTTGGGGGGGTTTGTTATTTTATTAGGGGGCTTAGATTAGGTGTAAGTAGCTTAAAATTGTTGTAATATTTTTAACATGTTTGTAACTTATTTTTTTATTTTTTGTAACTTAGCTTTTTTTATTTTTTGTACTTTAGTTAGTTTATGTAATTGTATTTAATTGTAGTTATTTGTAGGTAGTTTATTTAATTAATTTAATGATAGTGTAGTATTAGGTTTAATTGTAACTTAAGTTAGGATTTATTTTACAGGTAATTTTGTATTTCTTTTAGCTAGGTAGTTATTAAATAGTTAATAACTATTTAATAACTATTCTAACTAGCTAAAATAAATACAAAGTTACCTGTAAAATAAATATAAATCCTAAGATAGCTACAATATAATTATTAATTACATTGTAGCTATCTTCAGGTTTATTTTACAGGTAAGTATTTATTTTTAAATAGGAATAATTTATTAAAGTATAGTGTAGTGTTAGGTGTAATTGTAACTTAGGTTAGGATTTATTTAACAGGTACATTTCTCTTTATTTTAGCTAGGTAAGCTATTAAATAGTTAATAACTATTTAATAGCTATTGTACCTAGTTAAAATAAATTGAAAGGTACCTGTAAAATAAATATAAATCCTAAGATAGCTAGAATATAATTATTATTTATATTGTAGCTATATTAGGGTTTATTTTAAAGGTAAGTATTTAGTTTTAAATAGGATTCATTTAGTTAATAAGAGTTAATTTATTTAGATTTATTTAATTAATATTTAAGTTAGGGGGGCGTTAGGGTTAGGGTTAGACTTAGGTTTAGGGGTTAATAATTTTATTACAGTGGCGGCGGCGTAGTGGGGGGCAGGATAGGGGTTAATACATTTATTATAGGTGGCGACGGTGTAGGGGGGGCAGGATAGGGGTTAATAAATTTATTATAGGTGGCGACGGTGTAGGGGGGGCAGATTAGGGGTTAATACATTTAATATAGGTTGCGGCGGGTTCAGGGAGCGGCGGTTTAGGGGTTAATACATTTATTATAGTTGCGGTGGGCTCCGGGAGCGGCGGTTTAGGGGTTAATATGTATAGAGTAGCTTGCGGTGGGCTCCGGGAGCGGCGGTTTAGGGGGTAATAACTTTATTTAGTTGCGGCGGTGTAGGGGGGGACAGATTAGTGGTGTTTAGACTCGGGGTACATGTTAGGGTGTTAGGTGTAGACAGCTCCCATAGAAATCAATGGGATGTCTGTCAGCAGCGAACTTGTACTTTCGCTATGGTCAGACTCCCATTGATTCCTATGGGATCCGCCGCCTCCAGGGATGGCGGATTGAAAACCAGGTACGCTGCGCCGTAAAAGTGCCGAGCGTACCTGCTAGTTTTTTGATAACTAGCAAAAGTAGTGAGAATGTGCCGCACTTGTGTGCGGAACATCTGGAGTGACGTAAGAATCGATCTGTGTCGGACTGAGTCCGGCGGATCGATGCTTACGTCACAAAATTCTACTTTTGCCGGTCTCGAGCCTTTGATAACTAAGGCGTATCAGCCTCGCCACAAATACGATGCGGAATTCCAGCGTATTTGAGGTTGACGGCTTGATAACTAGGCCCCTTTGTGTAAGGGCTTAGGGTTAAAAAAAAAATGTGGACCAAACACAACATAAATACATTCAAATAATCTGTAACACTCATATATACATTATCCCATAAAAAATAGTCATATAAATATTTATATATATATATATATATATATATATGTGTGTGTGTGTGTTTATATTTATATATACTCAATGCCACAAAAGGGAATACACCTGTGATTACTGAGACACAAGTTAGATCATTGAAACAAAATTGAGTACACCTGTGATTTCATGAACATTGCTATAAAGTGACATGTGAACACCAGAACTTTTTCAATTTTGGACCTATGGGTTGTGTTTATCTGTATGTCTGCATCATGGCTCCATAGGGAAAAAAATTGCCAGAGCAATTGAAAATTCTGATTGTGAGACTTCACACAGATGGAAAAGGATACAAGAAGATCAGTGACCAATTAAAAATCAGTCGAAACACAGTTGCAGCAGTAATCAGGAGGTTTAGAACGAGCCATAGTACCGCTAATCAGAGCTGCAGTGACCATCCTCCTAAAATGACACCACGGACAGTGTGCTACTTGCACAATCTAGCTCTAAAAAATAGACGGGCAAGTGCTTCAGACTTGGTTCAGGGGTTATTGGAATTACTGTGACAGCTCAGACAGTGTGAAGGACATTGCATAATGTCAACCTCTATGGAGGGCATCAAAGAAAAAAACATTGCTTGTTCTTTGGCACAAAACTGCAAGATTAAACTTTGATAAAAAGCATGAAAGGAAACCTGATGAATATTGAGAGTACATTCTTTGGTCAGATGAGACCAAGATACATTTTTTAGGCTCAGATAAGGTCCAGTATGTTTGGCATAAACCTGAACAAGATTATTACACTGAATGCCTAGTCCTAACAGGGAAGCACAGTGGTGGGAATGGGATGATATGGGGCTGCATGAAGGCAAAAGGTGTTGGGGAGATGACATTTATAGATGGCACCATTAATGCCTGTGGATATACCAAAATACTGGCTGACAAGTTGACTCCCAGTATCCAGAAGCTTGGCTGAAGAGGAATATTCCAGCATGATAACGGTCCAAAGTACACTGGCAACATCCTGAAAGAGCTTCTAAAGAAGAAAAAAAGTGAAAACGTTGTCCTAGCCAAGTATGTTGCCTGACTTGAATCAAATAGAACTTTGAGCTATTTTAAAGAGGAAGTTATAGCAACACAACCCCTCTAGCAAAGAACCCCTGAAAGAGATTGTCTCTGAAGAATGGCAAAACATCTCTCCAGAAATATGTGTAACACTGGTATCGTCCATGCCACAAGGAATGAGTCTGTCATCAAAAATGGGGGCTTTGGGGCTTTAGTGTTATTTTCTTTTTATTATTTTTGTTTTTTTTAGATTAGGGTTCATTGGGCAATTTCAAAAAGAGCTGAATGCCCTTTTAAGGGCAGTGAAAAAGAGCTGAATGCCCTTTTAAGGGCAATGCCCATACAAATGCTCCTTTATGGGCAATGAGTAGTTTAGGTTAATTAATGTTAGTTTTTTTTTTTTATTTTGGAGGGTTTTACTGTTAAGGGGGACTTTGTTTATTTTTAATGTAAAAGAGCTGATTTCTTTACGGCAATGTCCTACAAAAAGCCCTTTTAAGGGCTATCTGTAGTTTATTCTTAGATTAGGGGGTGTTTTTATTTTGGGGGGGCTTTTTTATTTTAATAGGGATTAGGTTTCATTTTTTTATTTTGGATAGTGTTGTTTATTATTTGTTGTAATGTTAGCCTTTTTTATTATCTGTAATTTTAGATTAATGTAATGTATTTTTTATTTTTTTTATTTTAATTATAATGTAGAATTTTTTAAAATGTAATTAAGGGTTAATTTAGGGGGTGTTAGGTTAGGGGGCTTTGTCATTAAATTAGTTTTTTGAGTTGTGGGGGTTGGCTGTTTAGGAGTTAATAGGTAAATTAGGTTTAATGTGTTGTGAGGGGTTGGCGGATTAGGGGTTAATAGATATATTAAGTAGTTTACGATGTTGTGGTTGGCGGATTTAAGTGTTAATAATTTTATTGGGTATTTTTTTTTTAATACTTTGTGCGGTCAGTTAGTTTATTTTTTTCTTAATAGTTCGTACGGGCGGTTATTTTTTTTTTTACTTATTGCGGACGTTTTTTTTTTAATACTTATTGCCGGCTGTTATTATTTTTTTTTTTATGCCCCGTTTGTCTTTGCTGCTTCCCGGTGGATTCCAAAAATAGCAGGGTGGTGAAAGAATCCACCTGTTGGCTGCCTCACGCTGCCAACATTCCTTTGAGGATGCGTGCGCAACTGCTGACGGGACGGACGTGTTACAAACATGATTATAGTATATATGTTTAAAACAACTTTTTATTAATATTTAAATTGTATTTTTTTTTAATAAAAAAAATAGTATATAGTTCTTCTAATAACTTGGTATGCATAATGGTTGGGCACAAAGAGAACACATCAATTGTGACAAAGCTAAAGCTATCTTCTCATTGCAGTTCTATAGTTACCATGGGTACATTAAGTGATCCTATTCTGGTTACCATGCGGGGATCGGTAGGATAAGCTTTGTAATAGGAATTACAGGATGGGATGATACTAAATATTTTGCTACATGATCATTTATAATCCTCTAATATTTTGCAAAATTAACTAAATCATTAAGTAATGCAAGTTTGTTTAATGCAGGGCTATTTCTGTTCAAAAGAGTGCTAAGTCCGTTCAAAAAGGCTACATGTGTTAGAAAAATAAAGCACAAAGTATTGGGCAACATTTTTGGGCGCACTTTAAGAGTGTCAGCCTCTCATGCCCTCCTGCATGAGCCTATCCCAGGGTTTAATAGGGCGCGAAACAAGTTTATTTTTACCATCTTTTCTATAGTAAGATTAACAATAGCCCAGTATTGGAAAGTTGAGATTCCTAATTTCCAGATTATTCTAAATAAAATTGGGTATTATTACCAAATGAGTAACAATGCAGCTATCATGCTGGACAATGTGGAACAGTTTGTCTCTGTCTGGGAACCGTGGATTATGTTTTCTGAAACCAGAGTTGTTGGTTAATATCCTAAGGTTCTGGGAGTACCTTTTGCTTATTGAGTTTGGTTCGCAATGTGACCTGATTTGTACGGTTAAATTCATTGATGTTTATATATTATGCTGACCTGCCGAGTTATGCCTCAATGTATTTCAAATTATGTTGATGTGACAATTGCATTTACTTTGTTCTGTAACTAAGAAGAAAAATTCAATAAAAATCTTTTCAATTAAAAAATAAAGCACAAAGAAGCCTCAATTGCCTAAATATGTACAGATTAAAGAAAAGAAGGGATAGAGGTGAAACTCAAGTATATTAACAAGCATAGTAAAGCTGAGGCTGAAAGTAACACCAGAAGGGTCATAATCTCAAGTAAGGGTAGTAGGTTCATGGGTAATTTGTGGCAGATTTCTTTACAGAAAAGGTGATTGATTTATGGAAATGGAGGAACAATATGGGAACATTAATAATGCATGGGATAAGCATAAGGCTATGCTATGAACTAATTAAGCCTACACTTATATAGGAAACGCGTTTTGGGCCCATGGTTCCTCTTATCTGTTGTTAAGATCTATGATTCTATGTCTTTATAAAAAAATTGATCAGAAGGTTGCCTCTTCAATTCCTTTAAATAATTCTGTCTAGCCTCACTACTGTATTGCCTCTTTTTTCTGATTTTAGTGTGGCCATTATTGCACATTACCACAAAGTTTTCAAGTGCCTCGTCACGTTCTTTTTCCATGGTAATTTCACGGGCAGGCCTCAGAAAGATCTGAACAGTACACCAGACCTCTTTGAAGAGAAGGTGCTCAGGTGAATGATCGGTCTGGATGCTGAAAATAAAAGGGTGCGTCTGTAACAAGCCTTTCTCCCATTGGTGCGGCTTCCAGCAACATGGCGTAAACAACTGGTGGCATCCGTGGCTTTCTTAGACGGTCCAACCTTGTACACTAGGGTGTAATCTAAGTGCAGCATTAGCTGATCACAGACTCATATACATATACACTGTTGACTCTTACACATGCTTAGAAATAGTTAGTACCTGAGAAAGTATGTTTATAAAAACTGTGCACAATAATAATAATGGAAATAAATTGGAAAATATCTTAAAACTGCATGCTCTAAATCATAAAAGTTTAATTTTGACTTTAGTGTCCTTTAAATGGTTTGATTCTTGTTAATTAACACACATATACATTTGATTTGTGCTGCATTTATTTGGGCTGGTTTGACCTGGACTGTCTGACTACATGCCCTCTACTTCCCAGCTGTGCTAGTTGTGATACCGGGGTAGATTTATCATAGTGCGAATGGACATGATACGCTGTCTGCATTTATCATTGCATCAGCAGTTCTTGTGAACTGCTGATGCAATGCCGTCCCTGCAAATTCACGGCTGATAGCAGGGGGTATCAATCAACCCGATCGTATTCGATCAGGTTGATTTCTGTCCGCGGCCTCAGAGCAGGTGGACAAGTTATGTAGCAGCAGTCTTTAGACCACTGCTTCATAACTTCTGTTTGCACGGAAACAGGGGCATTAAGCTTCATACGGTGCTTGATAAATCGCCCCCATAGTCTTCACTTACTATGAGATCAGGTATTCGCTAAACTAATTTTATGCATGACTTAATTTTTAAGCCTTACAGTTACTTATTAGGATTTTTTGAAAGCATATGCTGTTGGCATTTATTGATGTGCAGCGGACATGATACGCTACATTGTATCATGTCCACTTTGATAAATATGACTGTAAGCCATACAGAGGGCTCATCATGCTAATGCACTGTTACAGATATCTGTGGCAACCCAAGGATTGAAGGTTCAATCCTGGCAAGGTCCACTCAGCCTTTCATTCTTCTGAGGACGGTAAAATGAGTACCATTAAGTTGGGTAAAAAATAATACCCGTTATCAGTGCCGCGAGTCGATTAAGTTCGAGGTTGTGCGCTATAGAAGTATCCATTATTATTATTATTAAGTGTTAAAGTTGCAGTACCCCAGTAAGGGCCAGATTACGAGTGGTACGAGTGGTGTGCTAACAGTTACACATGAGCAATAAGGTTTTTTTTTTTGCGACTTTAACATTGAGATACATACATTTACATGTCTAAATATGTGTATATATATATATATATATATATATATATATATATATATATATATGTGTGTGTGTGTAGATATGTGTTTATGTATGTATATGTGTAGTTATTTATATACAGACATATATACATATAAACACATAAATACATATGTATACATATATAGATATAGATATATATATATATATAAGTGTATTGGAGCCCTTTGCTGTCAAGTAGAGCAAAACATTAAAAGATCATATTTATACAATATTCATATTTAATAAAGTGTATTTACTGTAAATATTTTATATTACAATGTTCTGCCCATAGGGGAATATGTTCTAAGTATTTATAAATAGCTATTCCTATATATCTGTATATATCTATATGTATATATAATCATATCTATCTATATATAGATAGATATGACAAAAATGTACCAAAATACTATCAGATATATGTAGAAATATGCAAAAAAACATTGGAATGTGAAATATCCATATTTTCATGTTGGGTTAGCGCATTTTTTAGCTCCATTGACTTCTATGGGGAGATACGTTAACACTCACGCGATATCCTAACTTTGGCTTTTTGCGCGCATCGGGTTAGCGCGAGCAAAAATGTTTTACTTTCAACTTGTAATATGAGCGCCATCCGACAAGCACAAAAAGCTTACTTTTAGCAGAGTTAGAGTACAAGTCAGAGGGGTCTATTTATGAAGCAGCGGATGCTACTTCCGACCCACTCCGCTTCAGTTCTGGCTGAAGCAGAAGTTAAGAAGCAGCGGTCCTAAGACCACTGCTCTTAACCCGTCCGCCACCTCTGAGGTGGCAGACAGCAATCCGCCTGATCGAATACGATCGGGCTGATTGACACCCCCTGCTAGCGACCGATTGGCCGCAAAACTGCAGGGGGTGGTATTGCACCAGCAGTTCACAAGAACTGCTGGAGCAATGATAAATGCCAACAGCATATGCTGACGGCATTTATTAATGTGCGGCTGACATGATCCGCTATATCGGATCATGTTCGCCCGCACATTAATAAATGGACCCCAGAGCATTAAATACCGCTTCACTTGTATTCTGACCCTAAGGCTTTAAAGGGACGGTCTAGTCAAAATTACACTTTTATGATTAAGATAGGGCATGCAACTTTCATTTTCTTTTATAATCCAATTTCCTTTGTACTCTTGGTATTCTTTGTTGAAAGCTAAACCTAGGTAAGCTCATATGCTAATTTCTATGGACTTAAAGGTAACCTCTAATCTGAAGGCTGCAGTTTGACAGTTTTTCACAGCTAGGTAGCGCTAGTTAATATGTGTCATATAGATAACATTGTGCTTACTCCTGTTGAGTTATTTATGAGTCAGCAATGATTTACTAAAATGCAAGTCTGTCAAAAGAACTGAAATAAGGGGGCAGTCTGCAGTGGCTTAGAAAGAAGGTAATCACAGAGGTAAAAAGTATATTAATAAAACTGTTGGCTATGCAAAACAGGGGAACGGGTAATAAAGGGATTATCTATCTTTTTAAACGTAGATTATTGTTGAACATCAGTGTTTCCAAATGATGTGTTCTAGGCTAAGATAGCAGTTTGTTTTTGTAACAATTGGTGTCACCACTCCTGAAGTCAAATGATGCATTGTTCATCATTCTCCTACCATGGAGCTTCTCTAAAACCCATGACAAACTGACATAATGGCCATATCATCTCCTGCTCCTCTATCTTAGCTGATCATTTCTTTATAATTTTCAAAAGAGCTTTATTTTGATACTTTAGACATACACATCATAAGTTGAATGTATACATACATCAAAGCTGTTACAGTAAAATGCTTTGGACAATCAACCTTTGAAAAAACTGTAAAGAGGTGTGAGACACGCTTACGAACATTCATTTCATCATTGGAAGTAACCATTTAAATGCAGTGTATGTTTTCATTGTTCCCCAACATCTGGTTATGTAGACCACTCTTGGGTCGTAACATATTTATAGGTGATAAATAGAGACATGGGAGGAAATTGGAGTTAAGCAAAATCAATAGTTATAGTATGAGAAACATAGAACACATGTGTTTTAACTCTAAATCATGCTTATAAATTTTAAAGCTGAGCCACATATATGTAAGGGATAAAGCTTATAATGGCGTAAGAATAGGTTATGGAGGAGAGCTGGGTTATTTTCAGATAATTATGGGAATATTGTGTATGATCTAAGGTCAGGGGGCTAAAATGATATATCATGTTCAGGGGTTAATTCTTAATTAAGCAGTTTTATTCTTTATGTTATAGTAAAATTTCTATTTCGCTGGCAAGACTATATTTAGAAGAGTGACTATGAAATTAGGAAGCATTAGTTATACACTACAAAAGGATCATGGGGGTATACTCCAGGTTAGATCTTCTTTAAATGCCTTCTGAAGTATATCTAACTAACCTTTCATGGAGGGTGGGGAGAGATGTATAAAGGGTATCTTAAAGGCCAGATTTGAGAGGAATATGGGTTATGTATTAGTAGGTCAGATCTGTAAGGAAGAGATTGGCACAGGCTGCTACTTTATTTTCGAGGTTAGTTTGTCTTTTGTTGATCAAAACGAAAGGGTTTTGTGAGATCTATGCCATTGTGCCTGGTTTTGTCTATTACTGTGCTGCTAAAGTAGTTATACATATTGTGGCTCAAACAACCAAACAAAAATTCCTTTATTAAATATTTACACAGAAATATTCTCAATACATTTCTAGGTCTATCGTCATGAAATTAAACATCTCCCTCTTATTTTTATTAACGTCAATCCAATTTGGCCTCAGATAGCAGCGTTCATCAGCAGTCCCCAAGTCTTATTAGTTTACTCCGATCATCCAACAGTACTGATGCTTATGTGTCCCCAAATAAAAGAACGATAGCAAACAAGAAAAAATGAGAAAAAACAAGAAGTGTATTTTAAACTTATAGAAAAACTTCAAACCTTCAATAGCTCACAATATAAAGTTAGACATGACTCTCATGAATTTTACCATAGTACATTTTAGACATCGATAGCTAGAGGTGTCTGCTGCTCCGAAGAGCAAAACCAGTTGCGTGCTGTCTAAAAAGGGGCATCTGCAGGCTTACCCCTCTCCTCTCTTGGGGATAGGATCGCTACGGAGTAGGCATAAAATATCATGTCCATTGCTGGCTTGGGATATGATCTTGGATCTCCTCACCACTTCGTCTGGAAGCTGCGATGCCGATGCTGAGAGGTTGTATTGATCTTCTATCCCTCCTGCCGCATTGCACGTAATCCACCTCTTGCCTACCCGGGGCCCCGGGGATTCTGACAAAAGCGTCTGTTGAGGCTGAATGACGAGGCTATTGTGTTTCTCTGCAAAGCCAGCAGGAGAAGGTGAGAAAGGTCTCATGTGAGGTTCTTTGCGGGTTTCTTTGTTGTGCTCCATGAGTGCTTTCTGTAATGGCGGATGGCCATGCTGGATCTCCGGCAAACCCCTTTGAGTCAGAGGCGCTGTAACAGCAAGATTCTCTTTTCCTGAGGGCTTGTGAGGATTTGCTTGTATGCGTTGAAGAAGATAGTCATACGGTGCCCTATCTATTAATTTTTGCCTGAGGAGCTCAATTTTCCTTAATTGATTATCAGGCTGCAGCATAGAACACACTTCAGCCATATCGGGTGTCTTCCGAGGCAACAAGAGAAAGAAAATGCACCAATACTGCTGTCCCCAAATAAAGCTTTCTTTCCCATTACTGTTATAGAGTCAAGAAATTTCAGCAAGTCGGATTATACCGACAGCGCCGATACCCCGTTTCTTCTCGGGGGGGGGGGGGAGGTGTATGCCTGACAGTGGGCCGCCGCCCCAGGCCTCTTTATATCGATCTGATTCATAAAAACAGACAAGAGATCAAATGCCGGGTCACTGGAAGTGACTTTGCGATGTCTTAATTTAGTGAGATGTTAGTCTTGCTGTTTGTTAATAATAATTGGCGGATTATCAATATTTCTGCCGGAGCCTTCAGAAAATGCGTCCTAACCAGAACGCTACACAGACACGCCCAGCTGATCATTTCTTTTTGCACTATTGGGCATGCTCCCATTTGGTGTGCTATCCTTGGAATTATTTAATCCTGAGGAACTCCTGAGGCGTCCCAAAAAGGAAGTTGTCATATACCTACTAGATGATGTCTAAAGTACACACTCATTAATCAGGTAAAATAAATCCTCCTCCACACCATTATCATTGTTTGGCTCTTCCATCCTCATTTACAGGTTCAGACTGACGTGACCCTATGGAGGGCTCATAGTGAACAACTGCTGTAGAAAAAGACTGAAACACTCACACCTACAGAGGAATCAATCTATTAGACCCTCTATTGCATATGTCCCTTACTAGCAACCAAGTCCCCTATAACCCTAAACACTCTACCTAGATGAGACCCTCTAGAGGTGGGAAAAAAACAAACTAATCAGAAGAAAATCCCATCTCTCTCTCTACCCATAAACTTGACAACACCCCCATTACACCATACCTACACCACATTACCTACATTATGAGTAAAAAAGCAGCGTTAAGCCTCATAACGCTGCTTTTTTACTACTGCTGCTATTATGAGTCTTGTAGGTACAGCTGTCCCGCACACTTTTTTGGCCGTACCGCAAATTGACTTACGCAATTTTCGCAAAGTCTTTTTTCAATGGGACTTCCAGTATTACAAGTTTTTTTTTTTAGGCCAAAAAGTGAGCGGTACAGCCTATCCCGCAAGATTCGTAACGCATTCTAAAGTCCGTAGTTATGAGTTTTACACTACAAAGCTGTAGCATAAAACTCATAACTAAAGTGCTACAAAGTACACTAACACCCATAAACGACCTATTAACCCCTAAACCGAGGCCCTCCCGCATCGCAAACACTAAAATAAAATTATTAACCCCTAATCTGTCGCTCCTGACATCGCTGCCACTAGAATAAATATATTAACCCCTAAACCGCCGCACTCCCGCCTCACAAACACTAGTTAAATATTATTAACCCCTAATCTGCTGTCCCTAACATCGCCGCCACCTACCTACATTTATTAACCCCTAATCTGCCGCCCCCAACGTCGCCGCAACTATACTAAATTTATTAACCCATAAACCTAAGTCTAACCCTAACACCCCCTAACTTAAATATAATTAAAATAAATCTAAATAAAACCTACTATTAATAACTAAATATTTCCCATTTAAAACTAAATACTTACCTGTAAAATAAACCCTAAACTAGCTACAATATAACTAATAGTTACATTGTATCTAGCTTAGGGTTTATTTTTATGTTACAGGAAAGTTTGTATTTATTTTAACTAGGTAGAATAGTTACTAAATAGTTATTAACTATTTACTAACTACCTAGCTAAAATAAATACAAATTTACCTGTAAAATAAAACCTAACCTAAGTTACACTAACACCTAACACTACACTACAATTAAATAAATTACCTAAATTAAATACAATTAACTAAATTAAATACAAATACCTAAATTACACAAAATAAAAACAAATTACAAGATATTTAAACTAATTACACCTAATCTAATATCCCTATCAAAATAAAAAAGCCCACCCAAAATAAAAAAAACCCTAGCCTAAACTAAATTACCAATGGCCCTTAAAAGGGCCTTTTGCGGGGCATTGCCCCAAAGAAATCAGCTCTTTTACCTGTACAAAAAATACAAACAACCCCCAACAGTAAAACCCACCACCCTCACAACCAACCCCCCAAATAAAACCCTAACTAAAAAAACCTAAGCTCCCCATTGCCCTGAAAAGGGCATTTGGATGGGAATTGCCCTTAAAAGGGCATTTAGCTATATTGCAGCCTAAAGCCCTAACCTAAAAATAAAACCCAATAAACCCTTAAAAAAACCTAACACTAACCCCTGAAGATCCACTTACAGTTTTGCAGAGCCGACATCCATCCTCAACAAAGCTGGGAGAAGTCCTCAGCGAAGCAGCAAGAAGTCCTCAATGAAGCTGGGAGAAGTCTTCATCCAAGTCGGGAGAAGTGGTCCTCCAGATGGGCAGAAGTCTTCATTCAGAGGACATCTTCTATCTTCATCCATCCGGCGCGGAGCGGGTCCATCTTCAAAACATCCGGCGCAGAGCATCCTCTTCTGCCGTCGACTACCCGACGAATGAAGGTTCCTTTAAGTGACGTCATCCAAGATGGCGTCCCTTAGATTCCGATTGGCTGATAGAATTCTATGAGCCAATCGGAATTAAGTTTGAAAAAATCCTATTGGCAGATGCAATAAGCCAATAGGATTGATCTTTAATCCTATTGGTTGATCCAATCAACCAATAGGATTGAGCTTGCATTCTATTGGCTGATTGGAACAGCCAATAGAATGCAAGCTCAATCCTATTGGCTGATTGGGGTTTTACAGGTAAAAGAGCTGATTTCTTTGGGGCAATGCCCCAAAATAGGCCCTCTTAAGGGCCATTGGTAATTTAGTTTAGGCTAGGGTTTTTTTTATTTTGGGGGGGCCATTTTTATTTTGATAGGGCTATTAGATTAGGTGTAATTAGTTTAAATATCTTGTCATTTGTTTTTTATTGTGTGTAATTTAGTGTTTTTTTTGTAATTTAGGTATTTGTATTTAATTTAGTTAATTGTATTTAATTTAGGTAATTTATTTAATTGTAGTGTAGTGTTAGGTGTTAGTGTAACTTAGGTTAGGTTTCATTTTACAGGTAAATTTGTATTTATTTTAGTTAGGTAGTTATTAAATAGTTAATAACTATTTAGTAACTATTCTACCTAGTTAAAATAAATACAAACTTGCCTGTAAAATAAAAATAAACCCTAAGCTAGATACAATGTAACTATTAGTTATATTGTAGCTAGTTTAGGGTTTATTTTACAGGTAAGTATTTAGTTTTAAATGGGAAATATTTAGTTATTAATAGTAGGTTTTATTTAGATTTATTTTAATTATGTTTAAGTTAAGGAGTGTTAGGGTTAGACTTAGGTTTAGGGGTTAATAACTTTAGTATAGTGGCGGCGACGTTGGGGGTGGCAGATTAGGGGTTAATAATATGTAACTAATGTTTGTGATCCGAGAGTGCGGCGGTTTAGGGGTTAATATGTTTATTATAGTCGTAACGATGTCCGGAGCGGCAGATTAGGGGTTAATAAGTATAATGTAGGTGTCGGTGATGTCGGGGGCGGCAGATTAGGGGTTAATAAGTGTAAGATTAGGGGTGTTTAGACTCAGGGTTCATGTTAGGGTGTTAGGTGTAAATATAAATTTTCTTTCCCCATAGGAATCAATGGGGCTGCGTTACTGAGCTTTACGCTGCTTTTTGGCAGGTGTTAGACTTTTTCTCAGCCAGCTCTCCCCATTGATGTCTATGGGGAAATCGTGCACGAGCACGTACAACCAGCTCACCGCTGACTTAAGCAGCGCTGGTATTGGAGTGCGGTATGGAGCTCAATTTTGCTCTACGCTCACTTCTTGCCTGATAAAGCCGGGTTAAGGAAAACCTGTAATACCAGCGCTGTAGGTGAGCGGTGACAATAACGTGCAAGTTAATACCTAACTAACTAACTAACTAACGGCTAGATTTGGAGTTTTGTCGGTAACAACCCGAAAAACTAACGCCGGCTTTTTTCTGGCCGCACCATAAAAATAACTCTGGTATTGAGAGTCCACATAAAGGCTGCGTTAGGCTCCAAAAAAGGAGCGTAGAGCATTTTTAACGCAGCTTCAACTCTCGATACTAGAGTTGCTTACGCAAGCAGCCAGCCTCAAAAACGTGCTCGTGCACGATTCTCCCATAGGAAACAATGGGGCTGTTTGAGCTGAAAAAAAACCTAACACCTGCAAAAAAGCCGCGTTCAGCTCTTAACGCAGCCCCATTGTTTGCTATGGGGAAACACTTCCTACGTCTGCACCTAACACCCTAACATGTACCCCGAGTCTAAACACCCCTAACCTTACACTTCTTAACCCCTAATCTGCCGCCCCCGCTATCGCTGACCCCTGCATATTATTATTAACCCCTAATCTGCCGCTCCGTAAACCGCCGCTACTTACATTATCCCTATGTACCCCTAATCTGCTGCCCTAACATCGCCGACCCCTATATTATATTTATTAACCCCTAATCTGCCGCCCACAACGTCGCCTCCACCTAACTACACTTATTAACCCCTAATCTACCGAGCGGACCTGAGTGCTACTATAATAAAGTTATTAACCCCTAATCCGCCTCACTAACCCTATAATAAATAGTATTAACCCCTAATCTGCCCTCCCTAACATCGCCGACACCTAACTTCAATTATTAACCCCTAATCTGCCGACCGGAGCTCACCGCTATTCTAATAAATGTATTAACCCCTAAAGCTAAGTCTAACCCTAACACTAACACCCCCTTAAGTTAAATATAATTTACATCTGACTAAATTAATTAACTCTTATTAAATAAATTATTCCTATTTAAAGATAAATACTTACCTGTAAAATAAATCCTAATATAGCTACAATATAAATTATAATTATATTATACAGGGAGTGCAGAATTATTAGGCAAGTTGTATTTTTGAGGATTAATTTTATTATTGAACAACAACCATGTCCTCAATGAACCCAAAAAACTCATTAATATCAAAGCTGAATAGTTTTGGAAGTAGTTTTTAGTTTGTTTTTAGTTATAGCTATTTTAGGGGGATATCTGTGTGTGCAGGTGACTATTACTGTGCATAATTATTAGGCAACTTAACAAAAAACAAATATATAACCATTTCAATTATTTATTTTTACCAGTGAAACCAATATAACATCTCAACATTCACAAATATACATTTCTGACATTCAAAAACAAAACAAAAACAAATCAGTGACCAATATAGCCACCTTTCTTTGCAAGGACACTCAAAAGCCTGCCATCCATGGATTCTGTCAGTGTTTTGATCTGCTCACCATCAACATTGCGTGCAGCAGCAACCACAGCCTCCCAGACACTGTTCAGAGAGGTGTACTGTTTTCCCTCCTTGTAAATCTCACATTTGATGATGGACCACAGGTTCTCAATGGGGTTCAGATCAGGTGAACAAGGAGGCCATGTCATTAGATTTTCTTCTTTTATACCCTTTCTTGCCAGCCACGCTGTGGAGTACTTGGACGCATGTGATGGAGCATTGTCCTGCATGAAAATCATGTTTTTCTTGAAGGATGCAGACTTCTTCCTGTACCACTGCTTGAAGAAGGTGTCTTCCAGAAACTGGCAGTAGGACTGGGAGTTGAGCTTGACTCCATCCTCCACCCGAAAAGGCCCCACAAGCTCATCTTTGATGATACCAGCCCAAACCAGTACTCCACCTCCACCTTGCTGGCGTCTGAGTCGGACTGGAGCTCTCTGCCCTTTACCAATCCAGCCACGGGCCCATCCATCTGGCCCATCAAGACTCACTCTCATTTCATCAGTCCATAAAACCTTAGACAAATCAGTCTTGAGATATTTCTTGGCCCAGTCTTGACGTTTCAGCTTGTGTGTCTTGTTCAGTGGTGGTCGTCTTTCAGCCTTTCTTACCTTGGCCATGTCTCTGAGTATTGCACACCTTGTGCTTTTGGGCACTCCAGTGATGTTGCAGCTCTGAAATATGGCCAAACTTGTGGCAAGAGGCATCTTGGCAGCTGCATGCTTGACTTTTCTCAGTTCATGGGCAGTTATTTTGCGCCTTGGTTTTTCCACACGCTTCTTGCGACCCTGTTGACTATTTTGAATGAAAAGCTTGATTGTTCGATGATCACGCTTCAGAAGCTTTGCAATTTTAAGAGTGCTGCATCCCTCTGCAAGATATCTCACTATTTTTGACTTTTCTGAGCCTGTCAAGTCCTTCTTTTGACCCATTTTGCCAAAGGAAAGGAAGTTGCCTAATAATTATGCACACCTGATATAGGGTGTTGATGTCATTAGACCACACCCCTTCTCATTACAGAGATGCACATCACCTAATATGCTTAATTGGTAGTAGGCTTTCCAGCCTATACAGCTTGGAGTAAGACAACATGCATAAAGAGGATGATGTGGTCAAAATACTCATTTGCCTAATAATTCTGTACTCCCTGTAGCTATTTTAGGATTTATATTTATTTTACAGGCAACTTTGTAATTATTTTAACCAGGTACAATAGCTATTAAATAGTTAAGAACTATTTAATAGCTAAAATAGTTAAAATAATTACAAATTTACCTGTAAAATAAATCCTAACCTAAGTTACAATTAAACCTAACACTATACTATCAATAAATTAATTAAATAAACTACCTACAATTACCTACAATTAACCTAACACTACACTATCAATAAATTAATTAAATACAATTCCTACAAATAAATACAATTAAATAAACTAGCTAAAGTACAAAAAATAAAAAAATATTTACAAACATAAGAAAAATATTACAACAATTTTAAACTAATTACACCTACTCTAAGCCCCCTAATAAAATAACAAAGACCCCCAAAATAACAAAATGCCCTACCCTATTCTAAATTACTACATTTCAAAGCTCTTTTACCTTACCAGCCCTGAACAGGGCCCTTTGCGGGGCATGCCCCAAGAAATTCAGCTCTTTTGCCTGTAAAAAAAAACATACAATACCCCCCCCCCCAACATTACAACCCACCACCCACATACCCCTAATCTAACCCAAACCCCCCCTTAAATAAACCTAACACTAAGCCCCTGAAGATCTTCCTACCTTGTCTTCACCCTACCAGGTTCACCGATCCGTCCTGAAGAGCTCCTCCGATGTCCTAATCCAAGCCCAAGCGGGGGGCTGAAGAGGTCCATGATCCGGCTGAAGTCTTCATCCAAGCGGGAGCTGAAGAGGTCCATGATCCGGCTGAAGTCTTCATCCAAGTGGGAGCTGAAGAGGTCCATGATCCGGATGAAGTCTTCGAACAACGGCATCTTCATTCTTCTTTCTTCCGGATCCATCTTGCAGACCTCCGACGCGGAACATCCTCTTCTCCCGACGCCTACTAGCCGAATGACGGTTCCTTTAAGGGACGTCATCCAAGATGGCGTCCCTCGAATTCCGATTGGCTGATAGGATTCTATCAGCCAATCGGAATTAAGGTAGGAATATTCTGATTGGTTGATGGAATCAGCCAATCAGAATCAAGATCAATCCGATTGGCTGATCCGATCAGCCAATCAGATTGAGCTCGCATTCTATTGGCTGATCGGAACAGAATCCTATCAGCCAATCAGAATTCGAGGGACGCCATCTTGGATGGCGTCCCTTAAAGGAACCGTCATTCGGCTAGTAGGCGTCGGGAGAAGAGGATGTTCCGCGTCGGAGGTCTGCAAGATGGATCCGGAAGAAAGAAGATTGAAGATGCTGTTGTTCGAAGACTTCATCCGGATCATGGACCTCTTCAGCTCCCGCTTGGATGAAGACTTCAGCCGGATCATGGACCTCTTCAGCCCCCCGCTTGGCCTTGGATTAGGACATCGGAGGAGCTCTTCAGGACGGATCGGTGAACCTGGTAGGGTGAAGACAAGGTAGGAAGATCTTCAGGGGCTTAGTGTTAGGTTTATTTAAGGGGGGTTTGGGTTAGATTAGGGGTATGTGGGTGGTGGGTTGTAATGTTGGGGGGGGTATTGTATGTTTTTTTTTACAGGCAAAAGAGCTGAATTTCTTGGGGCATGCCCCGCAAAGGGCCCTGTTCAGGGCTGGTAAGGTAAAAGAGGTTTGAAATGTAGTAATTTAGAATAGGGTAGGGCATTTTGTTATTTTGGGGGTCTTTGTTATTTTATTAGGGGGCTTAGAGTAGGTGTAATTAGTTTAAAATTGTTGTAATATTTTTCTTATGTTTGTAAATATTTTTTTATTTTTTGTACTTTAGCTAGTTTATTTAATTGTATTTATTTGTAGGAATTGTATTTAATTAATTTATTGATAGTGTAGTGTTAGGTTAATTGTAGGTAATTGTAGGTAGTTTATTTAATTAATTTATTGATAGTATAGTGTTAGGTTTAATTGTAACTTAGGTTAGGATTTATTTTACAGGTAAATTTGTAATTATTTTAACTATTTTAGCTATTAAATAGTTCTTAACTATTTAATAGCTATTGTACCTGGTTAAAATAATTACAAAGTTGCCTGTAAAATAAATATTAATCCTAAAATAGCTACAATATAATTATAATTTATATTGTAGCTATATTAGTGTTTATTTTACAGGTAAGTATTTAGCTTTAAATAGGACTAATTTATTTAATAAGAGTTAATTAATTTCGTTAGATTTAAATTATATTTAATTTAGGGGGGTGTTAGTGTTAGGGTTAGACTTAGCTTTAGGGGTTAATACATTTATTAGAATAGCGGTGAGCTCCGGTCGGCAGATTAGGGGTTAATAATTGAAGTTAGGTGTCGGCGATGTTAGGAAGGGCAGATTAGGGGTTAATACTATTTATTATAGGGTTAGTGAGGCGGATTAGGGGTTAATAACTTTATTATAGTAGCTGTGCGGTCCGCTCGGCAGATTATGGGTTAATAAGTGTAGGCAGGTGGAGGCGACGTTGAGGGGGGCAGATTAGGGGTTAATAAATATAATATAGGGGTCGGCGGTGTTAGGGGCAGCAGATTAGGGGTACATAGCTATAATGTAGGTGGCGGCGCTTTGCGGTCGGCAGATTAGGGGTTAATTATTGTAGGTAGCTGGCGGCGACGTTGTGGGGGGTAGATTAGGGGTTAATAAATATAATACAGGGGTCGGCGGTGTTAGGGGCAGCAGATTAGGGGTACATAAGTATAACGTAGGTGGCGGTCGGCAGATTAGGGGTTAAAAAAAAATATTCGAGTGTCGGCGATGTGGGGGGACCTCGGTTTAGGGGTACATAGGTAGTTTATGGGTGTTAGTGTACTTTAGAGTACAGTAGTTAAGAGCTTTATAAACCGGCGTTAGCCCAGAAAGCTCTTAACTACTGACTTTTTTCCTGCAGCTGGAGTTTTGTCGTTAGATGTCTAACGCTCACTTCAGAAACGACTCTAAATACCGGAGTTAGAAAGATCCCATTGAAAAGATAGGATACGCAATTGACGTAAGGGGATCTGCGGTATGGAAAAGTCGCGGCTGGAAAGTGAGCGTTAGACCCTATTTTGAGTGACTGCAAATACCGGCGGTAGCCTAAAACCAGCGTTAGGAGCCTCTAACGCTGGTTTTCACGGCTAACGCCAAACTCCAAATCTAGGTCTAACTAACTATCTTCCTAATCATACTCCCTTCATTTGCTGCCCTGACATCCTCCCTAACACCACAATTACCCCTTCTATGCAAAGTTCAATGTGTTCAACCCCAACTCTAACCTCCACTCTACCAGTGACTTTAGGGCCAACTGTAAACTGCCTATCTCTCTGGCCCACCAAGACCATGCCCACTCTTCTGCCACCACAGCACTGTTCCTCCACAGTACTGCAACTCTTCGACCAGTAAATTGCATGCAGCAGCCACTGCCCTCCCACTACCCTTCTCATCAGGACCACCATGTCAAGCTTTTGAAAATTACTAATAATTCATTTTAAAATGTAACTACACGAAAGCATATCACATGCTACTGCAGAGAACTAAGTTATACTGGGAGGCTTTGCTAAATATTACAGTTTTAGTGAAAAATACACTATACTCTGAGATTTTTAATGTTACTCTTATTTCCTGTAATTGCCTCATTAGACAGTATGCTGGCTACAGTGTGACACTTGTTAATAAAAAAGAAAAGAAAGTACCACAGAGACAGGTGTGATAGGTAGGTATTTCAGTGCTCAAAAGGGAAAAGCATGGGCAAGTAGTGCAATAACTCTGCTACCTATTTGAGTAGGAGGTAATACACCTAGCTAGTACTGGGTTGGACCCCCTTTTTCCTTCAGAACTACCTTAATTATTCATGGCATAGATTTATCAAGGTGTTGACATTTTGGTCCATATTGACATGATAGCATCACACAGTTGCTGCAGATTTGTCGGCTGCACATATATGATGCAAATCTCCTGTTCCCCCACATCCCAAAGGTGCTCTATGGGATTGAGATCTGGTGAATGTGGAGGATATTGGAGTAAAGTGATCTCATTGTCCTGTTCAAGAAGCCAGTTTAAGATGATTTGAGCTTTGTGACATGGTGCATTATCCTGCTGGAAGTAGCCATCAGAAGATGGGTACATTGTAGTCATTAAAGGGTGGACACGGTCAGCAATAATAATCAGGTGGGCTGTGGCATTTAAACGATGCTCGACTGGTACTAAGGGGCCCAAAGTGTGCCAAGAAAATATTCCCCACAGCATTACACCACCACCACCACCAGCCTAAACCATTGACACAAGGCAGGATGGATCTATGCTTTCATGTTGTTTACGCCAAATTCTGACCTTACCAGATGTCGCAGCTGAAATCGAGACTCATCAGATCAGGCAACATTTTTCCAATCTTCTATCTTCCAATTTTGGTGAGCCTGTGTGAATTGTAGCCTCAGTTTCTTGTTCTTAGCAGTCAGGAGTGGCACCCAGTGTGGTCTTCTGCTGCTGTAGCCCATCTGCTTCAAGGTTCGACGTTTTGTGCATTCAGAGATGGTATTCTGCATACCTGGGTTGTAAGGAGTGGTTATTTAAGTTACTGTTGCCTTTCTATCATCTCAAACAAGTCTGTCCATTATCCTCTGACTTCTAAAATCAACAAGGCATTTTCATCCACACAACTGCCGCTCACTGGAAACCCTAGAGATGGGTGTGCGTGAAAATCCCAGTAGATCAGCAGTTTTTTCAAATACTCAGACCAGCCCGTCTGGCACCAACAGCCATGCCATATTCAAAGTCACTTAAATCCCCATTCTTCCCCATTCTGATGCTCTGTTTGAACTTCAGCAAGTGGTCTTCACCATGTCTAGATGCCTAAATGCATTGAGTTGCTGTCATGTGATTGGCTGATTAGGAATTTGTGATACCAAGCAATTGAACAGATGTACCTAATAAAGTGGCCGGTGAGTGTATATATATATATATATATATATATATATATATATATATATATATATATACATACATATATACAATGGACTATAAAATTATGAACTATGAAATATGAACTATGTTCTTTGTAACTATGTTCTTTGTAAAGAGTATATGCCCATGATACAAAGACCCAGTTTTTCTATTTGATAGTGGGTGGGTTTTTATCTTTGTGATCTCTGCTTGATGTAACCCAATGTGAGCCAATTTGTTTTCAAATATAATTGAATAAAATATAAAAGATGAATATAAATAGAATTGAATTAAAATGAAATTTAAGCTGTTCAATATTTCAGGCATTATTACCAATATTAAATTATTATTTTACTGCCAACAATTAAAAGCATAATACTTTATTTAAAGCAAAGGGAATAAATTGGAGTACTACCATACTGGCAAATAATCCTGAGTTCTGTACACACTGTACTTTCCTTATTATGGGCACTCACGGGACCTTTCCAAATGCTTATAAGTGGAATATCCGAAACCAAGCAATTTTCTGCTAAACTGAGAATGAGAGTTCTGTTCATCTGAGCAAACAGATGTTTTATTGCTCTAGACATATTTTTTCATGCAATATATCAGACCTCTTCTGTAAATTGGCGAGCTTCCCAAATTGAATGAAGGACTTTTACCGAAGAAGTATACTTTGCTCTCCTAACACTTTTGGGGGTTAATTACAGATGATGTTTAAACTAGAAGAGATTCAGTGCATTCTGTGTATTTCCTGTTATTTTACAATTATATTGTGTCCCCACTCTGTGAACAACAATATACTTTTTTTTACTTATTGCCTGCTGTGTAGTTGGGCCTGGATACGCATATATGCATCAATGGGTTCTTTGATAAATGCCACTTTAAAAAAAGGAACACCATACAAAAGCCGAAGAAAATGACCCCGGGGTATAATTCACTTTTCATCATACAGGAAAATATCTTAACCCTTACTTGCCCAGCATTAAAAACTCAGTCATTTTCTAGGCACAAACTGGGATGCAATTTATTATATATGATGTGAGCTTTAAATTCTTGCTCAGATCAGCGTATTTCACCATCAAAAATGTATGTACAGGTTAGTTAATGTAAAAATGCAACAAAGAATAATGACTGTTAAATATTGCTCTTGCAGAAAAAGTAATTTTTTTTGTATGACAGCTTTATTTGATTTTTTAAATAAATGGGTTAGAACATTATGCTACTAGGTAGAAATGTAAATATTAACATCTAGTGGAAAAAAGGAAATCTACAGAATAAAAATATGTTATTTCAGTTGTTTATATATTATTTATAATATATTAATTAATATTATATTATGTATTTTAATATATATATATATATGTATATATCTATACTATAATAGCGTTTGTAACGTGTCTGTCGCCGTCACCAGTTGTACGCGCATCCTCAAAGGAATGTTGGCTGCGCGAGGCAGCTAAAAGAATGTTGGCTGCGCGTGCAGCCAAAAGAATTCAGCTGGATGCAGCATAGGCAAAGGAAGCCTTAAAAAATAAAACGCACAACCGCCCGCATGAAATAACAAAAAAACACGTAACCGCCCGCAAGAAATAATAGAAAAAATGAACTTCATGCACGAAGTATTAAGAAAAAAAAAATAACCCTTAAATCGTTAAGCTTCCACAACAGAAACTACCTAACCTTTACACCGCCAAACCCCCACAACTCAAACTGAATAAATTACAATATTCACCCCTAAACCGCCAAACCCTACAATGCCAACTAACAAACCCCCACATCGCCATGAACCTGATTAACCCCTAAACCGACAACCCCCACATCGCAATAAACCTAATTAACCTATTAACTACTAAACCGCCAACCCACCACAGCGCAAATAACTAATTTAATTACTAAGCCCCCTAACCTAACAACCCCTAAATTAACCCAAATTGGTACTAAATTACAATTAAAATAAAAAATCCTAACATTAAATTACAAAAAATGAATCTAACATTACAAAAAATAAAAAGTCTAACATTACAGAAAAAATATACAAAATTATAAAAAATAAAAAAAATTAAACCTAATCCCTCTAAAAATAAAAAAGCCCCCCCAAAATAAAAACACTCCCTAATCTAAACTAAACTACCAATAGCCCTTAAAAGGGCCTTTGTAGGGCATTGCTTTAAGTTAAACAGCTCTTTTACATTTAAAAAATACTAAGTCCCCCCTAAAAGTAAAAAAACCCCACCCACCAAACCCCCCAAAATAAAAAAAAAACTAACACTAAAAAAACCTAAACTACCCATTGCCCATAAAGGGGCTTTTTTATGGGTATTGCCCTTAAAAGGGCATTCAGCTCTTTTACTGTCCTTAAAAGGGCATTCAGCTCTTTCAAAAGCCCATTAAATCCTCAATCTTAAAAAAAAAACAGAATTTATGCTTACCTGATAAATTACTTTCTCCAACGGTGTGTCCGGTCCACGGCGTCATCCATTACTTGTGGGAAATATTCTCCCCCACAGGGAAAGGCAAGGAGAGCACACAGCAAGAGCTGTCCATATAGCTCCCCCTCTGGCTCCGCCCCCCAGTCATTCGACCGACGGTTAGGAGAAAAAGGAGAAACTATAGGGTGCCGTGGTGACTGTAGTGTATAAAGAAAATTTTTTCAACCTGATTAAAAAACCAGGGCGGGCCGTGGGCCGGACACACCGTTGGAGAAAGTAATTTATCAGGTAAGCATAAATTCTGTTTTCTCCAACATTGGTGTGTCCGGTCCACGGCGTCATCCATTACTTGTGGGAACCAATACCAAAGCTTTAGGACACGGATGAAGGGAGGGAGCAAATCAGGTTACCTAAACGGAAGGCACCACGGCTTGCAAAACCTTTCTCCCAAAAATAGCCTCCGAAGAAGCAAAAGTATCAAATTTGTAGAATTTGGCAAAAGTGTGCAGAGAAGACCAAGTTGCTGCCTTACATATCTGGTCAACAGAAGCCTCGTTCTTGTAGGCCCATGTGGAAGCCACAGCCCTAGTAGAGTGAGCTGTGATACGGTCAGGAGGCTGCCGTCCGGCAGTCTCATAAGCCAAGCGGATAATGCTTTTCAGCCAGAAAGAGAGAGAGGTAGCAGTAGCTTTTTGACCTCTCCTCTTACCAGAGTAAACGACAAACAAAGATGAGGTTTGTCTAAAATCTTTTGTTGCTTCTAAATAGAACTTTAAAGCACAAACAACATCTAAATTGTGTAATAAACGTTCCTTCTTTGAAACTGGATTCGGACACAAAGAAGGAACAACTATTTCCTGGTTGATGTTCTTGTTGGAAACAACTTTTGGAAGAAAACCATGCTTAGTACGCAAAACAACCTTATCTGAATGAAAAAAACAGATATGGTGGATTACACTGCAAAGCAGATAATTCAGAAACTCTTCTAGCAGAAGAAATAGCAACCAAAAACAGAACTTTCCAAGATAATAACTTAATATCTATGGAATGTAAAGGTTCAAACGGAACCCCTTGAAGAACTAAAAGAACTAAATTTAGACTCCAAGGAGGAGTCATGGGTCTGTAAACAGGCTTGATTCTAACCAAAGCCTGAACAAAAGCTTGTACATCTGGCAAAGCTGCCAGTCGTTTGTGCAACAAGACGGATAATGCAGAAATCTGTCCTTTTAGAGAACTAGCTGACAACCCTTTATCCAAACCTTCTTGGAGAAAGGAGAGAATCTTTGGAATTTTAATCTTACTCCAGGAGAATCCTTTGGATTCACACCAACAGATATATCTTTTCCACATTTTATGGTAAATCTTTCTAGTCACAGGTTTTCTGGCTTGGACCAGAGTATCTATCACAGAATTTGAAAACCCACGCTTGGATAAAATCAAGCGTTCAATTTCCAAGCAGTCAGCTGCAGAGAAACTAGATTTGGATGTTCGAATGGACCTTGTACTAGAAGATCCTGTCTCAAAAGTAGCTTCCATGGTGGAGCCGATGACATATTCACCAGGTCTGCATACCAAGTCCTGCGTGGCCACGCAGGAGCTATCAGAATCACAGAGGCCTTCTCCTGTTTGATCCTGGCTATGAGCCTGGGAAGGAGAGGAAACGGTGGAAACACATATGCTAGGTTGAACGACCAAGGCGCCACTAATGCATCCACTAGAGTCGCCTTGGGATCCCTGGATCTGGACCCGTAGCAAGGTATCTTGAAGTTCTGACGGGACGCCATTAGATCCATGTCTGGAATGCCCCATAATTGGGTTAACTGAGCAAAGGCCTCCGGATGGAGTTCCCACTCCCCCGGATGGAAAGTCTGACGACTCAAATAGTCCGCCTCCCAGTTGTCTACTCCTGGGATGTGAATAGCAGATAGATGGCAGGAGTGATTCTCTGCCCATTGGATTATCTTGGTTACTTCCTTCATCGCTAGGGAACTCTTTGTTCCCCCCTGATGATTGATGTACGCAACAGTCGTTATGTTGTCCGACTGAAATCTTATGAACCTGGCTTCCGCTAGCTGAGGCCAAGCCAGGAGCGCATTGAATATAGCTCTTAGTTCCAAAATGTTTATCGGGAGAAGCGACTCTTCCCGTGACCATAGGCCCTGAGCTTTCAGGGAGTCCCAGACCGCGCCCCACCCCAAGAGGCTGGCGTCGGTCGTGACGATGACCCACTCCGGTCTGCGGAAACTCATTCCCTGAGACAGGTGATCCTGGGTCAACCACCAGAGAAGTGAGTCCCTGGTTACCTGATCTACTTGAATTTGGGGAGACAAGTCTGTATAGTCCCCATTCCACTGATTGAGCATGCATAGCTGTAATGGTCTTAGATGAATTCGAGCAAAAGGAACCACATCCATTGCTGCGACCATTAGTCCTATTACTTCCATGCATTGAGCTATGGAGGGTTGAGGAATAGAATGAAGAACTCGACAAGCTTTTAGAAGCTTTGCCTTTCTGACTTCTGTGAGAAAGATCTTAATTTCCACAGAATCTATTATTGTTCCCAGAAAAGGAACCCTTGTGGACGGTGACAGTGAACTTTTTTCTATGTTCACCTTCCACACGTGAGATCTGAGAAAGGCCAACACAATGTCTGTATGAGCCCTCACTTTGGAAAGGGACGACGCTTGGATTAGGATGTCGTCTAGATAAGGTGCTACAGCGATGCCCCTCGGCCTTAGGACCGCTAGAAGGGACCCTAGCACCTTTGTGAAAATTCTCGGAGCGGTGGCTAAACCGAATGGAAGAGCCACAAACTGGTAATGTTTGTCCAGAAAGGCGAACCTCAGGAACTGATGATGAGATTTGTGGATTGGGATATGCAGATACGCATCCTTTAGATCCACGGTAGTCAAAAATTGACCCTGCTGGATTGTCGGTAAGATTGTCCGAATGGTTTCCATCTTGAAGGATGGAACTCTGAGGAACTTGTTTAATATCTTTAAATCCAGAATTGGCCTGAAAGTTCCCTCTTTTTTGGGAACCACAAACAGGTTTGAGTAAAAACCTATACCTTGTTCCCCGGAGGGGACTGGGTTTATCACTCCCATCTTTGATAGGTCTCTTACACAATGTAAGAATGCCTGTTTCTTTATCTGGTCTGAAGATAAGCGAGACAGGTGGAACCTTCCCTTTGGAGGAAGTCCCTTGAATTCTAACAGGTATCCCTTGGAAACTATCTCTAGTGCCCAGGGATCCAGAACATCTCTTGTCCAAGCCTGAGCGAAGAGAGATAGTCTGCCCCCTACCAGATCCGGTCCCGGATCGGGGGCTACCCCTTCATGCTGTCTTGGTAGCAGCAGCAGGTTTCTTGGTTTGTTTACCCTTGTTCCAGCCTTGCATGGGCTTCCAAGCGGGTTTGGGCTGGGCCGCGTTACCTTCTTGTCTAGCGGCAGTGGAGTTATTAGCCGGTCCGTTCCTGAAATTGCGAAAGGAACGAAAATTAGACTTGTTCTTAGCCTTAAAAGGCCTATCCTGTGGGAGGGCATGGCCCTTACCCCCAGTGATGTCTGAAATAATTTCCTTCAATTCCGGCCCAAAAAGGGTCTTACCCTTGAAAGGAATATTCAGTAACTTAGTCTTGGACGACACATCTGCTGACCAGGATTTTAGCCAAAGCGCCCTCCGCGCTACTATAGCAAAACCTGAGTTTTTCGCCGCCAATTTCGTTATTTGAAAGGCGGCATCCAATATAAAGGAATTAGCTAACTTTAATGCGTGAATTCTGTCCATGACTTCTTCATAGGAAGTCTCTTTCTGGAGCGACCTTTCTAGTTCTTTGAACCAAAAGGACGCCGCTGAAGTGACAGTAATAACACACGTAGCTGGTTGAAGGATGAACCCTTGCTGAACAAAAATCTTTTTAAGCAATCCTTCCAATTTTTTATCCATAGGATCTTTGAAAGCGCAGCTGTCCTCTATAGGAATAGTTGTGCGCTTCGCTAGTGTTGAAACAGCTCCCTCAACCTTCGGGACCGTTTGCCATGCGTCCCTTCTAGGGTCTACTATGGGAAACATTTTCTTAAATATTGGAGGTGGGGCAAAGGGTACACCTGGCTTCTCCCACTCCTTTTCCACTATGTTCGCTACCCTCTTAGGTATTGGAAAAGCGTCGTCGTGCACTGGGACCTCTAAAAATTTGTCCAATTTGCACAACTTCTCTGGTACTACCATGGAATCACAGTCATCCAGAGTAGCTAATACCTCCTTAAGCAAAGCGCGGAGATGTTCTAGTTTAAACTTAAATGCCACTAGATCAGGTTCTGCCTGTTGAGAAATTTTTCCTGAATCTGAAATTTCACCCTCAGACAGCCCTTCCCTTACAGCCAATTCCGATTGATGCGAGGGTAAAATAGATAAGGCATCGTCAGCGTCTGATTGTTCA